>NC_062553.1:44305956-44635628 GCF_016906955.1 Phacochoerus africanus | reverse complement strand
CTGTTCACGTTCACACATTTATTCAAAGGTCAGCAAGAGAAATGGATTGAGGTTTCTATACAAACCACTCATGGTTTTAGGTGTTTCTTGGGGCATTTTTTTTTTCCATTAACTGTTTGGAGAAAGGAGATATACATTAGAGATTTTTATTAATGATATTTTCCCTCCTGGGTCAAAGCTCGTTGATGAAGTTACCACTTTGCCCTTTGTTTTACCACATTTTTTGGCAACTCTTGTTGCAGCCTTTCCCCTCCAGCTGAGAAAATGGAATGAGCTATTTCTAAAGCCTAACAAATCCTGCCCATTGGTAGTGACTGTTCAGGTGGCATTTCTTCTATTTGGCTGTAAAAGAAATTTGAAAATCTCATACCTAGGAACTTATATAACCTATTTATCATTCAGGATTTATGTATTTCCTATGAAACATAGCCAGTACAAGAAATCATAACAACTTCAATGCCTATGTGAAGCCAATTAGCAACCGCAATAACAAAAAGGAGAGATTGGGGTGGATGTCGTGAAATTAATAAAATTTTCAGGAGTTCCCGTCGTGGTGCAGCGGGAACAAATTCCACTAGGAACCATGAGGTTGCAGGATTGATCCCTGGCCCCGCTCAGTGGGTTAAGGATCTGGCATTGCCGTGAGCTGTGGTGTAGGTGGTAGACACGGCTCAGATCCAGCATTGGTTTGGCTCTGGCGTAGGCAGTCAGCAACAGCTCCAATTCTAATCCTAGCCTGGGAACCTCCATATGCTGCTAGTGCAGTCCTAAAAAGACAAAAGACCAAAAAAAAAAAAATAAAATAAAATTTCAGTGTAAAATCCAAGACCAAAGATAACCAAATATTTCAATCAAGACACTAGTTAATGAATTGCCTGGAGGAATAGAAATCCCTCCCATAAATATAGAGAGAAAAATTAAAAAGAAAAAAGAATAGTCCAACTCAGAGGTAATACAATGACAGGTGTATTACTGAGCACCATGTTTTCCTGTAAATCATATCAGAACAGAGAAAGCTCATAAGGGACTATGAAAGATATTATTATTAAAGAAAAGCCAACATAATAATAAGAAACACTCACAGATGCTTCTTGGAATAAGTGAGGGCAGTTTGGGCTCTGAAGTCTGACATATCATTTATGTCTCACCTTGACCACTTATATTTAGAATTTTAAATAATTTCCTCAATCACTATACAAGTCAGTTTCCTCATTTGTACAGTGAGGATGATAATTCCTACCTTGCAGAGTTGTTGTAGGGATCAGAGGTCATGGATAAGCTTCCTTCTCATTGGTAGATTCATTATCTGAAAACCTATAATCATTAGGCTGTGTAGGGATACAAAATTCCTCATACCATGAAAAACTATCACTAAATAACTCATCTCATAAAATTAATATCCATTCAAACATTTTCCCCAGTTTAATGCTAGCAGCTTTCTCAGCTGATGTTTCTGATTATTTGATGATCTTTAGCTAATTTGGGGGGATGCTGCACCCACAGCATGTGGAATTTCCCAGGCCAGGGATCAAACTCATGCTACAGCAGTGACCCAAACCACTGTAGTGACAACGTTGGATCTTTAACTTGCTGAGCCACAAGGGATTCCATCAACCGATTATTTAAAGTCTACAATATTTTGGAGTTCCCATTGTGGCTCAGTTGGTTAAGAGCTCGACATAGTCTCCGTGAGGATATGAGTTCAATCCCTGGACTTGCTCAGTGGGCTAAGGATCCATAATTGTTGCAAGCTGTGGCATAGGTCACAGATGTAGCTCAGATCATGCATTGCTGTGTCTGTGGCATAAGCCTGCAGCTAAAGTTCCAATTTGATTCCTAGCCCAGGAACTTCCATGTGCTATAGGTACGGTCCTAAAAGAAAAAAAAAAAAAAGAAGTCTACAATATTTCATGCAATTATAGTACTCATGGACAATGAATTAATGATGCATATATTAGGGAGATGCAAAATCTTATAAGGCATGTAAAAATGAGGATGAGGAACTGGAGAGGCTACACAGCAGAGACTAGAACCAAACTCCAACAATTCAAATACTATACCCACCAGCTATCAGATGCATAACCATGAACAAGTATCTCAACTTTTCTGTGTCTCAGTTTTCCATGTACACAAGGAAATAACAATACTACTACCTACTACAAGGATTTGTTATGAGGATTGAATAAAGATAATATTAGTAAAGTGTTTAGAATAATTCTTAGAAAATCACAATGTGAGCATTCCTTAAGTAAAAATAAAAACAAAATGACTCCATAAAAAAAATCATTTACTTTTTTTTTTCTTGAAGTATATTTGATTCACAATGTTCTGTTAGTTTTAGGTGTACAGCAAAGTGATTCAGTCATGTGTGTGTGTGTGTGTGTGTGTGTATACATATATTTTTCTCTTCATATATTTTCATTGTGGTTTATCACAGGATATTGAATGTAGTTCCCTGTGCAATACAGTAGGACCAATTGTTTATCCATTCTATATATACTAGTTTGCATCTGCTAATTCCAAACTCAGAATTCAACCTTCCTCTGCCACACCTCTGGCAACCATAAGTCTATTCTCTATGTCTGTGAGTCTGTTTCTGTTTCATAGATAAGTTCATTTGTGTCACATTTTAGATTCCACATATAAGTGCTATCATATGGTATTTGTCTTTGACTTACTTCAGTATGATAATCTTTAGGTCCATCCATATAGCTGCAAATGGAACTATTTCATTTTCATTTTTTTGACAGCTAAGTAATATCCCATCATCTATATATGTACCACATCTTCAACCAATTATCTGTCAATGGACATTTAAGTTGTTTCCATGTCCTGGCTATTTTGAATACTGCTGCATAGCAAAGTCATTTTAAAGATGAAGTGAAAGATTATAAACTAAGGAAAACCCAGAAGGTTTATGACAAGATAGAAACAATAACAAATAATGATTTGAATATTACAGAGGTTGAGAAGAATTTGTGAAAATAGATGAAGAGCTAGATTATTTTCATGCATACAAAAATGACCATGGTTGTTGTTAGACTGTTAAAATCAAAAAGGCTGTGGTAGCTGGTTTTCCAGATGCACCCAATGAGCCCCAGCTCCTTGTACGCACAGCCTGGGTCATCCCCCCAATCACACTGGACCAGGCTTGGTCTGCGTAATGCAAGGCAGGGAGGATGGAGTTCCTAGATGTCTGCTCCATGGAAATTGTGTGAGATAATGACTTTTAAGCTGCTAAGTTTGGGAGTTTTTCTTTTTTCCTCAATAAATATTTTTGAGGTATAATTAACATATACCATTCTGTTAGCTTCAGGTGTAAAACATAATGATTTCATTTATGCATATATTGCAAAATGGTCACCAGAGTAGTCTATTTAAAATCCATCACAAGACATATTTACAGATTTTTTTATCAACTCTCAGTAACTTTCAAATATACAATACAGTATTATTAATTATAGTCACCATGCTGCGTATTATGTCTTCATGGCTTATTTATTTAATAACTAGAAGTTTGTACCTTTCGATCCCCTTCATCCTTTTTATGCCTGCCTCCCCTCCCCTCCCAGCCTGACTCTGGCAACCACCAATCTGTTCTCTATATCAGGTTTGGCTTTTTGTTTTTGTTTTTTAGATTCTACATGTAAGGGAGATCATTCAGTATTTGCCTTTCTTTGTCTGACTTATCTCAGCATAATCCCCTCAAGGTCCATCCATGTTGTCACAAATAATGGGATTTCTTTCTTATTATGGCTGAATAATATTTCATGTTAGGCATATTTGCCACATTTTCTTTATCCACTCATCTTTCAAGAGTCATTTAGGTTGCTTCTCTCTCTCAGCTATTGCAAATAATGTTGCAAGGAACAGGAAGGTGCATATCCCTTTTCGAGTTAGTTTTTTTTTTTTATAATTCTTTCAGATAAATACTTAGAAGTGGAATTGCTGAATCATATGGTAGTACTTTTTAAAAATTTTTTGAGGAAACTCCACATTGCTATCCATAGTGGTTGCACCAATTTCCATTCCCAGCAACAGCGCACAAGGATTCTCTTTTCTTCACATTTTTACCAGTACTTGTTATTTCTTGTCTTTTTTTTTTTTTTTTGGTAGTTATTTACAATGCTCTGGCAATTTCTGCTGTACAACAAAGTGACCCAGTTTTATATATATATACATATACACATTCTCTTTCTCATGTTATTCTCCATCATGTTCCATCACAAGTGATTGGATATAGTTCTCTGAGATCCAGCAGGCTCTCATTGCTTATGCACTCCAAATTCAACAGTTTGCATCAACTAACCTCAGACTCCCAATCCATCTCACTCCTCCCCCTTCCCCTGGGAAACACAAGTCTGTCCTCCATGTCCATGATCTATTTCTGTTTTGTAAATGGATCATTTGTGCCATATTTAGACTCCAGATTTAAGGGATGCCATATGGTGTCTGTCTTTCTCTTTCTGACTTGCTTCACTCAGTAGGAGAGTCTCTAGTTCCATCCATGTTGCTGCAAATGGCATTATTCTGTCCTTTTTATGGCTGAGTAGTATTCCATTGTGTATATGTAATCCATTCATCTGTCTATGGGCATTTAGGCTGTTTCCATGTCCTGGCTATTGTGAATAGAACATACAGGTATCTTTTTGAATCAAAGTTTTGTACAGATATAAACCCAGGAGTGGGATTGTTCGATCATATGGTAGTTCAATATTTAGTTTTCTGAGGTATTTCCATACTGTTTTCCAATTTACATTCCCACCAACAATGAAGGAGGATTTGCTTTTCTCCACGTCCTCTCCAGCATTTGTTGTTTGTTGACTTGTTAATGACAGCCACTAACTGGTATGAGGTGGCACCTCATTGTTGTTTTGATTTACATTTCTCTAATAATGTTGAGTATTTTTTCATGTGCCTGCTGGCTAACTGTATGTCTTCTTTGGAGAAATGTCTTTTTAGGTCCTCTGTCTTTGGTTTGTTTTTTGTTTTGTTTTGTTTTTGGTGTTGTGTTGTATATGTTGTTTGTATATTTTGGATTAAACCTTTGTTGGTTGAGCCATTTGCAAAAATTTTCTCCCATTCTGTGGATTGTCTTTTCATTTTTTTAACAGTTTCCTTTGCTATGAAGAAGCTTTTGAGTTTAATTAGGTTCTATTTGTTCGTTTGTGTTTTTATTGTCTTTATTCTAGAAGGTGAGTCAAACAAGATGTTGTGATTTATGTCAAAGAGTGTTCTGCCTATGTTTTCCTCTAGGAGTTTACAGTATCTGGCTTTACATTTAGAACGTTTTGAGTTTATTTTTATATATGGTATTAGAAAATGTTCTAATTTCTTTCTCTTAAATGGGGTTGTCCAGTTTTACCAGCACTGTTTATTAAAGAGACTATCTTTCCTTCACTGTATGTTATTGCCTCCTTTGTCATAGATTAGTTGACCATATGTGCTTGGGTTTATTTCTGAGCATTCTATCTTGTTCCATTGATCTACATTTCTGCTTTTGTGCCAGTACCATACTGTTTTGATGAATGTAGCTTTGTAGTAGAGACTGAAGTCAAGGAGCTTTATTCCTCCAATTCTGTTTTTTCTTTTCAATATTGCTTTGGCTATTCAAGGTCTTTTGCGTTTCCATACAAATTTTAAAATATTTTGTCCTAGTTCTGAAAAGAATGTCATTGGTAATTTGATAGGGATCACATTGAATTTGTAGATTGCCTTAGGCAGTATTGTCATTTTGACTATATTGATTCTTCCAATCCAAGAGCATGGTATATCTTTCCATCTGTTTGTGTCATCTTTGATTTCTTTCATCAGCATCTTATAGCTTTCAGAGCACAAGTCTTTTGTCTCTTTAGGTAGGTTTATTCCTAGGTGTTTTATTCTTTTCAGTGCAATGGTAAATGGGATGGTTTCCTTAATTCCTCTTTATGAGCCTTCATTGTTAATATATAGAAGTGCAATCAATTTCTTTGTATTAATTTTGTATCCTGTGAATGTACTAAATTCATTGATTAGCTCTAATAGTTTTCTGGTAGTATCTTTAGGATTTTCTAGGTATACTATCATGTCATCTGAAACAGTGATAGCTTCACTTTTTCAATTTGGATTCCTTTTATTTCTTTTTCTTCTCTGATTGCCATGGCTAGGACTTTAAAATATATGTTGAATGGCAGTGGTGAGAGCCGACATCCTTGTCTTGCTCCTGATCTTAGTGGAAATGCTTTCAGTTTTTCACCATCAAGAATGATGTTAATTGTGGGTTTGTCATAAATGGCTTTTATTATATTGAGGTAGGTCCCCTCTATCCTCACTCTCTGGAGAGTTTTTATCAGGAATGGGTGTTGAATTTTGTCAAAAGCTTTTTCTGTATCTATTGAGATGGTCATATGGTTTTTATTTTTCAGTTTGTAGATGTGCTATATCAAAATGATAGAAATATTTGCAACTATTGAAGAATCCTTGCATCCCTGGGATAAATTCTACTTGATCATGGTGTATGATCTTTTTAATGTATATTTATATTCAGTTTGCTAATATTTTATTGAGGATTTTTACATCTATGTTCATCATTGATATTGGCCTGTAATTTTCTTTTTTGAGGTAACTTTTATTTTGGTATCACAATGATAGGGCATCATAGAATGAGATTGGAGGGTTATTGTTATGTAGCAATAGATAACTAACATGGGAGCGAAAGAAGCCCCATGTGCTTTTCTGCAAATTTAATGAGAAAAATTACACCTCCCACATAAATACAATTTATACTGTTTATTCTAAACAGTAGCAGGCATATGCACCTTTAATTTTCAAGATAAAAGCTTTTTCGAATCACTTTTGTAAAGCTATTTAATAAATAATTGTGATTTCCCCTTTAACCAACAGAGACTTTCACAGTCTGTGTACTTACCCATCTCATCTTCTGCTCCCTCCCACTTCCTCTCTTCTCCAACCACACTTATGACTTTGAACATGAGAGGAACATTCCCATCTCAAGGTCTTGGCACTGAACTCCTCCTTCCCATCTCAGTCCCTCTTCTCCCACTTACCTAATTATCTCATTCCCACATTAAGTCTTTGTTTAGATGTCTCTTCCTCAAGGGGACTTTTCCCAAACAGCTTACTTTAATTGCAACCCTACTCCCTCACAATTTATCCCATTGTATTGACCCCCAAAACTTTTAGTAATTGTTCTGTACATCTTTCCTCACATGGTGGCTTTATGAGGGTGGGGATTTTCATCTTTTTAGCTGTAGGTTTTGTTTTTGCTTTATGTGGCTGCACTGTAGCATATGGAAATTCCCTGGATAGGGGTCAAACCAAAGCTGCTGCAGCTGCCAGCCTATGCCACAGCCACAGCAACATGGGATCTGAACCATGTCTGCAACTTACACCACATCTCACCAACACCAGATCCTTAACCCACTGAGTGAGACCAGGCATCAAACCCATATCCTCATGGATACTAGTTGGGTTTGTAAACCACTGAGCCACAGCAGGAACTGCCTAGTTGCTTATTTACAGATAGATCCTCACTCATTAGAACCTTGTCTGGCACTTAATAGGTGCTCAGTACATATTTATTGATGTGAGCTTAGGAAGTAAATTTAGTTTAAATGTCTTTTTTTTTTTAACCATACCAATTATCTTGGGGCAAGGTGGCTGCTTGTACTTAAATTTTCTGACTCAGTAGGTTGTCAATAAACAGTAGCTGTAATCTGAATGCAAAGCTCTCTTTTAAAAAAAGAAGTATTAGCCTAAGTGACTTACAAGAAAAGGGCTGCGGTTGTAAAGACATTGACTGTGAACTCACTGTTTAAGTCTCTTTTTTTTCACCACCTATGCTATATGGAGTTCCCGGACCATGTATCAGATCTGATCCATAGTAGCAACCAGCTGCAGGTGTGGCAATGCCAGATTCTTAACCCACTGTGCCGGTCAGGGAGCAAAACTCTATCCATTTGGGCCAAAGTGGGAACTTTAAATTTTTACCACCTACATTCCGAGAGCATATAAGAAATTTCCATGTCTTTACTCCTAATTTCCAGAACAGATGTATATTATTTTTGTTACAAATTTTCCATCAAAGAATAGAATTACTCACTGTACCTAGGTAAAACTAAAGATGTAAATCAGGTCGTGGCTCTAAAAAAAATCTAAACTGACTATGACTGGATTTTGAAGACTCCTGGAAGACTTGTTTAGAGATTATAATAGAAAGGACCCTTGGCTCAGAGTGACTCGTTTCTTGGTTTAATGCTCTACTGTTGCTATCTTGGAATTTTTAATAATATATGGATAAGGGGCTTTTCACTGGGCCCTGCAAATCACATAGCTGGTTCTGAGGCCAAAGAAGACATTGTTACTCAGCTACTGTCCATTGTCCAAGTAAATGAGTCTAGATGGAAATGCCCAGAAAAGAATATGAATTTTCTCTGTGGGAGCTTCCCTAGCCCTTTTTTTACTTCCCTGATGAGTAACGGGACTGGAAAAACAGCATCAGTGGTTGAGGTACCTCTCTCTGCTCTCAGTGACGTTGCTGAAATATCAGATGCATCTGTGCACTGGTGCCAAATAGAAATGCAGAGGCAGAGTTGGAAGAAACAGAAAAAGTAGGTCTAATTGATGGGCAAAGAGGGGGACACAGCAGGCTAGTGCCTCAAGGACTGTGATCTCCCCACTCCCTTGGAGTGAGGAGTCTTACAGTGTTTGAGGAGCAGGGAGTGGACAGCTTAGGGACATTTTCCTGATTGGTTGTTGGTGAGGTAATTAAGAGTCAGTGTCATCAAACTTCCAGTTCCAACTGGTCTGGGATCTATGTCCTTATGGACAGTATGAAATTGACTTCTTCCACCTAGTGGGGATTTCAGCACCTGCAAAACAGCTGAGGTTGCAGATGTGGCTTGGATCTGGTGTTGCTATGGCTATGGTGTAGGCCAGCATCTGCGGCTCTGATTCAACCCCTAGCCTTGGAACTTCCATAAGCAATGGGTGTGACTCTATAAAATAAAGAAAAAAAAAAGAAAGGAAGGGAAAAAATGGGAGTTTACATTGTGGTGCAGCAGAAATGAATCTGACTAGTATCCATGAGGATGCAGGTTCGATCCCTGGCCTCACTCACTGGGTTAAGGATCTGGCATTGCCATGCATTGTGGTGTAATGTAGGTTGAAGATGTGGATTGGATCCATGTTGCTATGGCATAGGCTGGCAGCTGTAGCTGATTTGAAATTTGACTCCTAGCCTGGGAACTTCCATATGCCACTGGTACAGCCCTAAAAAGCAAAAGAAGAAAGAAAGAAAGAAAGAAAGAAAGAAAGAAAGAAAGAAAGAAAGAAAGAAAGAAAGAAAGAAAGAAAGAAAGAAAGAAAGAAAGAAAGAAAGGAAGGAAAATGGAGGGAAGAATCTCACTGTGACATCAGGGCAGGACGTTGGGTTCTGCATCCTTCTCCACTGCAGGCACACTTGGCTGACTCTTCAGATCCTGTCTGGCCTGCCTGATCTTCTAAGGATTGCTAACGGGGGGTTGGGAGTGGGGAACGAGTCAATTTTTAACTGCTCTGTTCTTCCTTTTTACTTATTTTTATCTTGGAGAAAAATCAGCAGGTCAGGCAAGGCACTGTGTGCAATCAGGAGGGCCTAAGTCAGGAATTAGGTTGAACTGCCTAACAATCTCAGTCCTATAATTAGGTTCTTGTAAAGTGAGAAGGGAAGAGAAATGGGCAAGCAGGAAAGGGGTGAAAGAGCAGCTTTTATCCTTAAAGGGGTTACCCCTTTCACCAGAAAATTCTTAACCTGAGATGCTGCCAGATTGGTATGCTAATTGATTTGAACATTAGTTTTGTTATTTCTGTGGTCCACTCTCGTTGATTAAGTTAATATCAAGTGCAATGATTTGAAAAGAATAAAAACACAGAGAAGAAAGCATGAAGAATGGGTTACTATGAACTACACTGAGCAGGTGGAAAGCTGTGTAACACTAATAAAAGGAGATGGGGAAAGCCACCTTAAAAATACAATAAATAGGAGTTCCCATTGTGGCTCAGTGATTAACAAACCCAACCAGCATCCATGAGGATGCAGGTTCGATCCCCGGCCTTGCTCAGTGGGTTAAGGATCCAGTGTTGCTGAGACCTGTGGTATAGGTTGCAGATGCAGCTCGGATCCTGTGTTGCTGTGGCTCTGGTGTAGGACGGAGGCTACAGCTTGGATTTGACCCCTAGCGTGGGACCCTCCATAGCCTTGAGTGTGGCCCGAGAGACAAAACAAACAAACAAACAAAAACAATAAATAGCTAATACTGAATGCTTAAAATGTTCTGGGCATCTTGCTTGATGTGACTTGGTGTGACTTGATTTATTTATTATTTATTGTTTATTATTCATTTTTATTTATTTTATTATTTTTATTATTAAATGATGTGACCTTATTTATTTTTTTGGCCCCGCCCAAGGCATGTAGAAGTTCTCTCAGGCCAGGGATCCAACCAGAGCCACAGCATTGACAAAACAGAATCCTTAACTGCTAAGCCACCAGGGAACATCATGACTTACCTTATTTAAATTGCACCACAAACTTTAACTACCTTTCTCTTCCTGTGCAAATGGAAGTCGTAATGTAATAAATCAAAACACTGTGTACTATTTTCACAACTGTACTTTTTTTGTAATTATTTATACATATCTGCTGAATAAATGACTATAAATTCTCGAACACTATTTCAAAATTAGGTTCAGAATGTCAAGGACCATTGCAGAAAGAGTAGGATTAAGGTCAAGCTAAGTTCCATTACTGCCTGCATCTTTCCATCTAAAGGAAGAAAGATAAGGGGCTTAATTCAGGAACTGCAGGTCACAAAACAGGTTCTGTTGCCCCGCTTTTCTGTAAAAAGGACTCCTAGGCTGTTCCCTAGTAGATGGGAGATGAACCCAGAAAGCACGCGGTCCTGCGCATATGTTTCCACAGAAAACAGCTAGAATCTCGCCCTTTGCTGTAGACCAGATGCCCAGGTACAGAGCCGTGCGGACTGAAGGGGCGCAGTGTCTCTAGCCCCCATGCTCCGCCCAGGAGGCGGGGAGGAGTTGGTGAACCGAAAGAGGAAACGCTTGACCCGAACCCTGCGGGATGGAGCTGCGGCGCTTCTGGCTTCTCTGCTGCTGCTGCTGCTGCTGCTGCTGCTGCGGTGCTGACGCCACCCGGATCCCGCCACGGGGCCGTCACCCGCCTGCCGCCTTCCGGGTACCGCGTGCATTCCTGCTGGGATCCCTTCCCGCACGGGGTGGGGCGAAGGGCCCGCAAGTAACACCCCCGGGGTCACTTGCCTCTTCCTACCTGGGGTTGGAGGGGCTACCAGAACGCCACCTCCGGGGGTCGCCCGCCCCTTCCTGTCCCGGAGCGGAGAGGCCAGGACTTTGGGGCTATCAGAGCTCCACTCTAGGGTTCACTTGCCTGTTCCCGTTCGGAGCGAAGGGTCCCACCCGAGCGCCAATCCCAGGGATCTCCCCCCCGCCCCGTCCTGCCTGGACGGGCAGCGGGGCCACACAAGAGCCATTCAGGGGGTCGCTTGCCCCTTCCGGTCCCGGGGCGTTGAGGCCGGGGCTTAGGGGCCACTCAAGCGCCACTCCCGGTGGTCGCCAGCTCGCGGTCCGATGGCGAGCCAGGGTTCCTGAGAGCGGGCGAGCTCTCCCTCCCTCATCGAGTTCTAGGGGGTCCCTCTCCCCCTGACCTGTGCTAACCCCTAGATTGGTACTTAAGGAAGAAAGAGATTTGGCTGTGGGTTTATATGATGCGCCGCAAGTAATCATTGGCCACGTCCAAAGTGTTTCTGATTGGAAGACGCACACACTGCCCTGGCCTTCTCACCGCCTTCCTAAACTGGCGGTTGCACAGTCACGGGAACCAGAAGCAGGCGGAAGAAACGTGTGGTTCTTCCTCCGGAGAGGGGCGCTGGTACCCTCCTTATGAAATCAGAATTTTATCAACAAAAAGCCTAAGTTTAGCAAGCTCAAAGAATCTTACCCATCTCTGTTTTGCCTGAACCCGGGCTCGCCATCTTACACGTTCACCTGACTCGGTGGAGACTGATTTAGAGAGAAAGGGGAAGCATTCACTTCCTTTTCAGATTATTGTGAAGGGTTCACAATCTCAGATTGTACCCCAGCATTAAAACTCGGGAACAGGCCAGTAACCTGAGTATAAATAAGGTTTTTTTGTTTGTTTTTTTCCTGAAATCAAGGAAGCTATCAGAAATAATGATTTAGAGTTTGCCTTACCATATTCTATAAATCTGATGGCATTTAATTTTAAAATCGTAACTTGTTATCATGACTTAATGTGTTATAAAAAAGAATTAATTCATTCTTAAAATAAGTATGAAATCAGTAATACTGGCACTTATCCAAATTGTATGTATGTGTACATATATATGTATGCATGTATGTAGGTATGTGTGTATTTATGTATGCATGTGTGTATGTATTTTTTGCTTTTTAGGGCCTCACTGGTAGCATATGGAGGTTCCCAGGCTTGGAGTCAAATTGAAGCTAAAGCTGCTGGCCTATGCCACAGCCACAGCAATGCAGGATTCCAGGCGCATCTGCGACTTACACCACAGCTCATGGCAATGCCAGATCCTTAACCCACTGATTGAGGCCAGGGATGGAACCCACAACCTCATGGTTACTAGTCAGATTTGTTTCTGCTGTGCCACAATGGGAACTCCATGTTCTTTCTCCTGGTGTCCTGGTGTTTTCTTGAGATTCTTCAGCAGTGCTCTTTTCTACCTCTCCTGCTCTTGCCCCTGGAGTGCCAGTGTTTAGGAAGTTCCACTGTTGCCTGAATCTGTCCATCCTTATTTTTGCCCAAACCAAACCAAGATGAGTATTGTGATCTCTATTGTATTGCTCTAGAGTTCCATTCTAGTTTTCAAAACCAGAAGCATGGGTATAGTTGCTTGAGAACAGTTTTTGTCTTCTCCTCCCACCCTGAGCTTGGTGGTGTATGGTGGCGAACACTACCCCTTAGGGAGAAATGATCATTTGCAGCTATATTGATAAGATATTCATTGACTTAACAGCTAACAGCACCACATATTCCTTGAAAAATTAGTATTTGAATATTGGAAGCACAAGGACGGCAGAATAATGAATGTATATTTTAAACAGAAGTAATTTATATAATTTGTAAGCATATATGTATTTACTCATATTATATAGTTAACTTATACTGGGCCTGTGAAAAGGCCATACCAAGAGATGATGTCTAGAAAATGCAGCTCTTCTCAGGAGAAATGTAGGGGTACATGTTGGGAGATAGAAAGTTAAGTGAATGAAGATTCTTAGTGCTTTTAAAAATGTTGCATTGGAAGTTCCCATTGTGGCTCAGCGGTAATGAGCCCGACTAGTATGCATGAGGATTCGGGTTCAATCGCTGGCCTCACTCAGTGGATTAAGGATCCAGCATTGCTGCAAGCTGTGGCGTAGGTTGCAGATGCAGCTTGGATCCCACATTGCTGTGGCTGTGGTGTAGGCTGGCAGCTGTAGCTCTGATTCGACCCCTAGCGTGGGAGATTCCTTATGCAACAGATACGGCCCTAAAAAGCCACAAAAAAAAAAAAAAAAAAAAAGCATTGAGAAACGCTGAAAATGTTGTCAAAGCAGTTGCTTCCAGTGGGGGTTTACTTCATGAGATGGAGGCCTGGGAGAACATGTAGGTCTCTTGTCCACAGTTGTTGAAAACTCTTTTTGAACCTGGATGGCTGTTTAGACCTGGGACAGGGAGCTGGAGAAGGGCAAAGAGAGAAAGGGCTTTGCTTGCTTGGTACCAATGAGCATTAGGCAACATCCTTCTGGCCTGGCAGGATGGATTAAAGTGTGATAACTGAGAGTATAACCCTGGGAAGCTTTATCTCTTTAACATTATGTCAAATTATGAATTGGTTGAGACTTGCAACCAATTATTGGTTGAGACTTGCAACCAATTATTGGTCTACCTAATATTATTTACAGATTCTAGAAAATTTCCTTGTTCCACAGTCAAGTTAAAATGAAAAAGCAAAGTTTAAAAATTAAGAGTTATGAAGTGCTCTTTGTTGTGTTAAGGAGAATCTGTAGGATTCAGAGTGAAAAGTGGACAAATATCGAAGACCAGGAGCTGTATAGAGTCTTTGGATCTCTCCTCATGTTTGCAAGCAGGCTGATGAGTGGTGACTGCCAGAAACATAGTGTGGGAAGGTATTCAGGGAATCGCAGCTGTAGACACAGAGAAATGGTCCGATTGATGAGTCATGTTCTGCGTGGTCATGGTTCAGAGAAAGGTAAAATCTTTTGTCATCCCGCCTTCTGTGTTTTCCTAAGTGCCCCGGGAATACTCTCTAAATGAGAATTAGGTGACACCCATGACATTTACCCACACACTGTCATTATATTATTACTGGGTGAAAACCAGGCTCCTCCTTGGATAATTATGCATGCTTCACAGGATAACTGATAGGCGCAAGGTGCAGGGGTGGGAGGGTAAGAGCGCCTCCCTCTGTTCTTTTACTCCTTAGAAGCTTCCAGTGTTCAGGACACCCCTACTGTTGGATTAAATCTGTTCTTTGTGCCAGGACCTAGGTGGGCACTGAAATGTACTGAGGTTCTTCATTTGACCACAGAGCAGCTGAACTCTTGACCTCTTCGGGCCACAAGCCCAATTAGGGAATCATTAAACATTTACTTCAGAATCATCTCTATATGCCAATACTTATGTGGTTTTGCATACAATTTTGAAACTTCACCTTAAAAATTGTTTCCATCATGACACATGCTACATTTAAAAAATAAAATAAAATTATGTATACTGGTAGGCATGTTTGTTTACGTATGAATAGAGGATCATAGCATTTTACAGTGAAGGGGCCTAACTAATGAGCTACAGATGTTTGCTATAAACAGCCCCTTAAGAACTGGACTATTTCCTCCAGATAAACTTGATCCAGAATGCTTTAAGTTGTAATTTCTATCTAACAGAAGCATTAAGAGGTGAATTTGACTTAAGATACTCTTGTTCAGGTGGCAGTTTCTAATGGTTCTAGCTTCTCATGCACTGCCAAAATGAAAACATGTCATCAACTTGAACTTTTGAGTCGAAATTGATTGGTTCATTTGTTCTTTTGTCCATTCATGTGTCCAATGCTTTAACCTATCCTGTGGATAGGGAGATGGTCTAGGTTTTCTGACTCAGCGAAGAACAAGACACACGCTAACTTCTAAGAAATTACAGCCTAAGAAGTGAATTTTATGTTTAAACATTGATCCATAAATGAGAAGAATGTAAAGTACACTAGAAAACCAGATTGTTTCAATCAGTTAACAAAAGGATATCTATTGTATTAAATCTTTATGTGCCTGCCCACACACAAGTATGCAATAACTACACATCTCTTATTATTTGACTTTACATGGTAAATATACGTGCGTGTTATTTTACACAGACTTCAGCACAATATATAAAAAATGATTTTTCAAAAAATTTTTAAAAAATGCTTTGTCTGGGAAGCTTTTCTAAAGCAGTCTTTTATAAAAGTATGTCCTATGAAAAAATTTGTTATTATTCACATGTAGGTTTTCTTAGGAACCCTAGTGACATCTGGAATATTGACTGCACATTCTAGCATGGTCAGTAGTATCCTTGCCTTTTACCTACTAGATGCCAGTCATGTCCCCCATCCCCAGTAGGGCAATTAGTCATGTCTCCAGAAACAGCTAAGAGTCCTGGGAAGGGGAGAGGAGGAAGGGAGGAGGCAGCCTTTCAGTGAAAATCACCCATGGAAGATGACTGCTCCAAATCTCTTGAGAAATTCTTGGCAATGAACCAACACTGTACACAAGCATTTTACTTTTCTTCTTATTCCTGGAGTTGCTGCAAAATTCCAGAAACTGAAAGCACCAGCAATGAGAACACTTGAAATCTGTTTGTAAAATGTATGATTCATCCTACAGCAAACCTCAGAATCTGCTAATAAAGAATGTAAAAGTCTAAGAAGCAGAAGTGAAACACCCTGGGTTTAGAGAGCCAAACAGGAAGTGATCTTATAAACCACCTTCTACTTCCCTCCCAATTTCAATATACAACTTATCCCCATGCATGGGAGTCATCAAAGGGGACACACATCAGACTGATAAGTTGCCCAATAAATCACCATTAGTAGAAGAAAACCTAGGAGTTCCCATTGTGGCTCAGTGGTAATGAACTTAACTAAGTATCCATAAAGATTTGGGCTCAATACCTGGCATCATTCAATGGGTTAAGGATTCTGAGTTGCCATGAATTGTGGTATAGGTTGTAGACTTGGCTCTGATTTGACCCCTAGCCTGGGAACTTCCATGTGCCACTCAGGCAGACCTAAAAAGAAAAAAAGAAGAAAATCTAGATGTCAATGGGGAACATATACTAAATTCTCACTGCCTTCTCAGCCAAAAAAAAACTAGATGTGAGGTCTGGTAAAGTTAATATCCCTTCCCAGGATTTCCTATTGGCTGAATAACCACACTTCTGCACCAAATACTAGCTGTGTTACCCAAGGCCAATTATTTATTCACGTCTTGGTTAATTCATCTGTGAAGTGGAGTACCTAGTACAGGGTTAACATCAACTACGCAAATCACCTAGGAAAAACACATTCAATTGAATAATCCCTTCAACCCTGCATATTTAGTGCACCCAATAAGTGAGGAATTTAATTTTAGAGCCAAAAGCAGTTTGGTTTTACTTACTCCTTCAGAAAGAGTTGGATATCTACAAGAGGAAAAGGCATCATTTAATTTACTCTGACCTATGTTGTCATTTACTTCTAGGTATTTTTTAATTTCCTCTTTGATTTCTTCAGTGATCCATTGGTTGTTTAGTAGCATGTTGTTTATTCTCCAGGAGTCTGTGTTTTTTGCAGTTTTTTTCTTGTTGATTTCCAGTCATATATTGTTGTGGTTGGAAAAGATGCTTGATATGATTTCAACTTTCTTAAAGTTACCAAGGTTTGATTTGCAGCCCAGGATGTGATCAATCTTAGAGAATGTTCCATGTGCACTTGAGAAGAATGTGTACTTTGTTGCATTTGGATGGAATGTCCTATAAATGTCTTTTAAGCCCATCTGGTCTAATGCTTCATTCAGGGCCTGTGTTTCCTTATTGTTATCTGTCTGGATGATCTGTCCATTGCTGTAAGTGGGGTGTCAAAGTCCCTCACTATTATTGTGTTATTGTCAATTTGTCCTTTTAAGGTCATTAGCAGTTGCCTTATGTATTGTGGTGAACCTATGTAGGGTGTGTAGATATTTAAAATTGTTATATCTTATTCTTGGATTGATCCTTTGATCATTATGAAGCATAATGAAGCATTAGATCCTGTGATCAACAAAGATACAACACTCCAAAACCTATGGGATACAGCAAAAGCCATTCTAAGGGGAAAGTTTATAGCAATACAAGCCCACCTCAGGAAACAAGAAAAAGCTCAAATAAACAAGCTAACTTTACATCTAAGGCAGCTCGAGCAAGAAGAATAGACAAGACCTAAAGTTAGTAGAAGGAAAGAAATCATAAACATTAGAGCAGAAATCAATGAAATAGAAACGAAGAAAACCATGGAAAAGATCAATGAAACGAAAAGCTGGTTCTTTGAAAAGATCAACAAAATTGATGAACACTTAGTCAGACTTATCAAGAAAAAAAGAGAGAGGATTGAAATCAATCAAATTAGAAATGAAAAAGGAGAAGTAATAATGGACATCACAGAAATACAAAGGATCATAAGAGACTACTATATGCAACTATATGCCAATAAAATGGAAAACCTAGAAGAAATGGACATATTCTTAGAAAAGTACAATCTTCCAAGACTAAACCAAGATGAAATAGAAAAGATCGACGGACCAATCACAAGAATGGAAATTGAAACTGTGATTTAAAAACTTCCAACAAACAAAAGTCCAGGAACAGATGGCTTCACAGGCAAATTCTATCCAACAATAGAGAAGAACTAACACTCTTCCTTATGAAACTATTCCAAAAAATTGCAGAGGAAGGGACACTCCCAAACACATTTTATGAGGCCACCATCACCCTGATAGCAAAACCAGACAAAGATTCCACAAAAAAAGAAAACTAGAGGCCAATTCCACTGATGAACATAAATGAAAAAATCCTCAACAAAATACTAGCAAACCGCATCCAACAGTATATTACAAGGATTGTACATCATGATCAAGTGGGATTTATCCCAGGGATGCAAGCATTCTTCAATATCCACAAATCCATCAGTGTGATACACCACATTAACAAACTGAAGATAAAAACCATATGATCCTCTCCATAGACACAGAAAAAGCCTTTGACAAAATCCAACACCAAGTTCTGATAAAAAACCCTTCAGAAAGTGGGCATAGAGGGGAACCTACCTCAACATAATAAGGCCATCTATGATAAACCCACAGCTAACATCATACTCAATGTTGAGAAGCTGAAACAATTCCTGCTGTGATCAGGAATAAGACAAGGATGTCCACTCTCACCACTACTATTCAACAGAGTTTTGGAAGTCCTAGCCACAACCATGAGAGAAGTAAAAGACATAAAAGGAATCCAAATTGGAAAGGAAGAAGTAAAACTATCACTATTTGCAGATGACATGATACTATACCTAGAGAATCCTAAAGACTACCAGAAAACTCTGCAAGCTCATCCATGAATTAGGCAAAGTCACAGGATACAAAATTAATACACAGAAATTGACTGCATTTCTATACACTGACAATGAAAGATCAGAAAGAGAAATTAGGGAAGCTATCCCATTTACCATTACATCCAAAAGAATAAAATACCTAGGAGTAAACCTACCTAAAGAGACAAAAGTCCTGTATTCTGAAAACTATAAGATGCTAATGAAAGAAACCAAAGCTGACAGAAACAGATGGAAAGACATACCATACTCTTAGATTGGAAGAGTTAATATTATCAAAATGACTATACTGCCCAAGGCTATCCATAGATTCCATGCAATCCCTGTCAAATTACCAAGGATGTTTTTCACAGAACTTGAACAAAATATTTTAAAGTTTGTTTGGAAACACAAAAGACCCAGAATAGCCAAAGACATCCTGAAAAAGAAAAATGGAGCTGGGGAAATCAGGCTCCCTGACTTCAGACTATACTACAAAGCTACAATCATCAAAACTATATGCTACTGGCACAAAGACAGAAATATAGATTAATGGAACAGGATAGAAAGTCCAGAATTAAATCCACACACCTACAGCCAAATAATGTGTGACAAAGGAGGCAAGACTGTACAGTGGAAAAACGACAGCCTGTTCAGTAAGTAGTGCTGGGAATACTGGACAGCCACAGGGAAAAGAATAAAATTAGAACACTCCCTAACACCATACACAAAAATAAACTCCAAATGGATTAAAGACCTAGATATAAGACCAGACGCTATCAAACTCTTAGAGGAAAACATAGGCCAAACACTCTCCTACAAAAATGACAGCAACATCTTTTCAGATCCACCTCTTAGAGTCATGACAGTAAAAACAAAAATAAGCATATGGGACTTAATTAAACTTAAAAGTTTCTGCACAGCAAAGTAAACCCTAAACAAAATGAAAAGACAACCCACAGAATGGGATAAAATCTTTGCAAATGAAATGACTGACAAGGGATTAATCTCCAAAATTTATAAACACCTCCTACAACTCAATACCAAAAAAACAAACAACCCCATTGAAAAATGGGCAGAAGACCTAAACAGACAATTCCTCAAAGAAGACATACGGATGGCCAAAAAAACACATGAAAACATATTCAACATCACTCATGATTAGAGAAATGCAAATCAAAACCACTAGGAGGTACCACCTTACACCAGTCAGAATGGCCATCATCAAAAAGTCTACAAACAGTAAGTGCCAGAGAGGGTTTGGAGAAAAGGGAACCCTATGACACTGTTGATGGGATTGTAAATTGGTGCAACCACTGTGGAAAACATTATGGACATTCCTCAGAAAACTAAAAATAGCACTACCATTTGATCCAGCAATCCCACTCCTGGGCATCTATCCAGAAAAAAACTATGACCCAAAAAGATACATGTACTCCAATGTTCACCAGCAGCACTATTTTCAATAACCAAGACATGGAAACAAGCTAAATGTCCATCGACAGAGGAGTGGATCAAGAAGATGTGGTACATATACACAATGGACTATTACTCAGCCATTGAAAGAAATGAAATACCGGCATTTTTAGCAACATGATGGACCTAGAAATTATCATGCTAAATGAAGTCAGTCAGATAATGAGACGCCAGCATCAAATGCTATCACTGACATGTGGAATCTGAAAAGAGGACAGACTGAACTTCTTTGCAGAACAGATACTGAGTCACCGACTTTGAAAAACTTATCGTTTCCAAAGGAGACAGGTTGTGGGGTGAGAGGATGCGCTGGGGTTGTGGGATGGAAATCCTATAAAATTGGATTGTGATGATCATTGTACAACTATAAATGTAATAAATTCATTGAGTAATAAAAAAAGAAAAATAATAATAATTTACTCTGACCTAGTCCTAGTCTGTGAAGGAGATTGCGCTGATCTCCTGCAAGAGGTTGTGATTAAGGACCAGCATGTAGCTTAGAACCCCTGACTACCCCAACTCCGATGGGATTTTACTCTTAGAACTTTTGAAAATGACTATTTCCCTATCAGTTTACCCTAAACAAAGCAGCTTCTGACTGCTGTTACCCATAAGTGGAAAGTTTGGGGAATTAAGGTGCTTGGAAAGAGGAAGGGGTTTCTAATCTTCTAAGAAAAATGTTGGTTTCTCAAGAGTTTTAACTCTCCGCCTAATCAGGGTATAAGACTGGTCAGGTGTCTTATCAATTGAGTTCTCTTCTATTATTATGAGACTGAAACAATCCTCTTGGTTTTTGTTTTGTTTACTTTATAGGGCCATACTTGCAGTATGTGGAAGTTCACAGGATAGGGGCTGAATCAGAGCTACAGCTTCTGGCTTATACCATAGCTACAGCAATGCAAGATCTGACCCACGTCTGTGACCTACACCTCAGCCCATGGCAACACCGGGTCCTTAACCCACTGAGAGAGGCCAGGGTCGAACCCACACCTTCATGGATACCAGTCTTGGATTTGCCATGATGGGAACTGCCTTGGTTGAGCAAACATGGTCCTTCCTTTCCTTTTATGGATTTGTAAGAAATGTAGAGAATGATTGAAGTAGCATAGCTAGGCCAGCAAAGCAGAAAATGAGAATACAGAAGAGAGTGCTCAGAAACATCTGATGTTTTAATCATTGATTGAAATATGTGATTACCTAAGATTCTAGCTTTTAAAAGGATGGCTGACTATTAGAAGTTGTAATCAAGGTAGCTTTAAGTACAGGGCCCTAAAGTATGAATTATTATTATTATTATTTTAGTATTGCTGATTTACAGGGTTTTGTCAATTTCTACTGTACAGCATAGTGACCCAGTCATACATATATATATATATATATATATATATATATATATATATATATATACATTCTTTTTCTCATACTATCCTCCACCTAAGGTGTGATTTTGATTAGAGAGACTTAAGGTGCATAATATCTATTAATGTTGAAAGGACATGTTTTCCCTAGTTTTAAATTTACAGGATCATTTCCTCAAGTTCTTTGGCCCTAGATCCCCTTCCAAGCAGGAATCTGGTATGTTTTATTGTAATTCATTCAATTAAAACAAAACAAAAAAAAATAGGTAAAGATAATTATTTTTCAGGAGATCTCTTTAATGCTGTTTTGATTTATCTCCTCTAAGTTTGTAGTGTTCGATCCATCTGTTTTCAAACTTCAACTTTCAAAGCTACAAATAATATGTCCCCTGTATATTCCCCAAAACTTTACATCTTTTATTTAACAAATGAAATTTAGGGTCAGGACTTTTCATTTCAATATCCTGTGTGGCTTTAGGAATATTTACTATATGGTTGATCAAGGTTATAGCCTCCATTGCCTTGTATTGGGATCATATGCTGATTGATCCTATACCTATGATCAGTTCTGTGACAGAGGATGTTAATAGCATGAGGAATAGGGCTCAATTTAGGCTCATAGTGTGTGATATTTCCATGAAATCTGCTCTAACAGCAAGAATGAGATAGATCAGAAAAGTCTCTTGAAATAATAGTTATTACCAGAAGTGAAATATAAGACTTAAAAAATTTAAATTATTTAAAACCACTGTTAGGCATTTCCCTAGTGGCCTAATAGTTTTTTTTTTTTGAATGATTTTTATTTTTTACATTATTGTTGCTTTACAGTGTTCTGTCAGTTTTCTACTCTACAGCAAAGTGACCCAGTCACACATACATATATACATTCTTTTTCTCATATTATCCTCCATCATGCTCCATCACAAGTGACTAGATATAGTTCCCAGTGCTATACAGCAGGATCTGTATATCCATTCCATCACTGCTTATCCATTCCATCTGCAATAGTTTGCATCTGTTAACCCCAGATTCCCAGTCCATCCCACTCCCTCCCTCTCCCCCTTGGCAACTCCAAATCTGTTCTCCAAATCCATGAATTTCTTTTCTGTGGAAAGATTTACTTGGGCCCTATGTTAGTTTCCAGATGTAAGTGATACCATATGTTATTTGTCTTTCTCCTTCTGACTTACTTCACTTAGTACGAGAGTCTCTACTAACTCTACTAACATTCCATCCATGTTGCTGCAAATGGCATTATTTTTTTCTTTTATAAGGCTAAGTAGTATTCCACTGTGTGTATATACCACAACTTCTTAATCCACTCATCTGCTGATGGACATTTAAGTTGTTTCCATGTCTTGGCTATTGTGAATAGTGCTGCAATGAACATATGGTACATGTGTCTTTTTTCAATGAAAGTTTTGTCCAGGTATATGCTCAAGAGTGGGATTGCTGGGTCATATGTTAGTTCTATTTTTAGTTTTCTGAGGTAGCTCTATACTGTTTTCTGTAGTGGTTGTACCAATTTATATCCTCACCAACAGTATAGGAGGGTTCGTAATAGTTAAGGATTAACTATCACTGCTGTGGCACAGGTTTGATCCCAGGCCTGGGAATTTCTGCATGACTCAGACACAGACAAAATAACCCCACTGTTAACAATGAGGTTCTGCTGTACAGCACAGGAAACTATATCCAATCACTTGTGACAGAACATGATAGAAGATAATATGAGAAAAAGAATATATATATGTGTGTGTGTGTGTGTGTGTGTGTGTGTGTGTGTGTGTGTGTATAAACTGGGTCACTTTGCTATACAAGCAGAAATGAAAGAACTTTGCAAATAAACTCCAATAAAAATTTTTAAAAAACATAACATAAAAAAATATATATGTATATGTATGACTGAGCCACTTTGCTATGAACATGACACTGATACAATATTGTAAATCAACTATATCCCAATTAAAAAAACAAACAAACACTGTTATTTGGAATTAATATAATTCCTATTGTTATAGAAAATAGAAAAATAAATATTCTTGGATATTCTGATAATTTTATTTTACTATGAAAGCAGTGTATTTATTTCAGTAGATTACTCTTCATTTCTGATTCCATGAGAAAGATTTGCTCCGCATTAACCTAAGGAAATATGAAAACATCATCTTTGGATGTCATTTTTTATAATCCAAATGTTCTATGTCTGAAGGGGAAAAAAGATCGTAAGAGTATTTCATTGAGCACTTTTTATGTTAGACACTGTAAAATGTGTTTTCCACACATTATCTTATTTAATGTTCATATTCTGCCAGTTCTGCATTACCACATTTACCAACAAAGACAATAAAGCCCAGATAGGTTGAATGTATAGTCAAAGATTGCACAGCAGTGTGTATTTGTGTGGTTAGACATTTGAGTTTGTTACAGGGTTGAGAATAGAGAAATCCTCTGTGTGTGTGTGTGTGTCTGTGTCTGTGTGTGTGTCTGTGTGTGTGTGTCTGTGTCTGTGTCTGTGTCTGTGTGTAGATAAAGAAGAAAATTATGCTTTGTTCAGAATTCTCCAGGGAAGTACTTTTAATATTATTAGCAGTCTTGTAGGGTCAAAAGAAGCAGATTGGGATTAGAGGTGGGAGAGGGCAAAGCCAAGCATTTTGGGGTTCAGAGGAGTTTGCTTTTGCCAACTTGATAAATATCAAGTGGCCTTAGCCTGGGCTGGGACTCCATGAAATGACAGAAGTTGCTACACTGGAATGGCAAGGAAAATTCACAAGTGGAATTCTATTAGAAGTTTGTCTCTAGCATTTGCTAGAATCTTTCCATCTGGTTGAAGAAGTCCTTTTCATTCACTGCTGAGAGTTTTTAACATGAAAAGTTCATGAATTATGTCAAGTGTTTTTTCTCTACCTATTGAAAATATCACATGGTTTTCCTTTTTTATTCCAGTAATATTACATTGCTTGATTTTCAAACATAAAACCAATGTAGTCTTTTTTATTTTTTGCTTTTTAGGGCCTCACCTGTGGAATATGGAAGTTCCCAGGCTAGGGGTTGAATCATAGCTACAGCTGCAGGCAGGCCTACACCACAGCTGCAGCAAGCACAAGCCCTGAGCTGCATCTGCAGCCTATGCCCCTGTAGCTTGCAGCAACCCAGGATCCTTAACCCGCTGAGCTGAGGCCAAGGTTGGAACCCACATCTTTATGGATACTAATCGTGTTCTTAACCCACTCAGCCACAATGAGAACTCCCCAATATAATCTTTTTAATGAACCTTACTCGGGCATGATGTATTGTCTTATAAATTGTTGAATTCGATTTGCTAATGTTTTGTTAAAGATTTTACATCTATAGTCATGAGAGTTATTGGTGTGTAGTTCTCTTGCCTTGAGATATCTTTATCTGGTTCTAGAATCAGGGTTATACCGGCCTTTTAAAATAAGTTTCAAAGGGTTCCTATCTCCCTTATTTTCTCAAGGAACGTGTGACGACTGGTATTTTTCCTTTCTGAGTTGTGTGGAATTTGCCAGTGAGGCCATGGGGTCTGGTTTTCTTTGTGGGGTGATTTTCAGCTAGGAATTGAATTCCTTGAGTTGGTAGCAAACTGTTCATTTTCTACTTCTCTTATATCCAGATGTGGTAATGTGGGTCTTGCAAGAAGTTTGTTCATTTCATGCAGGCTATCAAACTTACTGAGGCATCAAGTTGTCCAAATACTATTCTTCTATTGCCTGGAGCATCTGTAGTGGTTCTCTTTCCTTCCCTGATATTGGTAATTTATGTGTCTCCTCTTTCTGTTTTCTTCCCTTTTTTTTCCTTTGTCACAGGAGTAAGGCCTGTGGGAGGAAGTGGGAGAGAGATCAGGAAGAGTATCTGACTCAGTGCAGCTCTGAGCTGAGTGAAAGGAGAGAGGGGGGGTTGGGGGAAAGTGCCCTAGGCTGCCCTGTAGTCCTAAGACAGGCTGAGACCTGGACCTTGGACCCTTTGTCGCAGTGGCTGCAATGCTTGCACCTGGACAAACATCTTCTCGAGTAACAAAATACAAAGAAAATATAAGGGACCGAAAATAACCACATGCATGCATAGTTGGGGCAAATTATGGGCAATAGGATGCAAAAAAAAAAAAAAAAAATGAAGAAAAGCCCAAAAGACTAAGTGCTGCTTCTGAAGAGCCTAGCATAAAAGCAGGCGTCAGAAACTAAAGCCGGGCACTACACATGCCCCTGCACCCAGCATCACCAAAGGGGTGGGCAGACCACCTAAGCCACTGTTCTACCCAGACCCCTGGACCCACTGCTACCCTCACCCCATATAAGGAACCAGCTCACCACCCCCTCAATGAGTGAGCAGTCAAAGAAAACTGTTGTTTATTTTTGCTCCCCTCAGCTGCAGCAGGGGCCCCAATAAAGCCCTGCTTGAACTTCTCATTTGGCTTCTTATCAATGTCTATTGATTAAGGAAGGCCAAGAATCCATGTTGGTAACAATTCCAGGGAGGCTCAGAGAGGCCAGTGTGAACTCAGCAGGGACTCATTAATCACAAACCAGTCTTCAGGGGGTTCATTTTCCCCCAGATAGTCCAGTCTTAGTGCTTAGTTGCTGGCTGGATGCAGCCTGTGGGAACCAAGGCCTCCCACCCT
Source organism: Phacochoerus africanus (assembly GCF_016906955.1). Taxonomy (NCBI): domain Eukaryota; kingdom Metazoa; phylum Chordata; class Mammalia; order Artiodactyla; family Suidae; genus Phacochoerus; species Phacochoerus africanus. The sequence goes on along the minus strand of NC_062553.1, from coordinate 44,609,466 downwards.
TCATGCAGTCCTGGTAATTCAGGTGCAGAGGTTAAGCTGCCTGCAGATGGTGGTTTGTGAGGCCCATTCTCCTGGCTGTATCATAAAGGTCCTGCATTCTCAGTGCCTCCCCTGACCACTCCAGCTTGTAATGATGGCTGATAAATTCCTATAGAACGAATGACTCCTCCTCATTCTTCAACAGTTTGCAGTCACCAACTTATATTTGTCACATGGCCTACATGTATTTGCTTTGTATTTCAGTTCTCTGTTTATGTTTGTGCATTTCCTTTCCAAATTATATTCAAAGCCTGGCTTCATGAAGATTATTTTTAAAAGCCTAAAATTCAATAACTGTCAGCTATTTCATTAACACTCCCTGAATGTATGATCAGTAAGGAATAAATGAGATTATGATGAATCCCAGTAATAATTTGCTTAAAAATAAGGAGTTTATGCCATTTGCAACAACATTTGGTTGGTCCTAGAAATGATTATACTAAGCGGAGTAAGTTAGGCAGAGAAAGACTAATATCATATGATATCGCTTATATGTGGAATCTAAAAAAATAATACAAATAAACTCTTTACAAAACTGAAAAGGACCCATAGACACTTATAAATAGACTTACAGGAAGAGGAGGATAAATTAGGAGCAAGGGATTAGCATATACACACTACTCTATGTAAAATAGATAACCAAAAAGGATCCACTGTATAGGAGAGGGAATTATATTCAATTATTTTATAATAATTATAATGGAAAAGAATCTGAAAGAGAATATATATATATATATATATATATATATATGTACACACACATACATATATTTTTTTAAAAATAGCTTAAAACTATCCAGGGCATGACATACATCAAATGTAGTTATTCATTTATTCATCAACAAATGTCAATTAAGCATCTGTTGTGTGCCAGGCATGTGCTCAGTGAGAAGAACACAGTGATGAATAAGACAAACCAGCTTGACCCTAAACCAGCCTGCTTATAGGTTTGTGAGATACACACAATAAATGCATAATTAGAGAAACGAGTAGGAAACTTACCAAAGGATGGTCTCCTGAAGTTGTATTTACTCCAAACAATTGGTTAGTATCAGGAAATTGAGGCAGGTTCATATAAAAGACAAACCTAAGATTATTATCACAAAATTCAAAGCTGAGGAATCTGTAGACAATAGGTTGATCTTCCCTTCCGACAGACAAACCAAACGATCTTCCTGGGACATTTCTAGGATTGAATCTCTTTTCCAAAACTTTTGTATCCCAAATGAAATAGAGATCTCTATAAAGCTCAAGTGGAAGCAGATTTATTTATTCATTACTTACTTAGTCCTTTTTTCATGCTCATTCATTTGGCTGAGAAAGACAAAGAAGACACACTTGCCAGATTCATAATTGTTTGATCACATGAGTGTCTATTGTTAAAGAGTTTCCACTAGTATCTAGTCTTTATCTGCAATTTACCTTATTTTTTCCATTATATTAAATAAACATATAGTTAGTACTTTCAGTGTGCTTAGCGAAGAGGAATTACACATGGATAAGACATTCCTCTCCCGGTCTCAAAAATTATTACTGAAATCAGATAGTATTTTTTGTTAGTTTTATGGCTGCACTTGCAGACTAGGGGTCCAGTCTGAACTCAGTTGCAGGCCTACACCACAGCCATGGCAACACTGGATCCGAGTTTCATCTGCAGTCTACACCACAGATTGTCACTGTTTAACCCACTGAGTGAGGCCAGGGATCAAACTCATATCCTCATGGATACAATGTCCAGTCCTTAACCCTCTGAGCCACAATGGGAACTCTGGGTAGTATTTTTAATACTACCTTTACTACTAGCTTAACTACTTAATCAAGTTGAATTTGATTCTCTTATATAACCTTTTATTGTGATCTGCAGGAAATAAATCAAGCTTTGACTTTTTCATCTGAAAAATTATCTCCAAGTAAATTATACACAAATTGCTCTGGAAAAGTTAACATAGGTGATTAAATTAACATTTTTTTTTCTTTTAGGAAAGTCTTCATAGACATCGGTACTTGAATTCTTTATTTTCTCATGAAAACTCCACTGCCATTTATGGAATAAATCAGTTTTCTTATTTGTTTCCTGAAGAATTTAAAGGTATGTTATGATGGTACTAATAGTTAGTTTCCTGATTTTATTTTGTTTCCTTAATTTTTGAAAATTGTTCAATTGTGAATAGAGTAAATGGAGTAATAATTAACATTTATTAAAAACATAATAGGGGAGTTCCCGTCATGGCACAGTGGAAATGAATCCGACTAGGAACCATGAGGTATCGAGTTCAATCCCTGGCCTTGCTCAGTGGGTTAAGGATCAAAGTTGCCATGAGCTGTGGTGTAGGCTGCAGATACAGCTCGGATCTGGCGTTGCTGTGACTCTGGTGTAGGCTGAAGGCTACAGCTATTGGACCACTAGCTTGGGAACCTCCATATGCCACAGGTGCGGCCCTAAAAAGACAAAAAAAAAAACCTAATAGGTGTCAAGTGTGTATCAGGTGCCGACAGTTGGAAAAATAAAACCATGGCCACTCTTATTACTCTTTAAGAATGAAATATGATAAATATACACATTTCCATTGTGGCTCTGATGACAATACCTCATCATTTTCTCCAGTTTTCTAGAGCTGTTTCTACTCAACACAGCCATGGTTCCATAAGTTATGATAAAGCAAGGATGTCAATTATATTCACTTTTTTATTGGTCTGCTTCTATCAAATCAGTCATTTTATGTGACAGCTCCAGCCCTATTGTAGGAATTTTCATTTTTGCAGCTTTCAGCTCTTCCATGTCATGTCATGGTAAAGCGCATAGGCAGACTTGATTAATAATTGTGTTGAAAAGTTCTTCCAAAAAGGATCCTTGTAATATCATTTGCTTGTTTTTTCATTTCACGTTCGTCCTCAGCTATTTATTTAAGAAGCAAACCTTCCAGATTCCCCAGATTCCCAGCAGAAGAGCAAACGTTCATCTCCAACATCTCTTTGCCCTTAAGATTTGACTGGAGGGACAAGCACGTTGTAACATCAGTGAGAAACCAGCAGACTGTACGTTTTAGGTTGTTTTTGTTTTTTATTTTTTTTCCTCTTTTCATTTCTTCTTTAATCCTGGCTGGAACGGATTTGAGGTGCAGTTCAGCCAAACTTGGAATGGAACTATCATTTCTGTATGTTAAATCATACCTCAACCATCAAAAAAGGGTAATGAAAAGGGAACCCGTGGTACAGTGAGAGGTAGATGTTGAGGGTCCTGCCCCCCCTGTGCTGTGTCAAGGTTAGCAAACCTCCAGAATGGCAGATGGAAGGCTGGCAGGGGCGAACTTGATTACCAAATGTTTATGGGGTTCAAATGGAAAGTCACGCTGTACAAATAACATGAAATCAGACACCTTTCCCACAAGTGTGTCCTGAGCTCATCAGAAAACCCCACCCCCTACAGGATCGCACACATTTTACCTATGATCCTTAAAACTGCAGTCATTTCTTCTATTATGTGATAGGACAGAATGTTCCTGAAGATCCCCACTGTACAAAATCATGCACTAAAAATGAAAGGGATGATGGGTGAAATGAAGTTAGGACAGAGCACTAAAACTAAGTGATGCAAAAAAAAAAAAAAGACAGGAAAGTCGTAAAATTGCTGCACAGTTTTACATGCAGTAAATGATGAATGTGTAAGTCCTGTGCCACACAGAGCCCTGTACCTTGCAAAAGTCCTGAGTATGCCTCTGAGGGTGGGTGGTAGGAGAGCGGCAACTTGCGAGTCCTTGAGATGGGTGGCGGGAAGATTATCTGGAATCATTACAAGAGCGGGACTCAGGATTTGGGCAGGGTGCTCATAGCTCGGCGTGAGCCATTTCTCCAGCAGATCCGAGGGCCAGTGGGCGGGCTCTGCGCCCCCTGCCTTACACAGGGATGTCAGCCCGCTCTGGCAAGTCCGTTCTAACCACAGGGATGTGGTTTCCGTTTATCGGCAGTGAAAACCTCAAAGGTCATTCAGCCTCCTCAAATAAGGCCAGTGTTTTGGACCTAATAGTTACCCAGTCACCGTCTAGTTAGGAGGATCTTTTAAATTTCTCAGATGCTGTATTTACTGTGAATAAATAAATATCCCCCCCCAAGTCATTTGCTTTATAATTAGATGTGTAATGAAGGGTGGTACAGTCTGAAGCACAATCTATCCAGGAAGTGCCTACATTGTATTAAAGGGGAGGTTTTCACTAGGAATTTTTTAACTAAAGGATAGATGTTTTTGAGTAGGAACTGCCCTCCTGGAGCAGCTGTAGGGAGGGAACCTAAAGCTACCTGTATTTCCATTTCTCCAGGGGTGGAGACCCAGCAGTAGCTCCCTTAGGAATGCCTTAGTCTGCCAGCTAACTGGAGCTAGAGACATAAATAAGACCACTCCCAATCAACAGAGTTAGTACGTCATACATATAAATATATCCGTTATTTTTCCCATATAGCTTCTTACTATTGAGTAGGTTTTCCTGTGCTATACAGAAAGTTCCCATTTAATCATCTGTTTTATATAGTAGTGTGTATATGTGATTCCCACCCTCCCAATTCTTCCCTCCCCTCGATGGTTTGACTTACAGTAACCATAAGATTGGTTTTGACATCTGTAAGTTTGTTTCTGTTTTTTTTTACATAAGTTCTTTGATATCATTCTTATTTGATTCCTCATATAATATGATATCATATGCTATTTGTCTTTCTCAGTTTGACTTCCTTCACTTAGTATGATAATTTCTAGGTCCATCCATGTAGCTACAAAGAGCATTATTTCATTCTTTTTATGGCTGGTTAATATTCCATTGTATATATGTACCACATCTTCTTTATCCATTCTTCTGTTGATGGACATTTAGGTTGCTTCCATATCTCGATTATTGTGACTAGTGCTGCTGTGAACATTGGGTGCATGTAGATTTTCATGCTATAATTTTCTCTGGATTGATGCCCAGGAGTGGGATTGCTGGATCATATGGTAGTTCTATATTTACTTTTCTGAGGTACCTCCATACTGTTTTCCATAGTGGTTGAACCAATTTACATTCCCATCAATGGTGTAGAAGGGTTACTTTTTCTCTACACCCTCTCTAGTGTTTATTGTTTGTAGATTTTTTATATGTATGACTGGTTCACTTTGCTGTATACCTGAAACTAATACAACATTGCAAATCAACTATATTCTAATTATATTTAAAAAAATAAAGCCATAGAGTCACTCAGAACTTCACTTCAAAAATGACCAGCTGTCCTTCCTTTCTTTGCCTATAGCACCTGGTCTCAGGATTAAGTCAGTGCTGCCCATTTTTAAATTCCACTGTCATCTCTGCCTTCTCTGCCTACTCTTTCTTTTAGAAAATTAAAAAAATTTTTTTTCAAGTTGAAGTATAGTTGTTTACAATGTCGTGTTCATTTCTGATTCCATTCCCTCCACTTCCTCCCTTTCTTTAGGGCGAGACCTTTTATTCTTTTGTTCTGGTTTGTCCAATAAAAGCAAGTTAAGAGACCCAGATTTAGGAAAGTGGTTATCCAGTATTTTAATGGGGAATGATTAGCATGGGTTTCTGTCACTGGAACATTTCATGTGCGTTCATCTTCAGCCCCTGTGTCCATCACATAATTGGTGAAACATGCACATACATTCCCATCCCTGGTCACCTCACCCCTGCCTTCTGCCCTTGGGGTGGGGGTGGTAGATGGGCACAGAGCAGAGTGTTGGGGAGAAGCAAGAGGGATTGGAGAATGGAGTGGGGATTTAGTACACTTCTTAGATACAGAAGCCACCTGTTCAATGAACTGGCTCATTTTTTAAAAAAAAAGACCAAACTAGCCCATTTTTTTTCTTAAAAAAGACCATCAGTCCAAGTGCTTTCTCGATCTCTAAAATTCCCTTTTACTTTGCAGTTCTCAAACTTATAATAGTTTACTTTGAATGAACTAGATTTTGATGCTTATAAAAGAATTGTGGTTTTCATTTCTTTTTTCAGTTAGAAAATCAACAGATAGACATTTATGTTCTGTAAGCCTCCAGATCCTGCTCACTTGACTTGAGCATTTGTGATATTTAGAGATGTTGGTTGACTTGGTTTGAACATTCCTTGATAACCGATACCATTTTATTTCTATTTCTGACAGTGTGGCGGGTGCTGGGCCTTCAGCGTGGTGAGTGCAGTGGAGTCTGCATATGCCATAAAAGGACAGCCTTTGGAGGTCCTGAGTGTCCAGCAGGTCATAGACTGTTCATACAACAACTATGGCTGCAATGGAGGGTCCACACTCAATGCTTTGTACTGGCTCAATAAGGTAACTAGTTCCTCAGCCTTTTAAAGCTGATTGTTTGTATGTTCAGAATTCAGACACTTTACTCTCATACACTAAGTAATGTTTTCAACTTCAGAAATGTAGCTAGCCAAAGGTTGACTCCATCAGAAGATTTAAACATGAATCGCTTCTGGGCAGATCAGCCATTGAAAAATCAGTGTGAAAAATCTTAACCTGAAATCCATTTTCAGAAAAAATATTTGTTTATTTGATCCAACGTTGTAAATCAGCTATACTTTAAAAAGTTGTACAAATAAAACAAAAAGTTTTGAATGCTTTTGTGGGAGCAGATGTGTTCCTTAATGACCTAGAAAGGTGATAATTTATGAATTTTCATTTCCATAGATGTTCTGAATATTAAGGTTGAAAGGGACATCGGAGTCAGCTAATTGAGTACCTCTTTATGTAGTTGCAGAAATGAGCCCCAGGAGGTGAGACAGTCTTGCTCAGTCAGTAACTGACAGAGAGCTACAATTTGGTCCTCCCCTCCTTCCCAAGAGCTTTACCTAATCCTCTCCCTCTGCCACTATCCCAGGTCAAGCATCAGATGCATGAGACCCACCAATGAGGGTGCTATTTTGTGCTATGAAAGCTTGTCAGGATGGAGTTTTCTGCATTTGAATAGCCTTCCCTTGTCCATTTCCTGGATTTTGGGCCACTTCCCTGTACAAATTATGAGCCACAATGGCTTGTGTTTCCTCATTCCCATAAGCCAAGCATTCTGAAGAGGAGGGTTCTATCAAGACAATTTAAAAATATGTGGCATCTGTCAGTTGAAAGGCATAGAGAGAAGTAGACAGAAAGATGATTGTGAGCATAACGCATGACCACTGTGCTGTGTGAGCCTCAAAGGCTTGCCCTGGAAGGAAAGTGGACTACACCCTTGTATCCTCAGGAGAAAGATGTGAACTTTATTACTCTCACAGTTTATTATCAGATCATCAGAGGTTCTAGTGAAAGGGGGTATGAGAAAAACATGAGTAAAAGAGAAAGACGCTGAGTTTAATTACTTGGGATGTCCATAAACTGGGATTTCCCTGGTGGCCTAGCAGGTTAAGGATCTGACATTGTCACTGCTGTGGCTCTGGTCACTGCTGTGGCACGAGTTTGATCCTTGACCCAGGAGCTTCTGTGTCACAGGCGTGGCCAAAAAAACCAACCAAACGAACAAAACACCTAAAGCTTTAGTATAAGGGTTTTTGGGGTTTTTTTTGTCTTTTTTTCCAGGCTGTACCTGTGGCATATGGCTAGGGGTCTAATCAGAGATATAGCTGCTGGCCTGCACCACAGCCACGGCAACACCAGATCCTTAACCCACTGAGCAAGGCCAGGGATCGAATCCGCCACCTCATGGTTCCTAGTCGGATTCATTTCTGCTGCGCCATGACGGGAACTCCTAGTAGAAGATTTTAATGTAAGATTTTTCATAACTTAAAAAATATCCACACAATGAAGGTGCAGCCATGTGGGATCTTATTTTGACACTTTGTAGTGAGTTCCATTTTATTTTTCAAACAACTGTGTGACAAAGAATATTTTGGGTGACTTTTTTTTTTTTCTTGTAGACACAAGTAAAAGTGGTCAGCGATTCAGAATACCCGTTTAAAGCCCAAAATGGCCTCTGCCATTACTTTTCTTGTTCACATTCTGGAGTTTCAATCAAAGATTACTCTGCATATGACTTCAGGTAAATGTCTTATTCTGTTGTGGTTTCCTCTGTATTTCTTAACCTATACTTTATTGAGAATTCGGAGTTAATAACTTGATTGACAGGATCAGTACATACTTTTAAGTAAAAACTAGAGACTTAATTGGCAATCGCCATGGAGTTCTGTGGACGTTTTTTCTGAAATATCTCCTTAATCTTCCCTGTGTCATTACAAATAGAAATAATGCACTTAACACATTTAAAACCAGTTGAAGATATAATGGATAGCCCCTCTTTCCAAGTTTAAGTGTCACAATTATCCTTACCATATGCATTTTGGTCTTATTGTTGAATCAATTAAAAAAAAAAATGCTTCGTGTAGACCTTCCAGCTCATGTCAAGCATTCTGTTCACCTAGAAGAATTTTTAACACCCTCTCTTGTCCCTTGCATGTTTTAAGTAATCAACTGTAAGAAAACATGACCTGAAGTTTGCATAGCAAGTTCCAGTAGGCAGAGTATATTAAGAGGTAATAGGTGACACGGCCCATCCTATAGGTGCGGTGGGCTGCAGGGGTGGCTGAGAATAGGCTGAGGAAGAGGACTTGAGTTGGAACTTGAAGGACATGATAACTCTGGGCAGGTTTAGGGGAAAAGAATCATTCAAAAAGTCTTTTAAAGCACATGGAAAACTCAAAGCCAGATGGAGAACCACTATGGCCATTTGATTTAATGCAAATAAGTGTTCAGGAGTGACAAGGACAGAAGGAGAGTCATCCAACTCCTGGCTTCGTTTCTTCTTTTTATTTTAACATGAAGGCAGATTTGCAGTCTTTTGAAACATAGAAAACAGAAAAATGTTACATTAAATTCAGCTAAGGTGACACACTGCCCTAAAATTTATTGAATATAAAAGAATCTCTTTGTGTAGATGCTGTGTCCCCATGGGATTTGAAAGAAATTAAGGATGAAATTGGAGCCTTAAGCAAAATGAAACCCCTGTACATCAGCATCCATGTGTCCGAGGACAGAGTGATGGTCCCTTCAGTGATGGTCTGCAGTAGAGGCTCCCAGGGCGGTGGAACCCCGCAGCCGGCAGCATGAGTTTCCCAGAGGGCAGGGTGCACAGGGCATATGATAAAACACTCATGGTCACTGGGCACATTGCTCCACACCACCTTTGAAAGGAAAAGTCATGCACTTTCTAAAATGTTCTCACTTTCTAGTGATTCTCAATAAGCTGTCAGATCCTGGAGGGTCTAAGTGAAGCCCATGCACGAGAAGGAACTACATCTTCAAAAGGTCCTTAGAAGGGGCTCAGGGAGTAGCAGCATGAGCAGCAGATTGAAAAAGCGATGGAGAAACAAAAGAATAATAAGCATTAGTCTGTGGTAGACAGAAACAGTGAATGAGGAAGAGAGACAGACAGACAGACTGAGAGACAAGGTGAAGGTCAATGCATTGGGGCTTAAGAGGGATTCATCAACCCTTGGATTAGAAGAGAAAAGGTTCCTTTAAAAATCCCCATGTTATGCTGAACACCAAACTCCCTAAGAACACAGCGCCAAGCTATGTTAGACTCTGCAAGAAGACTTTCTTTGGATTTACTCATTGATTCAGATATTTATGGAACCCTGTTTTAGGTTCTGGGGATTTGGTAGTAAACAAAACAGATAAAAAGCCTGCTCTCAGGACTATAGCTTAGTGATAGAGACAGCAATAAAGCAAACAAAATTGTGCCTAGTCTGTGATATGTATTAGCTTTTAAAGAGAACAGAATCGCAGTGAGGTGAAAAGGAAACATTGAGGGGAGGGGAAAGTGTACAGTCTCAGAAAGGGAAGCCAAGGAGGGCTCCCTGAGGAGGTGACATTCGAGTGGGAGGGAAACAGAAGGAACCGTACGTGCAAAGACCCTGAGACAGAAACAGTTCTGGCATATTTAAAGGACAGTAAGAAAGCCAGTGTGGGCTCTCATGGAGAGAGTAAGACTGTCAGGTTACGAGGTGATAGAGGGCCTTGGGTCATGTAGTTCCCTTAGAGCAGAGTCTTAGAAGACTGGTCTTAGATGATGAGATGCAGAATAAAGCTCCACAGGTATACTGAGGGATTTTTTTTTTTTTTTTTTTTTTGAGGATACGAGAAGAGAGTGTCAAGGAGTGCTCCAGGATTTTTGCCCTGAAAACACTCAAAGAAAGAATTCGGCATGACTGGAGATGGGAAAGTTCAAGACGGGAACAGGGTATATTAGGTTGGTTTGGGAAGTATAGGAAGTGATCTGGGAAGCCCTGGGAGGGGTGTAGGGAATGAGACACACCAGAGAGCCGCATGTCTTTGGGAAGCAAATTCCTACTAAGGGTCACTTGGCCCTTGGTCCTGGGGACCCCTGGGGAACAAGGTAGACAATTCACTTCAGGCTTCTCCCCCTCAGGCGCTCTTTACTTCCATGATTTATTAGCTGAAAGTGCAAATGGAGTAGAGGTGAAGAATGGGCTTGATTCCCTGGCCCTTTAAGAGAGAGGAGCCTCGGACAAACAGCTGAGAGTCTCCTTGTGGGACTCTGGTTGACTGCACTGCAGAGGTCAAGGCCAGAGGATGTGGGCAGGTCTGTCTAACATCTGCTATAACCAGACACTGGACCAAGACCCTGGTACTTGAATATTATCACTTCCACCTGAAGTACCTGAGCCTCAGAGAAGGTCACATAGATAGAAAACTCTAGAGCCAGATGAGAATGCATAATCTGTCCAACTCTGAAAGTCATACTTTATCCCTGACCTCTGTTTTTAAGGTCATGAGCTCTTAGGTTTTTATCATTCTTTGGCAACATCAACACCAGGCAAAGCTATCAGCCAAAACTTTCATAAAATCTTGTGCAGAATCATAAAAGATCTAAAAAAAATCCATTGAATCATAAAAGCATAATGTAGTCTTCAAGCAAAATGATCATTCATATCTAGTCTTTATCCCACATTTTTGCTCATCAGACCCCAGGAAAAATTTCAGAAATCAAACTAGGATATGAGGAAGACCATGTAAATAAACAAGAAGGGAAGAAACCTACTACATATAACAAATGGACTGAAAAACTAAGATACAATATAACACACTGAATTCTAGGGAAAATGAGATGCAAATTTAAATGCTCATCAGGGGTCGGTAACAGGTAAGATTCACCTTAGTCACCACATCTTGATGACAGTAGAGTTTAGGGAATTCTTCAAAAACTGCAATGTTTATATCTTACTGATGTGAAATTAATAGTAAGTTCCTGCAGCAAGCTTTGATAGTATAGCCATTATGTGTAACATTCATTTTGATAGTAGTTCTATATTGGGCTAAAAAAAAAAAAATGGAAACAAAGGAGTTCCCATTGTAGCTCAGCCAGTTAGGAACCCGACATAGTGTCTGAGAGGATGCGGGTTCCATCCCTGGCCTCACTGTAGCATTGCTGCAAGTTATGGTGTAGTTTGCAGATGCAGCTCAGATCTGGCATTGCTGTGGCTGTGGTGTAGGCCTGCAGCTGCAGCTCCAATTCAACCCCTAGCTCTGGAAACTTTCATATGCCACAGGTGCAGCCCTAAAGAAAAAAAGATGGAAATAAGGATACTGTTTGGAGTATATTTTAACTTTCTTGAAGCCCATACTCTTCTGAAAGACAAATGACAATGCCAGTCAGTTCTGGAGCCAAATGGAGCCATTCTTGGCTGGCCTTGACCATGGCATGCCCTCCTATTTCATATTTTTCAACAACTGTAAAATCTTTTCCCTAGTCCTGCCTCAAAGCAGAGATTATTACTAAAATGTCGCCCACAGAGTTAACTACCCTCTGCATTCTGAAAAGCTTCTTTCTTTCTTCATCTTTCTACTTTCCTCACACCTTCCCTGTAACTTGATCTTTGCTTTCCAGTATTTACTGTGTATCTTTTGTTATCTTTAAAAGGTGGAGCCAGTCGTGTCCTGGTTAATACAGAGATTATCATATTGGCCATAGTGGGATTACAAAGCAGTCCCTCAAATTGAATAAAATAGAATATACATTGTACAATAAAACCTATCCTGAACAAAACTATCAACTTATTACATAACTTAGAAATGAGGGAAGGAAACCAGGTTTATTGCAAACCTAGAGTATAATGGATGTGTTAGACATACTACAAAATCTATACCTATAATTTCATTCTTACGTTGATTCTGCAGAGTGGATGAGTAATAGTGGTATACAGCTGGAATTTGAACCCAGCTATGTGTTACCTCAAAGCTCATACCCTACCATGGTGCTTTTCTCAGAACTTTATCATTTTGCCATTTTAGGTAATCTTACTGAATACCAACTATTATTATAATAGCAAAAATTAGAAATGCCTGCTTATAGAAATCTAAAAAAAACAGATCTTCATGTTAGCAGGTAACATGAATAATCCTTTAGAATGAATGTGTAATTTCTATTTCAATAAATTCCACTATTGGTCACTCATGTATTTTCCTCATCTGTGCATAGAATATCCCCTTGATAGAAAGTGATCTCCAGCTGGCATGATGATGGCTTATTTACTTGTTCAAGGCACTAATTCACCATGGTTTGCTGCAGCAATAAACTAGCAAATGCTGTCTTAATGGCCTGAAATATCAGCAGCTTGATTTCAGTGTCCTGCACCCACAAAGCTGACCTTTAAAAATGTAAATTAATGGTTTAATCACGGCCTTTTAAGATCCATGAAGGCTGACTGTTTTGTCACATTAGACTTTTTTAACACAAGTCCATGTGGGGAAGCAGTAAATCTGTCTCACTATCTTCACCATCCCATCCTAGTTCTCCTGGCTCTTAACAATTCTCCTTCCCTGTAACTGTATTCACCACATTCAGGTGAATTCCTCTAATTTCTTTTTTTTTTCATTTTTTTATTACTCAAATGAATTTATCACATCTGTAATAGTATAATGATCATAACAATCTGATTTCACAGGATCTCCATCCCACAGCCCAGGCACATCCCCCCACCCCCCAAACTGTCTCCTCCGGAGACCATAAGTTTTTCAATGTCTGTGAGTCAGCATCTGTTCTGCAGAGAAGTTCCATCTGTCCTGTTTTCAGATTCCATGTGTCAGTGAAAACATTTGATGTTGGTGTCTCATTGTATGGCTGACTTCACTTAGCATGATAATTTCTAGGTCCATCCATGTTGCTAAAAATGCTGGTATTTTGTTCTTTTTGATGGCTGAGTAATATTCTGCAAAGAAGTTCCATCTGTCCTGTTTTAAGACTCCACATGTCAGTGAAAGCATTTGATGTTGGTGTCTCATTGTATGGCTGACTTCACTTAGCATGATAATTTCTAGGTCCATCCATGTTGCTAAAAATTCTGGTATTTTGTTCTTTTTGATGGCTGAGTAATATTCCATTGTGTATATGTACCACATCTTCTGGATCCACTCCTCTGTCGATGGACATTTAGGTTGTTTCCATGTCTTAGCTATTGTAACTAGTGCTGCAGTGAACATTGGAGTACATGTCTTTGCGAGTCTTGGTTTTCTCTGGATAGATGCCCAGGAGTGGGATTGCTGGATCAAATGGTAGTTCTATGTTTCATTTTCTGAGGAATCTCCATACTGCTTTCCACAGTGGTTGCACCAATTTACAATCCCACCAACAGTGTACTAGGGTTCCTTTTTCTCCACACCCTCTCCAGTACTTATTGTTTGTAGACTCTTTGATGATGGCCATTCTGGCTGGTGTAAGGTGGTACCTCATCGTGGTTTTGATTTGCATTTCTCTAATAATGAGTGATGTTGAACATCTTTTCATGTGTTTTTTGGCCATCTGTATGTCTTCTTTGGAGAACTGTCTATTTAGATCTTCTGCCCATTTTTGGATGGGGTTGTTTGTTTTTTTGGTATGGAGCTGCAGAAGTTGTTTATAAATTTTGGAGATTAATCCCCTGAATTCCTCTAATTTCTTTATCTTACGTTCAGTGACATAAGTTGGCTGGTCTCTTGATTCTTACCTAGTGTGGCAGAGATGACAAGATATCTCCACCCATCAGGCTTTCCACTTTCCTTACTTTAAGAATCCCCATGGTTTAGTTGGGTGCTTTGCCAGCTGGCTACAAAACTTCATTTCCCATCTTCCTTGATGCTAGACTTGGTCATATGACTGAGTTCTAGCCGATGAGACCCATGCAGATATGTGCAGAATGTGTGACTACATCTGGGATCTCAACATGATAGTAGCACTTCCCCTTTCTACTTCCTGCTGTCTGAAATAGGTGTTAAATGCCTGGAGCTCCAGCAGCCCTCTTGGGCCACTGATTGACCTCTGGAATAGAAACTTCCAATAAGAAGAGGCTGGGTTCCTGGGGTCCTGGAATCCCGTAGTGTTCTGGACGTCCAATCTTCTAGACTTTTTTTTAGGTTTCATCACTTAAGTCTTCTATAATTGTAATCAAACCTACCTTTAAATGTATACAGATTAAATAGATCACTTTTATCAAATGCTTTTACTTTTAAATTTCTTAACCAAATATTTCCTCCTTCGGTAGTGGCCAAGAAGATGAAATGGCAAAGACACTTCTTACCTTAGGCCCTCTGATAGTGATAGTGGATGCAGTGAGCTGGCAGGATTACCTGGGAGGCATTATACAGCATCATTGCTCAAGTGGAGAAGCAAATCATGCTGTTCTAGTAACTGGCTTTGATAAAACAGGTAAGTGCTGATAAGAATTGACTGATTGCTTCCCAGCTTGAACTCCAGCTGGATAAATGATTGCCATCCTTTTAATACTGAAACGTGGTCCTATTATACCTAAGTCCTCATGACCTTCACAGATTTTCACTAAACTTCAGGTATACACTCCCTGTCCATTTTGGTAGATACCTTGTTAAAATGACACTAAATTCTTATTTATTTATTTTGCTTTTTGGGGCCGTACCCATGGCAAATGGAAGTTCCCAGACTAGGGGTCGAATTGGAGCTACAACTGCCGGCCTACACAGCTGCAGGATCCCAGCTGTGTCTGTGACCTACACTACAGCTCACGGCAATGTTGGATCCTTAACCACTGAGTGAGGCCAGGAATCGAACCTGCATTCTCATGGATACTAGTTGGATTCATTGCTGCTGAGCCATGATGGGAATTCCCAAAATGACACTAAATTCTTGATGTAAATAATATGCATTCTCCATCTGGAATGTTTAGGGAACTACTAATTCCTTTTGAATTCCCTGGAAATGTGTGTGTGTGTGTGTGTGTGTGTGTGTGTGTTCATTTTCTGTAGAAACTGTATTAAGGGAGATGAAGTCAAACATATTTTCCATTATGTGTGTGACACTAGTGCAGTTCAAGTTTACTTAACTGGTTTATTATCATTACCTTACATTTTTAATCTTTTTCTTAGAGCCACTGTACTTTTCAAGAACTGAGCTTTAAAAAAACATTCTTTCACCACAGATACATTCTTCAAGGTCTGTTGTCCTTTTATGTTTTGCAGGAAGTACCCCATACTGGATTGTGCGGAACTCCTGGGGAAGTGCATGGGGCATTGACGGTTATGCCCTTGTTAAAATGGGAGGTAATATTTGTGGTAAGTTATGAATTTATATTTAATGCTCCAGGTTAAATGTCGAGGAAGAGACTATGAATATATTAATATTATAAACCTCTCTAGTCCATACTGGGTACCCAGGGTACTCAGATCACTCTTACAGTAATAATTGCAATCCTTTAAGCAATCGATAAAAAATAAAATAATATTTTTTAAATAGATATTACTGTACATATTCATGTTGTAAAAAGGAAAAAGGAGTATAGTAAAAACGAATATAATGAGCAAAACATTATAAGATACATTAATAATTTACCAAAGTTACTAGTTCTAAAGCCAGAAAAACACTCAAGAAGTTGAATTTCTCCAAAAATGTCTGCTAGTTCCAAATTTGCTTTTTATAACTGTATGCTTTCCATTATTTTATATATTATAATACCTATTCTAGTAACAAAAGGATGACTTATTCTTTGTAACATAGTGGGTAAAAATCTGAGCGTTAGAATTGTTTCTGATTTCATATGCCCCATGTCAACTACAAAACTCTAGCCAAGCACTCACTGGAATTGAGAGGCTTACGCAAATAACAAACATGCTCTTTTTTATTCAATAAGGATGCATTTTTTTTTTTTCAGTGAGACAACATACCTTGAAACAACAAACCAGGTGTTCCCACTGTGTTGCAATGGCTTGTCTCTGTTGCCAGTTTATCTCTGTTGTCAGTTTGATCCTCAGCCCCTTGAAGTGGTTTAAGAATCTGGGGGTGCAGCCAAAAAAGGGAAAAAAACAAAACAAAACAAATTAAAAGAGCTCTAAACATTTTATACAAGGTTTTTATACATTTTTATACATGTTATACTTGTATTCAAACTCCATTCTAAAACTTTTGATCTAGAAAATCAGCATATTTTCCAAATCAAGTTGGACCAAAACAGTATTATGAATGATTAGTTGTAACAAAAACACATTTTAAAAATTGTAGAACACCCCAGATTGTGATGTTTTTTCTTTTTTCTTTTTATGGTCACATCTGTGGCATATGGAAGTTCCTGGGCCAGGGGTCCAATAGGAACTGCAGCTGCAGGCCTACACCACAGCCACAGCAGCACAAGATCCAAACCACATCTGTGACCTATGCTGCAGCTTGCCACAATGTCAGATCCTTAACCCACTGAGCAAAGCCAAGGATGGAGCCCACATCCTCACAGACACTATGTTAGGTTCTTAACCCACTAAGCCACAGTAGGAACGCCACGTGATATTTCTGATTAAAAAAAATTACCGAAAAATTTGAGAATTTATGTTTTGATTCAGTCTAGTGACAACTGCTCAATCGTTCCATGAAGCGGAATCCAGGAAATTAATCACCTCCGTAAAACATTTTTCTTAAATGATTTATTGAAAAGAGTCAGAATCACGGGAGCCTTTCAGCCAAAGCACCAGCTGCCCAGTCAGGCCTCCACATCCCAGCTTCCCTGGGTCTTATTGCGGGTGAATTGCTATTTCCATCCTGGGAAACCCTGCTACGACCACACTTTATTTCACTGTGAAGTCTGGGGTCTGGATCTGGGCTGAGGCGGGCAGCTCCGTTCAAAGCTCTGGCAGGAGGCATCACAGGAACACAATTTAGACACTGGTTCATCTTTGCCTGGACCATGACTCTGTATCCCCACCCCCACTTCCCCCACTTCTTCCCCAGCCCTCAGCTACAGAGGGTGAGTTGAGATCATCTCTC
Source organism: Phacochoerus africanus (assembly GCF_016906955.1). Lineage (NCBI taxonomy): Eukaryota > Metazoa > Chordata > Mammalia > Artiodactyla > Suidae > Phacochoerus > Phacochoerus africanus. The sequence goes on along the minus strand of NC_062553.1, from coordinate 44,592,185 downwards.
CTCTCTACCCATTGACCAATCGAAGTCTCCAAGGCCTTCCTGGTTAGTAATCACACAGGAATCCAAATCCTTTCTGAAAGCATTTCCTGAAAGTTAAATTCCTGACGATGATCACACTACTGTTATGAACAATGGCAGAAGACAGGTAGCAGTCCCAGGCCCCAAGAGATTTCAGAGACTCAGCTGGTCACAGAGAAATCGAAACTTCTAATCGGATCTTTAATCACTTTCGCCATGCTGTTGCCATCTGTGTTCTCATACCACACGTATGATTTATTGAAACTTTGTTGAGATTAAAGATTAAAATTTCAATTGTGGGGAGTTCCCATCCTGGCTCAATGATTAACGAACCCGACTATTATCCATAAGAACACAGGTTTGATCCTTGGTCTTGCTCAGTGGGTTAAAGATCTGGCATTGCTGTGAACTGTGTTGTAGGTCACAGACACAGCTCAGATGCCACATTGCTGTGGCTGTGGTATAGGCCGGTAGCTACAGCTCCAATTCGACCCCTAGCGTGGGAACCTCCATATGCAGCGGGTGCAGCCCTAAAAAGACAAAAGACAAAAAAAAAGTTTCAGTTGTATTTAAAATAATCTGATAAATTATGTTCTAATAAATAACAATAAGCAATTTTTAATTGACTCTAAGCAAGATGTATGAGTTTGATACAGATTTCAGATACATTCACCTGTTCAATTAATAAGTCATTGTATCATAGTTTTTTAAAACAGAAATATTAGGCACCTCTTCTCATATCTGCTTTTGAGGTTGCTGTGTTTATACTGACAGGTAGCTAGCTGTAAACTGTGTAACCTAGTATGTTGTTTTCTTAGTAGATATTAACTCTTTCTGAACCCCAGTAAAAACTGTTTTAATTTACTCCTTAAAAGGCATATTAGAGAGAAAATGATGTAATATTGATAATTTCTTTTTTTCTTAGGTATTGCAGATTCTGTGTCAGCTGTATTTGTGTGATGTGTTGGATGGAGCAAGAGACAGCTGCAAAACTGAAGATTTATAATGAGATATAATACTTCATTCTTGGCATTTTGCACCTTTAGTCTTTGGCAAAGTGTTCTAGGGCCTGGTAATGTTTAAACTAAGTTGTAGAATACACTCTTCTTTTTTTTTTTTAAAGATTTTTTTTATTATTATTATAGTTGATTTACAGTGTTCTGGCAATTTCTGCAGAACAACCAAGTGACCCAGTCAAATATATATATATACCTACACACAAACACACACATTCTTTTTCTCACATCATCCTGCATCATTTTCCATCATAAGTAACTAGATATAATTCCTGTGATATATAGCAGAACCTCATTGCTTATCCACTCCAAATGCAATAGTTTGCATCTACTAACTCCAAACTCCAAGTCCATCCCACACCCTCCCTCTTGGCAAACTGTTCTTATAGAGAGATAGACAACCAAAATCAGTGGGAAGAACACCAGTCCCAGGGCCTGGGAGGAAGTCTGTGGAACTGTTTCCTAATAGGAGGAAGATCAGATCAAGGCAAGTTTTAGGGCTCTTTCACTCTGAAGGGGTTATTATCTGGTTTTGTTTTATTATTGTTTTTATTTGCTATTTGTTTATTTTAATGACATATGTCCAGTAAGATGAAACAAATGATAAGAATTTATTTTCCTCTAGGGGACATAATCACCTACCGGAACTGCCCCTCTGTACAAGATTAGCCAACCTAAAACCATGTGTGCCTCTCACAACTGTGTTCTCAGCCCTCTAAGATGGATTTATTAAGAATTTTGAAATGCCAATTGCTTTAGCCCTCAAAATGGTGCTTACCCCTCGACCTGTGTAGATGCTGTATAGAAAGAATCCAAAAGACAAAGTCAGTTTTTAAGGCAAACAGTTAGCCTGACTGAAATTAAATGACTAATATGGCAACTATGTGATAAGAAAATCTCAATTAGCCTTGCCTGAAACACAAATCGTTGTTTGGAAATTTTCACTGCTAATAGGATTTCTATAGTACATTTTATTTCCTCCTTTATTCTTCCTGTGTTGAGGATTGCTATGTCTTCCCACATCTTCTCACTCTTTCTCTTACTGTTTTTTCTTTTTTCTTTTTTTTTTTTTTTTACTATGCTCATAGCATGTGGAAGTTCCCAGGCCAGGGATCGAACCTTGGCAACGCAGCAACCAGAGCCTCTGCAGTGACAATGCCAGAGCCTTAACCCATGGAGCCATATGAGAACTCCTTTCTCTTACTCTTGACTCTAAACCTCTAAGTCTTCCTGGAGGTCTGGATTCTCTGGCTAAAGAAGTCTCATTGTTTCCTTTCAATTTCTATTTTGTAACTATTTATTGGGCTCCACTTGTCTCTAACCCTGTATTGACACCAGGACCTCACCTGTCTATTCCTCTGTCACTTGGAGGCACCACCCCTTTTAAAGTTCAGTCTCATTAATCTGGGGTGTCAGCTGAAAGGTCTTCCCAGTTTTCTGCTTATTTTTCCCAGACTCCTTTCCTAACTACCTTTGTGTGGGGCATCCCTTTGCCTTTCCCCTGGGTCTTACTTCCTGAAGCCCATCTTCTCTCTTGCTCCAACACTATGTGTGGTTGTAAGAACCTCAGAACATAAAAGCTGGCCTTCTGGTTGAAAATAAGTACAACCATACTATAAGAGTTAACATAAGAAAATTATATCCAATGCTACATATAGAAATATTTCTTCTCTAAAATCCATGGTTGCTTTCCAAGGTAGACTATCTTCACAAAAGCAAAACTGTAAAGGTAGCAACAACTACTCAAAAAACTGAGGTTATCCCCTTTTTCTCTCTCATCATTTGCCTTATTTATCAATCTCATTATTAGAAAAAGAAAATCAAGAACAAAATGTATTTTGTTTTCTTACACCAACCACAAGCAATTTCAAAAGAGCACATGTTGACTCAGTTTAATGTTCCAGAACACCACATTTCTATTTTATTTGGTTAGCATTCTAAAGATCCAATTATGTCAAAAAGGAACTATGTCATTGTTTTTCTAGTTTGTGTTAATTTTTTTCATTTCTGTACAATATAAATGCTTTTCTGATACTCTTTTACAAGTGACAGATTTATTTTAATTACAAAATGGTTAATACTTCCCAGCTCTTCTGGATTCTGATAACATTTATAATAAAACAACCTCTATTTGACGTTGGGTAAAAGAAGGCTCTGTCCCTAAGTGAATGACCTGTATTTTGTAAACACAGTGTTAATATGTTTACATTCACACAAAAGTTTTCTCAGCTCCAAATTCATATATTTAATTTTGGCTTTTCCCCATAGACACCTTTACCTCAATGTGTCCAAATCATCTTCTTCCCCTCCTCAAAAAAAAAAAAAAAAAAAGAGTTCCTGTTGTGGTTCAGCAGGTTAGGGACCCAACATCATGTCTAGGAGGGTGCAGGTTTGATCACTGGCTTCATTCATTGGGTTAAGGATCCAGCATTGCCACAAGCTGTTGCATAGGTTGCAGATGTGGCTCAGATCTGGTGTTGCTGAGGCTTTGGCATAGGCCTGCAGCTGCAGCTCCAATTTGACCCCTAGCCTGGGAATTTCCTTATGCTGCAAGTGCGGCCATAAAAACAAGCAAAACAAAACAAAACAAAATCAGCCCACCAACAAATAACAGCAAAAACACCTGCGCTCCCTAGGGTATCTATTTTGATTAACGGCACCAAAATTATGTAATTACTCAATCAAAATTGAAAGAAATGTTAGATATTATAAACTATACCTTAGCAACTCATCTCTTAATTTCTCTCCATTTCTACTATCCTTTCCTAAATGCATGTTCTCTAGTATCTCTTACCTCCACTTTTCCATAGTCAACCCACCAAACCCCATGTGCCTTAATCTGAGGGTTCTCAAATACAGTCCCCATACCAGAAGCCACCTGAGGACTTTGAAACTCTTCACTCAATAGGCCCTCCAGCTAGCTGTTCCTGGTGGATGTTGCAATAATCCATCTTTTTCTGTCTGCTGGATTTACATTTCTAAATATACACCATTACCATGTTTTTCCTCTGCTTTAGACCATTCAGGGGCTCCCAGTACCTACAAGATAAATCTCAATTCTTTTAAATGAGCTTTCACAAAGAAGCACCTGTCTACCTTCTCAGCCTCAGCAACTACTGTTCTATGTAGGCATATGCTTTGCTACAGGCATAGCAATCTGCTTGAAGTTCACTCAGTGAGGCTGAGAGGAAAGCAATGAAATATTCACATAATAATTAGGAGTCATAATGAAAATAACCAGGATGATCCTGGATGTGATTTCACAGGGCTCTTAAGGTGAATACTCAATTAGGGAGACTTACAGTGATTTCATGATTCATTTAAGAATTATTTAGAGTGGATCATCAGCACTAGAAGCAAGTTTAAATGAAGGCAAAAGTACTCATTGGGATTATAAATGGTTTTGACATTTACACTAAGATTTACTGACATCATTTGAAAAAAAAAAAGAAACTCTTAGAAATATATAGCTTAGTTACACCAAAAAAAAGGCATAGATTAAAAGCAGCTAAATCAGATCATTTAGTCTATTAAAAAGAATAAGCCTTGACAAGCAGCACTTATTTTGAGATTCCAAGGCATCTTGGTGACAGAACATCCATTAACACATTTCTTCATTGCTTCATGAGAAAAAGCAAAGATTATGAGGCAAGTATTTCATCATCATCATGTAGATAGAAAACCGGAGCTTAAGCTGGTTGTTTGTACCAAAGTAGATAATTAATAAATGGATTTGCTCTCAAGTTTGCTGACTTATTTCGAAGCAAAAGTCATTGGCCAGCATGGTACGTGTCTCCATATTTTTCAGTTTAACCATCATCAGGTACTATATATGTGCATGTGTACACATACACACACACACAAGCCATGGATGTGAAGGGAATTATATGTAGTTTAGAGACAATCTAGACAATATGATCCTTTAAAAAAAAAACACCACCACTTGTGTTGAGACCAAAGAATAGTTCAATTCCATCAAGAACTTGCTGCTTGCCATAGACCCTAGGTTACTCTAGGTTTCTGCACATTCCAGACGTCTTTGATAATATTTTTTATTCCCCCCTCATAACAGAAATTTAACCAAATATTGCCAGACCAAGCAAGAAAAAAAGACTGGGGCTCATGTCTGATCTGAACACTTGGTCTAACAGTTTTTGTTCCCAGTGAACTAGGTCATGGCTGAGTCTGTTTCTCCCCTTTCTTCTGGAAAGACTCCTCCTCTCTGCCTCCAATATGCTCTGCACAAGGGTGGGCTCTGTCTCCTAGACCACCAGCATGGTAGCTGGGAAGAGCACCTTTGCCCCCTGAGAGTCCAGAGGGGCTGGAAACAGCAACCCAGGCTGAGGACGGAGCTGGTGTACAGGGGGGAAGAACAAAGCCAGCACCTATAGAAAAGAAGAGGTGAGGAGTGCCCATTGTGGTGCAGCAGAAATAAATCTGACTAGTAACCATGAGGTTGTGGGTTCAATCTCTGGCCTTTGCTCAGTGGGTTAAGGATCTGGCATTGCCGTGAGCTGTGGTATAGTTGCAGACGTGGCTCGGATCCTGTGTTGCTATGGCTGTGGCATAGGCCGGAGGCTACAGCTCCTATTAGACCCCTAGCCTGGGAACCTCCATATGCTGCAGATGATGTGGCCCTTAAAAAAAAAAAAAGAAGAAGAAGAAGAGGTGAGACAGAGGTCCTCAAAGGGTTCTGGGAATGAAGCAATGGAGTTCTCTAAAAAACAAGATCTGTCTCTGTGGCCTCAGGTAACTCCAAGCTTCTCATGTCTTGGAGCTAGTGAAGTAATCATCCAATTAATCCCCTCTGGGTAAGTTTACCATAGACTTTAGGCATTGGTCATCAAAAGTTCTAAAAACCAGGGAGTTCCTGTCATGACTCAGCAAAAATGAACCAGCCTAGAATCTATGAGGATGTGGGTTTGATTCCTGGCCTCACTCAGTAGGTTAAGGATTCCATGTTGCTGTGAGCTTCAGTGTAGGTGGTAGACAGGGCTCAGATCTGGCATTGCTGTGGCTGTGGCATAGGTCAGCAGCTGCAACTCCAACTTGACCCCTAGCCTGGGAACTTCCATATGCCATGGGCGTGGCCCAAAAAAGACAAAAAAATTAAAAAAAAAATAGTTTTAAAGATACAAGTGGAATTTCCAAACAGTGTACGTCGGAAGACTAATTTTTATTACTGAAAAACATTTTTGATTGAATAAATCTTTGTACAGAATGATACATTTTGTTGCATACAATATTTGAAATAGCTGAAATTTACAAGCTTATAAAGTATGAGACAATGAGATAGTTATTATGTTAAATGGTTATATTCAGATAGGTCCCAGGAACATTAAGTTTTTAATAGGAAAACACCATATGATAATGGTACGATTTAACTGAACTAATCTCTTATCTTAATGTTTAATCTGATGTCATCACAAACATGAAGTAAGAAAATTATTTCTGAGATTGAATCAGTGCCATAGTGCTTAACTATGTATATACATATATTATAGTAGGACTGTATATTCAGGAAAATTCATAGCAAATTAAAAAAAAAGGAACTGCAGACAGAGAAATCAATGTTCTTTATAGATATTTGCAGATGATTTTAATCTGATTCATCACTGCTGAAGTATGAGCTGTCACAGTACTCAGCCGTGTAAAGGAACTTATGAATAATTGGGTTCATCTTCGGTATCCAGTGTCGGGGAACCAGATATGTTGAGAGGTTAAATAAGTCTACAAATACCTTGTACCTGTCACTAAGAAAACACATATATACAGATGTTTTAGACTTATTGACATGAAATATTGTCAAATTTCTCAATAATGATATTTTGCCACAAATAATTAATATTCATATGACATGAGTGGCTCTAAAGTGTTATGAAATAAGAGCCACAATTCTTGCAGTTTGCCTGACATAAAATATATATATATATATATTCCAGGGAGTTCCTGTCGTGGCTCAGTGGTTAACGAATCCGACTAGGAACCATAAGGTTGAGGGTTCGATGCCTGGCCTTGCTGAGTGGGATAAGGATCCAGGGTTGCCATGAACTATAGTGTAGGTTGCAGACGCAGCTCAGATCCCTATCCCGCGTTGCTTTGGCTCTGGCGTAGGCTGGTGGCTACAGTTCCAATTCGACCCCTAGCCTGGAAACCCCCATATGCTGTGGGAGCAGCCCAAGAAATGGCAAAAAAAAAAGAAAAGAAAAAAAAATATATATATATTCCATAATTGACTTATTCTTCTTTATATAATTCATTACACATGCATATATTTATTCAATTAAGGATACTGTTTATTTCCACAAACTTGCCTAATTTGCATTTAAAACAACTTTATTGTGGTATACTTATCATATAAAGAACTGCACAGGAGTTTCCACTGTGGTGCAATGGGATCAGCGGCATATCTGGAGCTCTAGGACACAGGTTCAATCCCTGGCCCAGCACAGTGGTTTAAAGATCTGGCATTGCCATAGCTGCAGCGTAGGTCACGACTGTGGCTCAGATCTGATCCCTGGCCCAAGAAGTCCATATGCCACAGGGTGGCCAAAAAGGGAAAAGAAATAAAAGAGAACTACACTTAGAGTACAGACTGTACAGTTTGAGTCTGGACATATGCAAACACCTGTATACTATCATATTCAAAGTAATAGACATATCCAATAATTCCCAAAGTTTCCTTGTTTTCCCCCCATCTTTTTTGTGGAAAGATGCTCAATATAATTACTTATCAGATAAATGCAAATTAAAAATAAAATAATATTTTAATAATTATTATATATGTTACATGTTGTATAAATCAAATAGTATTAAAGATTGCTTCATTTTTATTCCATATCCAGGTTTCATGTCCATAAACAATATTCTCTGTTTCAGTGATCTAGACCAGGCTGGTCCAGATTAAAACCTAAAGTTTTATTATTGTCATGCTACCTTCATGAAGATAAGGGTATGTTCTTGTTTCTGACTTTTAAAGGATGGTATGAAAAATAATAAATTGAAAGCGTACAGAGTTCCCAGTTGTTCATTGGAAAATATTTCCCACCTGTAAAGTAGCTGCCTAGTAAATGACATGAATGCATTAAAAAATTGAAACACCATCTTAGACTTATAATAAATGTCTATAAGAGAGTTTTTCACATTAAAAATTGCTTTTTCAGGAGTTCCTGTTGTAGCGCAGTGGAAATGAATCCAACTGGTATCCATGAGGATGCAGATTCAATCCCTGGCCTTGCTCAGTGAGTTAAGGATCCAGTGTTGCTGTGGCTGTGGCATAGGCTGGCAGCTGCAGCTCTAATTCAACCCCTAGCCTGGGAACTTTCATATGTCTCGGGTGCAACCTTAAAGAGCAACAAAATAAAATGTAAAATAAAACAAAATTGCTTTTGGGTTTGTTAGTCAATGATTTTAATTTTAATTTTTATAGCAGAAGAATATTTTCCTTTGAAGTCAAATTGAGTTCAAATTTTGCTAAGTTACATGCAACTCAGGTGGCCTTGGCCAAATTGTCTAAACCACAGTGTTTTGGTTTCTACCTCTGTTAGATTAAAAACTACAACCCTTTCCTCTGACTAGGCCTTTGTGAAGATTTACTAAGATAATGACACCCTAAGAATACTGTTCATTATTCCCACAATGCAGATGTGTGTGCTCCTTTTACACAGGCAGTTAAAGATCTGGCATTGCCATAGCTGCAGCGTAGGTCACGACTGTAGCTATAGCAATGTCAGATTAATGTTTAATCTGATGTAATCACAAACATGAAGTAAGAAAATTATTTCTGAGATTGAATCAATGCCATAGTGCTTAACTACATATATACATATATTATAGTAGGATTCTGTATATTCAGGAAAATTCATAGCAAATTAAAAAAAAGGAACTGCAGACAGAGAAATCAATGTTCTTTATAGAACATTATTCCTGGGCAAAGAGAAAATGTGTAATGGTGGTGAAAATTCAAACCAATAAATTTTATGAATCACTCAGTCTAGCATTTATTCCCAGGGGAAATGTATAAAAATGATGAAAATGGAACTTGTGCATTTTATAACTTAGTCAATCTAACAGTAAGGGTAGGGATGAAAATAGTGAATTATAAAGAATTTTGGAGACTAAACATGAACATCTTTATTCTTGAACTGGCCCTCTCTTCCCAAGGGACCTTGTAAGTTTCTCGGTTTTCAGCTGTGCCTAACTATAAATTTATCTTTCTATAATATTGTGAATCCTAAATAAAGTAAGAACACAAATGTCCTAGAAATCTCTCTAACCTGTTTTAAGTGCTTGGTAAATGTTGACCTCTTGCCTTGTAAATAATATGAAAAAGGTACCTTATGGAATACATGAAAGTAGTTTTTATACTATAAAATAAGGAGTCACATCAGCAAACAAGAAAGGGTTTTCAGCTGTGTCATTCCTCTGGCCAAGAGGAGGTTCATGGAATTCATGATAACTCTTTTTATCCAGGGATCAGATCTGAGCCAGGACTTGAAACATTTCTCCTTGGATTCGCTCCTTCCTGTACTCCCAGGTCATGCAGCCATTGGTACCATACTCCTTTTTAATTATAGGATTCCAATGATGAATTTCCAGAGGTAAGGATTTTTATGATGACCTCTGAAGCTTCCAATGGGAATACCTTAGTCTAACTATAAAAGAGTGGTGCCAGCAGTCCAGGCAGGAGCGCGTATAAATGCCTTTTCTTAGATAATGCACGTCTACAGGGGGAAACAAGAGCTGGTGACATCCACAGAGATTACAAGATGAATTTTCCCACCATACCTCACTGTTGAGCGCAGATACTGGTAACCTGAAGACCCACCGGTGCCAGCCTTGCTGCCCAGCATCCTGTGCACCATGCACACATGATTATCTAGGCAAACACACAGATTAGCTCCGTGGATATTTTCTGCCATTAGTTCCACACTATGCTAAAAATAAGGTGCTGGTAATGATTATTGCTTCTGAGAAAAGGCTCACCCCTTGTCGCTTAGTGAATGGAAGGTTCAGTTTGAGCAGATGAGACTTGTGGGGAGGTTGCCTGGCACCCTGCCTGGTCCGGGCTACATACATTTAACTCTATCCATCTTACATTTAGCCTTTGGACGCCATGGGGGTAGGTATGGCCCACTGTGCCTTTCACGAGCCCTCCTTACTATTGCATTTATGGGTCCTTTCCTCTATTAAAAAAAAAAGAACTATTGAAATTATATTTTAAAACTGTATTGAGGAGTTTCCTTGTGGCTCAGTAGGGGTTAAGGATATACTGTTGTCACTGCTGTGGCTCTGGTTATTGCTGTGGTGCAGGTTTAATACCTGGCCTAGGAACCAACTTCCACATGTTGTGGGTGTGGCCAAAACAACCACCCAAAGCCAAAAAACTATCGAAAGAAAGATAAATACATTCCTATTATATATTAAAAGATTTTCCTTGACCTCAAGTTTATTTTCTTCTGATTATCAAACATAACATTTTCCTGGGCCCTCAAAATTACCATGAGCCCTGATCTCTGTGCCCACTGCGTGCATTGGATAAGTCAGCCCTGAGAGAAATTGCTGGGCTGGCTTTTTACAAAGTAGCCACCCACATGCAAAAGAGTGGAGGCGAGAGGGGGACAGGGGGCCCGGTGGGGGGAAGGGGAGTCTGGTCAGGTAGGGAGGGAAAGACTCACATCTCCACTTGGTCATCAATGTGTCTATGTCCATGAGGAAAGTCAGCAGCTGGAAAGGAACCTGGAACCTGGGCTCTTCCCTGGGGAAGAGATGATGATGATGATAATAATAGTAATGTAATGATAATAATAATGATAAACAACCTGTTCAGACAAACCCAGTGTGTCAGGAAGAGCATATCTTCCTTAATCTCTTGGGCCTGAAACCAATGTTCCCTTTGCCTCTTGGAACCTGTGGAAGCTCGGATCACTTCTTTGGGCTTAATTTCCTCACCTCATAAAATGGGGTAATATTCCCCAGCTTGCAGCATGTGTTTAGAGAGTCTAGACTATTCCTTGAGAAACATGGAATAACCAGCCTGAGTCACATCCGACATCAATTCTCAGAAAAGGCAGGCATGGACATAACCTCAGATTTCCCAATTAATAACAGTCAGAAACTCGTTCACAATTAATTATTTTTGAAGTTACCTCCTAGATCTAAATGGCTTTTTAAAACTATGACTGCAATTTATTAGATTTATACTATACTATTTATAATATATACTTCATATCTACTTTATATGAAGTATATAGGTATATACATATATATATGTACTCAAATATATCTTTATATATCTAGTTCTCAATTTTAACTTCCACTTCTCTTTCTTTGATTTGTTTTTACCTGTAAAAATATATCATCAAGGCTCCCTGAAGTGCTCTGTATGAGAGCCGTCTCTCTCCTGCAAGACAGGTAGCAAGTTTCAATTTAATAACTAATTTAAGACACTCATATTAATTTGGTATCATCACCTTAGGTAATTAAGTGTTAGGAGCTTTTAGAAAATAATGTTAATGTTAATTTAAATATTTTATCCCTTAGCTTAAATTTGGAAAACTATCAAGATGTTATTTTACTACTAGATTATATATATATATAAACAGCCATAAAAAAGAACAAAATAATGCCATTTGCAGCAACATGGATGGAACTAGAGACTCTCATACTGAGTGAAGTATCAGAAAGAGAAAGACAAATACCAAATGATATCACTTATATCTGGAATCTAATATACGGCACAAATGAACCTTTCCAGAGAAAATGAACTTTCCACAGAGAATAGACTTGTGGTTGCCGGGGGGAGGGGGAGGGGAAGGGAGTGGGGTGGATTGGGAACTTGGGGGCTAATAGATGCAAACTATTGCCTTTGGAATGGATTAGTAATGAGATCCTGCTGTGCAGCACTGGGAACTATGTCTGGTCACTTATGATGGAGCATGATAATGTGAGAAAATAGAATGTATACATGTATGTGTAACTGGGTCACTGTGCTGTTCAGTAGGAAAAAAAATGTATCGGGGAAATAACAATTAAAAAAGAAAAAAGAAAAAAGAAAATAGAGCATATATATATACTTTATATACATATACTTTAGTTTCTCAAAACATTTAAATGTCATGTTAGAGCTTGGGATTAGTAGATGAAGACTATTACATTTAGAATGGATAAGCAATAAGGTCCTATTGTATCCAATCTCTTGGGATAGAACATGATGGCAGATAATATGAGAAAATGTGTGTATATATATATTGACTGGGTCACTTTGCTGTACAGTAGAAATTGGCACAACACTGTAAATCAACTATAGTTTTTAAAAAAGAAAAAAAAAGTAAAATCTGATATAGAAAATAATTCTATGATAAATGAAAAATTCCTTGTTACTATGAATGGAAATATCAATATCCATTTTATTTCCCCTAAGTGAGGTTTGATATTTTGCTTTCACTGTCTTACATTCCAAAGGAAGGATCATTGGAACAGAGGTGCCTACCTTTACTAAGAAGATGTTCATGGCGTTTCTCATCAAATAAGGACAGTAACACCTTTTTCTGTTTCTGAAACTCAGCCATCTGTTCCTCTTTTTCCTCTGACTCTTCCTTAGCCTTTGGAGAAAATACTGAATTAATATTCCCAAGAGAGAATATGTTCTTATTTTAGAAGACACTGATTGTCAGTAATAGACTAGCCAGGGGCAGCAAGGGTGTACCTAGGATATTTACTCTACCATCTAATATTATATCTTGGAAACTGCCTTGTGAGATGGAGTCTTCCTCATACTCACTGGTCCTATCCTTCTGTTTAAATTTAAATGATTTGTTAACTCAAGTATTCATTTCATAAACATTATGAGAAATGGACTCAGATGGGCAAAACTTGACATAACTTCAAATGGTCAATAATGATCTAATTTTCTTTTTACAGCTGCACCTGTAGCATATGGAAATTCCTGGGCCAGGGGTAAAATCAAAACTGCAGCTGCAGGCTTATGCCACAGCCACAGCAACACCAGATCTAAGCCACATCTGTGACCTATGCTGCACCTTGCGGCAATGCCGGATACTTAACCCACTGAGCAAGGCCAGGGATTGAACCTGCATCCTCACAGAGACAATGGTGGGCCCTTAATCCACTAAGATGCAATGGAACTCCTACAACAGTTATTTAATATAAGAAGGAAAGTAATTCCACTTAAGAAAAGTTAAGAATTCCTAGTCAGAGAAATTATTAATTCTATTGAAATTCCATATTCATTATATAGTATTCTGTAAATACTACACTATTACCCTATAGTGCTATATATACTATATATATACATATATATACTATTACTATATTCCTTAATACTATGCTATTTTTCACTGTTACATGTTTATCCATTTGATCTCTATTGAGTCATTCAAGAAAATTCTTATTGCCCAGCCTACTACACATAATCTGCTTTCAACTCAATTACTTGCACTGGGGCAAAAAAAAGTTACCCCAATTCTTTCCAACTTATCAGAACAACTACATTGTGTGGTAAGAACGTGTGTGCATACTATGGCCAATTAATTATTCATTTACTCATTACATGTCAGGCTAATGGGACAGAGATAAAATTGTGAGCAAAAAAATGAGTTCTCTGATCTCTATCTGGTGGGATTAAAACAATGCAAACAAATTGCAACCACGGATGGTGGTGTAAAGGAGCAGTAGAATGTGGTGATAACTTATAGCAGCAGAGTGATCAGGAAAGACTCTCCTGGAGAAGGTTTCCTTGAGCCAAGACCTGAAGAACAGGAAAGAGTTATTTGGGGAAGAAATATATGATCTGAAATTTAAGGAGGTATCTAAACTAGAGATAAGCAGTTGATAATTTCTGGTGTATAAGCAGATGTGGAAGCAGTGGGTATAGGTGAGTTCACCTACTGAAAGAGGACAGAGAGATAAGACAGACAAAGGATCTGAGTCCATGTGTTGTGAATCCCCATCACATATCAGTTTGAGAGAGACAAATGAGCCCATAAAGGAAATAGAGAAATAGGAGTCAGAAAACTAGATGAAGACAGAAAACTGAGGAAAACCATAGAGGAAAAATGTTCAGGAAAGTCTAAGTAGTTATTAGTATCAAGGAGAGTAGGAAGTGAAGTGGAGATTAAAAATGGCCATTGGAGATTAAAAATGGCCATTGGATTTATTTATGAGGCCATTTGTAAACAATAGGGCAAGAAGGCAGACTGAATTGGATAGAGAGATAGAAGGAAAGTAATTATTTTAACTGCTGTTCTAAATACTATACAAATATTAATCTAATTTAATATTCATAATAATCCTATAAAGTCCCCCAAGGAGGAGAGTGAAACAAAGAGGGATTAAGCAGCAGAAGGTGTTCAATGTCACATGGTCATTAGGATGTGAAGGTGGGACTTGAAGCCATGAATGTGATCTCAAAGTCCCTGCTTTAAACATTACATGATACGGCCTCTCAAGACAGAATTGAATCAGCTCTTTCAAGAAATTTAGTCATGAAGAAAGGATGAGCAGCCCATAACTTGGAGGAAGTGAGGAATCAACAGAACTTTTTTTTAGGTAAGAGGAATTTAACATTGCCTGAGGGCCAACAGGAAATACCCAGCAAATGCATGAGTGAAGAGAAGTTATATGATTCAATACATTTGGTTGGCTGGTCCTTTGTGACTAAAGTAGTCATAACATGAAGTTTTCACAAAATTAAAAAGGCCTATTAATCTCATGTATTCAAAAAAGACAAATCTTGCCTATAATAAACGCCTTAATTTAATTTTATTGTGCATAAATAAAATTATATAAATCATGTAATATATTCCAAGCAGATGCACTTGCAAAAGAATATAAGGAAAATGAAGCATTAACTGAAAATTGTTGAAATAAAATTCCTAGTGCTTCTGTAGTAAATCTGTGCTTACTTATGGCATCATAAATACCTGAAGCCTTATGAATTCTTCTTCCAGGCCTTTGACAATGTTTTTTTCAAGCTTCCCCCAGAAGTTAAATCCATGTGGCTCTAAACCTGGAGTTCTTTCCAGCCATGCCTTAAGTAAATAGTTTTTAAGTGAATACATTTTAACATTTAAAATATGTGAAATACTTTGTAACTAATATTCTTGAACCTGAAATAGGAAATTGTCATGGTTTTGAGTAATATACATAAAAAGTTTGTGTGTGTGTGTGTAAATAATTTCTCTTTCCCTTCAATTTTTCACTTGTAAAATAGCAATTTTTATTCTCCTAATCTTGAAGGCAATCATACTGATAATATTTACTCTTTACTGATAAATATATTATTACAGAAATCCCAATTTGTTCTATAAATCTCTGAACAAACATATCTATACATCGTTTTAATGAAGTCTTCTGGCTTAGTCTCACAAGAGTTTATGTCTTAAGAGCTGAAGGAATCATAACATGTATGAGATATGACTGCTTCTAAATGTAGGGACATTGCATACTTAGCAAATTTAAAATGAAATAAATACTCAGTTATTTAAGATTCCAAAAGATTTTTAATCTAGAAATAAAACTGAATTTATTTATCTCTGTAGGTTCTCATTTAGCCTATTTTGGTTTTGAAATTAGCTTTGTGATTCCTTCTATCCCTTATTATGGCATGCTATCTTTATACATGGCATTACCATAATATATTAACCTAAACCTACATTTATATTACCCAAGGGATTAGTGAGCAGAGTGTAATTCACTAAAAGAGAGATTTAATCTGCAAAGGAAAAGACTTTGTCAAGGAAATCAAGACTCCACAATTCTTATTTAATAGTTTACTCATGCAAAAGCAAATTAATAATTCCTTAAAACCATTAATAGGCCCATAGAGAACTGATATGAAGAAGGTAAATTCTGAAGAATAGCAATTTAGTAATTTGGTTTAATTAAGGAAAATGAACAACTTGTGGGACTTTTCAATTATGGATTACTTTAAAGAAATGAAGCTCATTAGATAAATAACTATACACAGTTTAAATTAATTAAATGTTGCTTAGCAGGGATGTTTAAAAGGATTATTTTAGTAAAATAAGGACATTATTAAATATTAACATGTCATTGATTACATAAATATATCTGAACCTCTCAAGAGAATTCTCAATATTTCAGGCAGTTGAATTTATGACTTTAAGGATTTTTAGATTCATTCTTCTCTTATCCACAATGAATGCAACCCAGTTTTGATATGAGTTTTAAAATTCTCATCGAGCAGAAGCTAAATTAACAAGATGTACCGAGTTATGCCTTTAGCAAAGGCATTTGAGCACGAACCTCCACCAGCTGTAGCAGTGTCCTCTCTTGCTCCGACTTGAGTAGAAGTTCATTGTCTTTTCCTTTGAAGGTATCTCGGTAATGTCTCCTGTTGTAGGGGACTCTCAAGCTCTGAAGAACACCTATCTTGTTTTCTAATAATCGGAACTGCAAACTCTGGAAGCCTGATGCCGGGGACAAGTACTCTCTTTGAGAACAGGTACAGGGGGGACCAGAAGATAAGGGAAGAGACAACTGACATTGTAAATCTCTGTAAGCATTTCTTCTGTTGGGAAAGATTGTCAGTTTTACTCTCCTAGGTGTCACCAAGTACAGACATACAACAGCCTAGAGCTGGACCCATGATTTGATCTTCACTGAAATAAGGAAAAGGAGCTATGTAACCATCATTGTCGCTGTTGGTCAGTGTTTGTATAGTTTGGAAAAGGTTATATATGTGTGTGTATCTATATAATATATGCTCATTTACATGTGTATACATATATGTATATACACACATATACATATATGCATGTGTGTATACTAAACTTTTTCTTTAGATTGAGACAGGTGAACACTGAGTATTTTTTATTCAGTGGTGCTAAAAGATTCTTTACAAATCCCATTCAGTTTCTCCTAAAAGTTCAATTCATTAATCTCATTACCTAGTAGTATTATGAGCAGCAGGAAAATCCTGCAAGTAGAACAAACGAGATGTTGCCTAGCACAAAACAAGGCATGGCAAAGTGTGATCACTCACCCCACACAACTGTTACATCCTTATAAATTCTTGTCATCTAACCAGCACCCAGATTTCAATTGGTTACATATATTACAAAAGAATTCCACTACTTTTCATTTGATTGTCAAACATGTAGAAGATACTGCCTGTTCCACATTAAATGCATCTGATGTTCCTAAGAAAATTTCTTCTCTATTTTTGGTATGAAAAAAGCTTGTCTAGATCCAAATGTATCTGTCTGTCATCTATCTATTTATAGATCTGCTTGGAAATGTATAGTTATAGTTTAGTCCATAACCTATACTGACACTTTTGCTGATATGCTTCTTTATATGTTGCTCTTGTTTCTTTTTTATTTTTTGTTTTGAATTATTTACATTTAGTTTTGTTGGTGAGTTGTCTAAAATCTTTCTTGGATAAAAGCAAGGCACCCATAATGAATAGCAATTAATGGATCATGTTAACGTTTGTATGTAAAAGTAAAGGATGAAATATTTTCCACAACTGCTCAAATGCGTGTGATGAACTCTCCCAAGTGCTCATACTGACAAAGTATCAGTAGAACAGGCTTCACCTGTCCCACAACACACCTTCTCTTTGGCCCATCGGAAGGGAAGGGTAACCCCCTGCATGGCAACAAAGCCATGGGTGCACACCTGAAGTCGTTGAAATCTAAGGCTGTCATGGTCTCCAGAACAGAAAACTGCTGGACCAACAGTTTGAGGATCACCACCACTCGGTGCATTCGAGTTACAACCTTCAGCATATTCCTTTCATCCCTGACCTGCGTGGTTAAGAAAGGAACACTGAGTAATCCTCAATTCTGGCAGATCCAAAATACAGTATAAAGAATAATGCGTTGCTATTCATGTTATCTCTATTTTAAAGAAGAACATTGAAACAAAGTGTGCCTTAAGTACATGCTGAACTAATAGCAACTCTGAATTGTATGCAAGGAATGTCTGAAACATCATTTTTTTTCTTTAAAAGTAGAAAACTATATGGAAGCAAGTTTTAAATAAATTCTGGAACAACTCCCACTGATTTCAAAACAAATTTCTCCCTCAGTTTTGCTTTAAGGATTAAAGGTCAAGGGAACATGGGGACTTGCGGGTGAGGTTAAGCAACCCCTGGGTAAATCTGCTTTTCCCCAGAGCTTCCATCGATATCAATGGGGATTGTGTTCACAGATACAAGACAGCCACTTTTGGGGGACGGATGTTCTCTCTCCCCCAACACATCTTGGAGCAGGGTCTCTGAGCTGGAAAACCCAAGACTGTGTCCCATGGCCTCCAAGGACTGAGGCAGTGAGTGGGAAAGGAAGTAGGTGGGAGGAAGGATCAGGCCAGGGAGCATCACTCAAAGCTCTGCTCTGCCCTTTCCTAACTCTTGATCCTCCTTGTCCTTTTTGGGCTCATTCTCTTCCTCATCTCTCATCTCCCTCTCTCTTTTTTTTCTGCTTCCTATTTCACTTTCCTCATCATTGTTCCTATCTTCCCATAGCAAATTTCCATTAGAAATACTATTCTGGTACCTAATGATTAAAGAATCTATGTTTGCTGTCTGGGCAATCTACTATCATTCATAAGAAATTTTTTAAGGAAAAAGTATTGAGTTCTAAACAAGGGGATTGCAACTGAAATTTGAAAGGAAACTAAAAGTAATGGGAGGTTAATAAAGACACTGGGAATGTGTGACTAAACTCTCCATTAAAACCCTTTTTTTCTTCATCAATTAATAATCCCACCATTTGGTATTAAACTTTTCCCATTAATATTATTTTTCTATTGTACAACACAGGGAACTATGTACAATCTCTTGGGTTGGAACATGACGGAAGATAGTATGAAAAAAATGTACATATATATATGACTGGGTCACTTTGCTGTACACGGAAATTGAAAAAAAATTGTAAATCAATGATACTTTAATAAAAAATATTTTTTACATTGTCCAAAAAAGTCTGAAAACAATATTGTGACATAACAACTCACATGGCCATTCTGAAAAATTTCTCGAACAGAATCTAATTCCCAGAGGATTTGCTTAAACCAGAGTTCATAAGCTGCAAGGAAAAAAAAATCATTGTCAGTTGGAAAGTTATGGGAGAATTTTGACCATAATTATATAAAAAACATGGTTAATACATTGAAAGAGAAATAAAAATGTAACAAAAATCAATACATGTCAATATGGCCCTATTTATGCCACAAACAAATGTCAGTGATAAAGTTATAATAATCTCCTTTCACTGAATGTTTTACTCTTCCAGGCATGTTATCTTCATGCTTGATTATCACATTGATTTCTCTCAACAAAATGCTGTTTATGTCTTTTAGGATATAGCACCTAATCTAATTCTAACCTCCCATAAGGAAATTGGAGGTGTATGGAGAAGCAGAAGTGATACTCAACTTCATCTATAAAATAAGACATTAATATTCATTAACCTATTGCCTATGACAAAGTTTTTGTTTCTAGGGACTTAGAATATTATGGGAAGGACAAGCTTATGAACAGTCTGAATCTTTGCCATTAGAGGATCATGGAAAAATCAATAATCTTTGTGCTTACTAGTACATTCTATTTGGGCTATCATATGGCCATACTTCTATGTAATTAGGGGAATCAAATAAAATTATACCTTTAAATTACATTCAAGAAGACTTTCATACAAGTAATTTTCATATTCAGACAAGTCAGATATTTCTTGATCAGGTTAGATATCAATTTTTTAGGTTCAGCATAGCTAGTGCCATGACCCAGTGACTACACATTCTGATGGAAAGAGGAAAGGAAAGTCTCCCTATTAGATAGAATTATTAGGTAGGTATTAGGTAGCTCCCTATTAGGATATTACCAATTATTATGTGTTTCTTACATGCTACACCTTAAGCTAAGTGCTTAATACACATTATTTCATCTTCACAAGAACACTGTGAATGAGAAGACACAATAATTCTTTCCATTTTATAGATGAGGAAATGAAGAGAATTACTGGTCAAGAAACCTGACAAAGGTTACACTATCTGTAACTGTAGAGATGGGAATCTAAACAAATTTCCAATTCCAAATTCTGCTACCCTACTATGATTCTTCCCCTCTTAATTTTATCTTGCTATGAGCCACCAATAAAAATGTAAACAGGAATCATACCTAGTCATTTGTGATGGAACATGATGGAGGATAATGTGAGAAAAAGAATGTGTGTATATATATGAATAAATAACTGGGTCACTTTGCTGTATAGCAGAAATATCAACTAAAATAAAAAATAATAAAAATCTAAAAAAGTAAACATAAATAAACACATTAAGCCAATTAGTTTCCATTTTTAGTTATTTTTTGAACTCAAAGAAGTTGATCATTTTAGCCAGTGAAGAAAACAGTCATTTGAGGAAAAGACACAAAGAATTGGTAGGGAAAGAAAATCTCTAGAAAAGAAGCACTGACTAGCATGAGTCATTTGGCCTCATTAGCCAGGGTGTAATATTATGACAGCAACAATCCTGGAGTAAATCTTAATGTTTTGGGGTCACAGACCCCATAAGACACATACTCTCAAAATTTTGTACATGATTTCAAAGAGTTCAGGGACTTCCTAAACTTTCAAAGTTTCTGACTCCTCCATTAAAAACCACAACCCAGAGATTAGAAGTCTGGAGAGAGTAAACACACATTTCAGACCCAATTTACATTCCTGTTTAGTACCAGATTTCAACAGGATGTGTAAATTTACAGTAAATGTGAGTGAACTACTTTCTGAAAATAAAAATTTTTCAAGTGCCAAATTGAAAAATATCAACATCTCAGCTTGCAAATTCCTGTTTTTTTTTTCCCCTTGGGGCTGCACCTTGGCATATGGAAGTTCCCAGGCTAGGGGTAGAATTGAAGCTGCAGCTGCTGGCCTACACCACAGCCATAGCCACAGAAACACAGGATCCGAGCCTAGTCTGCAACCCGTGCAGCAGCTCGAGAAAACGCCAGATCCTTTAACCCATCTAATGAGACCAGGGATTGAACCCACATCCCCATAGGTACTAATTGAATCCTTTTTTTTCTTTTTTGTTTTCTTTTTTTTTTTTTTAGGGCACCACCCTCAGCATGTGGAAGTTCTGAGGCTAGGGGTCAAATCGGAGCTACAGCTACTGGCCTATACCACAGCCACAGAAAAGAGGGATCCCAGGCATGTCTGTGACCTACAGCACAACTCATGGCAATGCTGGATCCTTAACCCACTGAGTGAGGCCAGGAATTGAACCTGAGTCCTCATGGATACTAGTCTGGTTTGTTACCACTGAGCCACAATGGCACTCCACTAATTAGATTCTTAACCCACTGAGCCCCAGCAGAAGCTCCTCAACTTGCAAATTCTTTGTAAATTCCAAGAGAAAGTAAGTCCCCTTGGATTTAGGACAAAGCTAAAATCCTACCTGCTCCAATGAAGAGTGAAGCAGCAGAAAGAAGACTGTTATAAATCCCAGAAGGAGGATTTATCTGACAGCAAAGTATTTTCAAGCCTTCTAACAAAGGTGATTCCTTTCCCCTTTCCCCATCTTACACTTAAGAGCCTTGTGGCCTTCCTCATTATTGATCGGAAAATACCTGTGGAATAGTTACTATGTAACCTTTTGTCCAACTTACCTTGATGAGTTATAATGAAAAGATGTTCATCATGGATTTTATTTCCTTTTATTTCACTTTGAAGTTCCTGTGCATTCAAAACTTTTTCCAACTTAAAACAAACAAAAATTACTAATTTGGTAGAAACTTCCAATTATAAAATGAATAAGTTAGGTATATCTAATGGACATCATAGAGATTATAGTTAATTACAATGTATTATATACTTGAAAGTAGCTGAGAATTGATCTTAAAAGTTCTCACCACTTACAAAAAAGAAATGGTGATTATGTGACATGATGCAGGTGTTAGTTAATGCTATGGTGCTAATAATTTTGCCATATATAAGTGTATCAAATCAACACCCATGCACTTAAACTTATGAAATGTTATATGTCAATTATATTCCCATAAAGCTAAAAAGTTACAAAAAGAAAGACTGATTTTAAAATTGCAAAACTTTATTTTTACCAATTTTAATGAGAAGACCATACTGAAAAAAATCCCCCAAATCCCAAATTCTCAGGAACCAATCTACTTTCTTATAAACAAGTACTGTCTCCTCATAAAGAGTGGGCTGAATTTATGATTTTTATTTTTTTCAGAAGAAATTATATTTACTAAGATTCTATCATAACAAATTCTGTTACACTCATGGAGAAATCATATCCTGTCTATAACTTAAAGTGAGTATAATAAAAGCTTGATAACTTGTTTAGCCTGCTGTGTATCTACTAGTCTCTTCGAAGAAGATCTTAACATTGCTTATCAGTTCATTCTTAGAAACCCATCAGAGAGGTCATCAAGGGCTCTAATCATTTCATGTCTTAAAAATAATCTCCAAATACTTCTTTGTAATATCCTTCTTTCATCTACTAACTATTTCAAGAAAACATGTGCCTTCAACATTTCTACTTTATGATAAAGAATTTAAAAGAGAATTTTTTTTTTCTGGATACATTTGCAATGATCTAGGCTGGGATTTAGAAACCATGTCTTCTATATACATGTTGTGCAATGCCTGCCAGATATCTCTACTTTATCTTATCTTGTACACTCCGCTGCCCGAATTCTGCATTTTCTGCTTTTCTTGTATTTCTGCTGGGCAGGTGGATCTTCACATAGGAGTTTCTTGAATTTTTCTAACAAAACTTAAAGAAGCATAAATTTATATGAAAAGAGATATCTTTAGGTCCAGAAAACTGTTTAGTGACTGAGGAGAACAAACAAACCAATCCCACCCCCCCACAACATGAAAATATCACTTAGCTGAATTTAGCAGCTAATGATCAAAACTAAGCCTTGTGAGGACTCTGCCACTTACTTGCAGGTAATTTCCATAGATAAGTCCTCCTTTACTGGCTCTATTCACACTGGTTTGTGATTTGTCTTCTTCACTGCCTTCAACAGAGAGTTTTTCAAAAGCATATCTGCAGATGAAAGAAGTGAGGAGGAAAATAAGAGATCTTGAGAAAGTACAGTACCCAATAATAGGAGTAACGAACATGCTCTTAAGGATGATTTTTCCAAGTAGATTATTAAGCAAGGGAATAAGGGTGAATAAGTCAATTTCAACATTATTTAAATTCAGAAATTAGTGTTCATACTTGATTGACATTCCTAAGAGCTTAACCATAATTAGCAAAGAGGTAAATACTCACTCAAAGCTGTTTCCTAAAAATGGGCACCCACTCATGGTGAAAACGTTCTGTCAGAAGAGCTCTGAGCCTTGAAATCATTGGCCTCACTAGATGTTCTGCAGCTGCCTTTTATGAACCCTGCTCACCCGGCCCAGCCAATCAGCCCCTCTGTGTGTCTCAGTGAGCCTCCCATTTCAGTGGGTACTGAAGCTGAACTTCAGTAAACTTTAGAATGGACTCATGTTTGGGACAGTCTGTTTGCTAAAAACGTGAGCATTCTGCCAAACTGAATATTTGACTTGCGAGTTCTGCTTTTATATCTAAAGAAACAAACGTTAAATAATCAATAGAGACAAAGTTAAAGAAAATTCACAATTCTATTTCAAGACTACATTGGGCATAGTGTTAGAATATATGAGAGGATGAGCCTGTTAAAAAAAAAAAATCCCCAAAGCAAATATTTATTCTTTCAGTCTCAGAGTTAGATATTCTTACAACTCCTAAGCAAAATATTGAACTCATCTTGTCTGTGGGGAAAGAAATTCAATATATATTAGAGGCAGGATTCATAGTTAAACTTCATTTCCATCCTATCTTCATAGTTCCTCTGGCCTAAACCTCATCTAATGATTAGGCTGCTGGATTGTATTGAAATGTAAATGGATATTATTTTAATTTACTGGTCACCTGTGATACACTGATTACAGGGAAGTGGGAGACATCCTACTTTTTAGGCACATAATTTTAAAACAATAATAATGTGTGCACAGTTCCAAACAATGTCAGTGCTAAAGCATTCTTTCTAGAAAACGTTACTTATTGGTCTAAGTTCTAAACTGTTGCCTTGAAGACTATGGGCCAGGGCTTGGAGCCATACCCCTTCCTTAGTCTACCACAGGGATGTACTAAGAACCACACAGAGAGATGGCTTTTCCTATTTATCCTGCCCTCTAAAAATGTCAATTTATGTCTAATTTACCAAAGTTGTTAGAAGTCAGAAGCTTCATTCATAGTCTTGGTTCTACCACTGTCTAATTGTGTGATGTGGGAAAATTAATTTAATGTCTATACATATCAACTTCTTCACCAAAAGATCTTGTTCTATCCTAAAATTCTGATTTTATAACTAATAAATGTTAATGCAGGTTTACAGAAGGGTAAATAGGATGAAAATATTATAAGAACTGGGAAATCATCTAAAACACATCTTTTTAAAAATAAATTTCATTGGAGTATAGTTGACTTACAAATTCATGTTAGTTTCAGGTGTACAGCAAAGTAAAACATTTATATGTATACATATATCCATTCATTTTCAGAATCTTTTCCCATATAGCTTGTTACACAGTATTGAGTAGGTTACCCTGTGCTATACAGTAGGTCCTTGTTACCTATCTATTTTATATATATATCCCTCATATTGCCTTTGGGTTTTTACAGACACCTCTTGCAATTCCTTATACCTGGAACAGGATCTGTCAATAGGAGTGGCAGAAATAATGCCTAGTGCCCTGGCTTGGAGTCTTTGGAAACACACAATTTATCATCTCTTCCTTCTCCACTTGGTTATTCAACTGGTTATGTGTTTACAAAAAATATAGCCAAAGAATTTATTCTACGCTCTGTAAGCCTTTCAGCTGAGAAGTATTCCTCATTTATTGGTTCACATGCTAGTGAAAGAAATAAGGAAATGGTTTTTTGCTATCAATTAGAAAAATTGGTTATTTTAGAAACAAAAAAATTTCTTTCTTTTAAAATTTTTAACTATTTTTATTGTGGTATACTTTTGTTTTTGTGTGTGTGTGTGTCTTTTTAGGGCTACACCCATGGCATATGGAGGTTCCTAGGCTAGTGGTTGAATCAGAGCCATGGCCGCTGGCCTACACCACTGCCACAGCAATGCAGGATCTGAGCCGCATCTGTGACCTACACCACAACTCACAGAAATACTGGATCCTTAACCCACTGAGCAAGGCCAGGGATCAAATCTTTGTCCTCATGGATGCTAGTCAGATTTTTTCCACTGAGCCATGACGGGAACTCTGTATAGTTGATTTATAATGTTGTGTTAATTTCAGGGATACAGCACAGTGATTCCATTTTATAGTTGTGTATGTATGTATATTTTGTACATACAAATTCTTTTTCAGATTTTTTCCCTTATAGGTATTGTAAGATATTATAGGTTATTATAAGATATTGAGTATAGTTCCCTGTGCTTGTTGTTTCCTTTCTTTTAAAATAGCATTCCACTTGGATCCTCTAAGTAGTATCAATTCAGCGGCTTGTTTCAGCAATGTGAGAACAGATTATTCAAAGGTTTGAACTTAATGCATAAAAGAAATCATAAGTTAAAGCAAAAAAGTTTGTTTCCTTCAGCCAGGACAGTAATTACAATGGCAGCCTTTCAAACACATGTATTCCCACTACTTTTTGCAATAGAAAGTATTATGACTGGAGTTCTCAATGTGGCTCAATGGTAATGAATCCAACTAGTATCTATAAGGATGTGGGTTCAATCCCTGGCCTTGCTCAGTGGGTTAAGGATCTGGCGTTGCATGAGCTGTGGTATAGGTTGCAGACATGGCTTGGATCTGGCGTTGCTGTGGCTGCAGTGTAGGCTGGCAGTTGCAGCTCCCATTCAACACCTAGCCTGGGAACTTCCATATACCACATGTGCAGCCCTAAAAAGAAAACAAAAATTATATGAAATGTTTGATTGGTTATATCCTGGTCAGCATCTTACCAATATTAATATGTTGAAAGTTGGAAACCAGTTTGTCAATCTGATGCTTGCGTAATATGGAAAACCTTTTCTTTGTGGTCTGATTTAAGACTTCTATAACTAGTATCATATCTACTGCTCCCAATAAAGTTTATGGACTGGATATTTTATACAGACATTCTTTCTAGAAATATGCTTTGACTCAAAGAATCAAATCTCATGGTAAAATCCCAGACAGGAGAGCAGGTAAAAGAGGAGAATATATGGGTATATATGCTTTGTGGTGATGCTTTGTGGTAATCTTTGAAACTCATTACATGTCTTCATGCACATAACTCTGTGTACACACAACTAATGGAAGGAATATGCTGGAGGGAAATATGGCTGCTGCACATGCTTGGAAGACACAAGTCATATCCAATTCTGGGCCTGTAAGAAAGCCTACAAACCATCTAATCTGTTGGGGTTTTTTTGTTTGTTTGTTTTTGTCTTTTGTCCTTTTAGGGCCACATCCGTGCATATGGAGGTTCCCAGGCTAGGGGTCTAAACAGAGCTTCTGCTGCTGACCTACACCACAGCTATAGCAATGCTGGATCCTAAACCCACTGAGCGAGGCCAGGGATCAAACCCGCAACCTCATGGTTCCTAGTCGGATTGTTTCTGCTGCACCACAATGGGAACTCCACCTAATCTGTTTTAAAAGTAAAAATATTGGAAGTTCCCATCATGGCTTAGCAGAAACGAATCTGACTAGCATCCATGAGCACACAGGTGTGATCCCTGGCCTTGCTCAGTGGGTTAAGGATCTGGCATTGCCCTGAGTTGTGGTGTAGTTCACCAACATGGCTCAGATCCTGCGTCACTATGGCTGTGCCATAGGCCAGCAGCTGTAGATCAGACTCAACACCATATGCCATGGGTGCGGCCCTAAAAAGACAAAAAATAAAAACAAAAATACTGAAAAACTGGGAGACAAAATAATATTTGTTCTCTCAGGTATGTCATAAAAGAATTAAGGAAAATAAAAATAAATTAAGGCTATTAAAATAAAAGCCTATGTCTCTAGTTCTCTCCTTGTGTTTCTAAGATTAGGGGATAAAGAAGTGAGCCTGTGAGACTGAACAAAAAAAAGAATTAGCAAGAGCTGGTGTTGGGCTCAATTGAGAAAGTGATGCTAATTTACTCTATTCCTTCTGCCATCGCGGTGATGTTTTCTGACAAAGGGCCACCTGTCATCTGTTGTAGAATATTCCATTTTCTTTTTTTGCTTTTTAGGGCCACACCCACAGCCTCTGGAAGTTCCCAAGCCAGGGGTCCAATAGGAGCTACAGCTGCTGGCCTATACCACAGTCACAGCAACGTCAGATCTGAGCTGTGTCTTGGACCTACACCACAGCCTGCAGCAACTCTGAATCCTTAACCCACTGAGCGAGGCCAGGGATCAAACCTGCGACCTCCTGGTTCCTAGTCAAGATTCTTTTCTGCTGCACCATGATAGGAACTCCAGCATGTTCCACTTTCTTCTTTCATGTAACCCTCAAGGTTTAGAACTGCCTCAGGTCCCCACTCTACCTGGCAACCTGATCGTACTCATTTTTCTTGCCAACAGTTAAAGATTGTGGCAGACACAGAAACATGACGCCCAAAAGTGAGTTCTCATGGATAAATGTCCCAGCATCCTATTTTTTAGAAGATAGTTTTGAACACACCCTGCACCTTTCTCCAGATCTCCAAGAGTAATCCTTCATTGTCTGCAGCTTCAATCTCCAATACCAATTGAATCCCAATTTTGACTTTTCTTCCTTCCCTTCCTGTCTCACACTCCCCACCCCCTCACTACTTCCTTCTGGGAACAATTCTCAAATCTATTTCCTCTACTCAAGCCCTTGTCCTATGCTCTGCTTTGGAGAAAGCCAAGATTAATGTACAGATCTCTTATTCAGGGACTAAATATTTACTTGTTTTTCAAACCTTTTTTTCCTTTCCAAGCAAAGGAAGTTCTATAAACAAAAGAGCCATTCCACAATCCATTTTCACTCATTTATTTGATATGGTGAATTACTATTTACCATATCTTTATATGGTTGTATGAATTAGTCTTTCATTGTTGTTTTGTTATTGTTGCTGTTGTGTTTTATTCCCATAGATGAGAGACTGAAAAGAATTAAAAACCTTAGCTGGAATTTAAACTTAGTCATATAAGTAGGAGCATGCAAAATCTTCCTTTTTTTTTGTCTTTTTTGTCTTTTTAAGGCTGCACCCCTGGCATAGGGAGTTCCCCAGACTAGGGGTTAAATCAGAGCTACACCTGCTGGCTTATGCCACAGCTCACATCAATGCCAGATCCCAGACCCACTGAGTGAGGCCGGGATGGGATCCCCATCCTCATGGATCCTAGTTGTGTTCATTAACTGCTGAACCATGAACTCCACAAAATCTTCTCAATAAAACTCTGGAAGAACCATCAACAGGAAATATTTGCTTGGTTGTAATTACGATGGCAGGCCCAAGAAAAAACAGGAAAGAAAATATTAGGACACTAATTTCAAGGGAAGGGGTATTCATGTTGATAATCAAATAAGGGACTATTTCTTTCCTCTGTGTGGATTGAGGATAGTTAGTGTCATCCAAAAAACAATGCAGAGGTGATCAATAAGAAAAGAGTTTATTGGGAGTTCCCATTGTGGCACAGTGGAAATCAATCCAACTAGTATCCATGAGAATGTGGGTTCAATCCCTGGCCTTGCTCAGTGGGATTGCTGTGAGCTGTGAGCATTGCTGCGAGCTGTGGTGTGGGTTGCAGATGTGGCTCAGATCCCACGTTGCTGTGGCTGTGATATAGGCCAGCAGTTGTAACTCTGATTTGACCCCTAGCCTGGGAGCTTCCATATGCTGTGGGTGTAGCCTTAAAAAGAAAAAAAAAAAGAGTTTATTGGGGTCTTAAAAATTGAAATTTGGGAGACATAGATTTGGGAAAAACCAAAAAATATTCTCAGGAGGAGAAAGAGTCAAAAGATGGGCTTATAAAGACAAAGACCATGAGGTTGTTCAAGATACCTGCAGAAAATTTTTATTGATTCTGATGTGAGTCAGGTAATACTTGTCCTTAAGGAATCATGAGTTATTTTAGGGTAAGGATCTGATAAGAAGACAGATTGTCACACGTTACTTGAGTTTCTGGCAGATGTTCTGGATGCCTTCCTCAGGACAATAAATGGCCAAAAGGTCAGATTCCATCCAGGCTGACATTCATAAGTCACACTTCCTGAGTGGCTTCCTGGCCCCACTTTAGAGACCTCTCTTTACAGTACTAATTCCATTTTGAATTCCCTTCCACATTTCCTTCTTCTGATGGAGACCTTTCATTAGAAAGTGTTGATGAGAAACCATTTGGTTACTTGGCATTGGTATCAACTCCCTTTCAACTGGGAAGGCTCATTTCCAGAGAGCATGTCCCACTGAGAGGGGAAAGAGGTAGGTGTGTAAGAGGTGTTCTTTTAGAGGGTTTATGGCCTCATCTGAGCAGCACACAGCTATCCAGATGATGCTGAAAATAGGCTTAGATCTTCATTCAAGGCAAACTATTACATTTAGAATGGATAAGCAATGAAGTCCTACTGTACAGCACAGGAAATTATATCCAATCTCTGGAGATAGAACATAATGGAAGGTAGTATAAGAAAAAGAGTTTTATATATATATGACTGGGGGTCACTATGCTGTACAGTGACATTGACATGGCACTGTAAATCAACTGTACTCTAATATAAGCAAAATTAAAAAATAAAAGAGGAATCTTGTAGGAGTGCCTAATCATCTCAGGACCTCAAGCTACTGTTATTCCTGTGGAAGGTATCATAGTACAACGGTGAAAGATAAAAAGCATAGATAGCTTAAAAACAACAGAGTGAGAACAAATCAGAACAATGATTAGTATGACTAGTTGCAATCCAGGACACAAGAAGGCAACAAGTCCAGAGGGGAGCCAGCTGAACGTTTCTAGATGTCAGGGTCAAAGAATTTTTTGTGATGTCTTTGATGATGTCATCAGGGGTTTAGGTGAAGTTTCTGAGTGGCTTAGAGAGCAGAAGGCAAGAAGATTGTCTACACAGACATGTTATGGTAATTTCTCTGAAGTTTATATCGAATTGTCCAATTTTAGTTTCCATGGCTTTGGGAAAATGGCAGTTTTAAGGTCTCAATGATTCCAAGTTTTTCTAAAAACATGGGAGAAAAACTGAAAATGTTAGTTTGGAGAATTATGGCCAGATATTGGAGGAAACTAGAATTCAGAATCTAGTCCAATTTACAGGTAAATAACAAAACCTCCAAGACAATTGAGTACTAGAACCTAATACCCACAAAGATATATTACTTAAACAATTTTTCTCTCTCAAATCACCCTTATTTCTACCAAATATAGTCAAATTAAAACTATTTTTTCTATCTTTTTTTGCATAAAGAAGATGTGGCACATATATAGAATGGAATATTATCAGCCAGAAAAAAAAAGAATGGAATAATGCCATATGCAGCAACATGGTGGACATAGAGATTATAATGAGTGAGGTAATTCAGACAGAGAAAGACAAATATCATTTGATATCACTCATATGTAGACTGTAATAAAAATGACACAAAATAACTTTCTTATAAAACAGAAACAAACTCACAGATTTCAAAAGCAATCTTAGGGCTACCACAGAGGAAACCATGGTGAGGAGGGAGGAATTGGGAGGATAGGAATAACATACACACACGACTGTATAAAATAGATGATTTACAAGAACCTACTCTACAGCTCAGGGAAATCTACTCAATAGTTTGTAATAACCTAAGCGGGAAAAAAGAATGTGTATTGTGGATATGTATGTGTGTATATCCAGTTCACTTTGCTGTACACCTGAAACTAATAGAACACTGTAAGTCAACTATACTCCAAAATTTTTTTTGAAAAAAAAAAAGGACTGATTTGTTTCCAAAATGTCTGGTTTCAAAAAACCACATCTTATTATTTACAAACATGTAACAGCAGTAATTATTGACCATATAGGATTTTTGAAATAGGCATTGCTGGAACTTTTCACAAGGAATTTCAGATTGAACTTTTAAGGGACTCTCAAGACCAGGAAGGACAAGCCAAGACTTTGCTATCAGATGTGCCTATAATACCTAGAGATTTGAATGAATTCTTCTTCTTGAGGTGTCCAAAATAGCTTGAGCATCTTCCATGAAGTTACCTTTCTTTCTAACCTGGATAGGCTGCTGGGAATCCTGTAAATATCCAAGTGGATATTTCCAGGAGTCTTTATTAGCTCCATAATGTCAATCTTTAGTTCCTTAAAGCTGTCTGGTCATGTCTTAGTCTATTCATGTCCCTATTAAATAGGACATTCTAGTCAAAACCTTGGTAATGTAATGTTTCCAATTATTCTCCTGTTATAAAGAGAACAGATCCTTAATGAACTCATGAAAATAACTACATTGAAACGAAAATAAGAATACTAAGAGTTTCTGAACTCTGAAGGGATCAGATAGCTAGATTAAGATAAATGTTTCCTCTTTGTTTACAAAGATATACTTTATCAAATTGCTGCAAGTCATGGATAGCTTGAGAGAAGAAGTTTGCCTTAAATCAGGAAGTACAAAACATAATTTAGTCCCATGGAATTAATTCTCAGTATCTTTGTTAGCAGTTATATGAAGCCACCAGTTTCTTCACTAGATTTTCATAAATTCTTCCCCAGTTCAATGTTATGATCTGAAAGTTCATTAGAAAACTACTCCGGGATAAGTGTCAAGTCCTTTATGCAAATATCTCTGAAAATGAAACGAATTTCTAAAAACATCAATGTAAAACAATAACTGTCAATAAATGACAAAAGACATAAGCTGGCATGATTAAAAGCTGATTACCATGCAATTGACACAGGAAATTATGTTATTTCTGTGATATACAACACTTTAAGATAATAAAGAGAAGTAAGACTCATGACATTTTCTATAACATGTCAGATTCTAGGAATTTCAGTTTCTGAAACAAATACCGCTAAAGAAAGGCTTAGTATTACTTCTTATTTGAAAATGCTGCCCATGTACTTTAATAAAAGTAATAATAAATTTAATAAAGTAAACCTAATTAACATCTCTTTTTCATAATGAAAGAAATGCTTGAGATATTTCAAGGATCCTTTGAAACATATCTCAGATAAAGTTCTAAGGCAAAAGAGGTAGATTTTGATTTTGAGGAGTTTGCCAAAAATATTGTTAAATTGTCAATTAGGATAATAGGTCACTGAAAAACAATGCTTAGGAATCCATTTAATCAAAATAACAATTGAAGACTTCATAGGCTAATAGAGATGGTTATGCAGTTGTAAATATCTTTGTTTTTCTAAACAGATTGTATTAAAGGTAAAGAAAATCTTTGTTTACCATTTCTCATTAAGACTAGGCCAAAAATCTAAGAAAACTTTGTTTTTTAAAGGAAAGAAAAATCAAATTTTAATTTTGCACCAATTTACCTTATATGTTAAATCTCATTTACTAAATTAAATTTATTCCAATTTTATCCAGATTGGCCACACATCAAATTCCTTTCTAAAGATTCTTTTTTTCCCAAAATTTTTACAATTTTCTATGCCCATTTTATTTGTCCCTTGTTTTCTTACCTATTTAGAAATAATCAGATTTAGGATAAGAATCACTTTTTCTTCCCTTAATAAAATGCATTTCTATTCTTTATACCTTTTTGAAAAAATGTCCTCACTTACAAAGATGATTTCCTTATTAATTTTAGTATTTTTAATTACTTATATTAATTAGAATTCTTAACATTTTGAAACCCTAAATTTTTTGTAAAAAAAAAAAAGAAAAAGAAGAACCAAACAATGAATTGCATGGCTTGGTGAACTTATAAATACATTCTATAGTTTTTAGAAATATATGCTACCATCTTCTAATAAGGCACAAGATATGAATATTTACTTACAGACTCCTTTTTCTGTCTCTATAATAAAAGGTCAAAAGTAGGTAAACAGACTTGTTTAGCAATTAGTATTTCAGTATTTTATCTTATTTGGAAATAATCTAGACATTCCACCATTTAATTAAATTTTAGAAAGAGCTAAAATTATAAGTTACCAAAAACATTTGAGGAAACTATTTTTATGTAGACATATCCTGAAACATAATTATTCTAAAAGAGAGCATCTAAAAATTCATCTTCTATCTACATTTATTTAATTTACTCATGAAAATATCATACCAAGTTATTTTTCTTGCTGCCAGATTTTGTAACATATACCATAAACATATTTGACTTTCAGTAAACCTAGGTACAGTAAAAGTATTATACTTAATGTTAATAACTCTGAAAACATGTTTTCATTAATTAAACCAACAAACTTAACAAGATTCAATACCAAATTTTAATTTAATATTGAATATTTCACGTGAATCTGAAATTCATTTGAGTGTGTTTCTATTATACTTCTGAGAACTTATATAAGTTCTTAATTTTCTAAAGTTAATAAAATAAAATTTTACAAATTAGTATTGGCTATACCATCTGGATGTACAAAAAATACCATGTCTATAATGTACATATATATATAAGCAGACATACAGAGAGATCTCACAGTTTTTATTTTAAAACTTTGGTAATAAATCAGTTATAATACAAAGCTCATTAGTTTACAAATACAGATTGAATAACTTAAGGCTATTTGCTTAGATGGCTCAAGTCTTTTATTATGTGTGGGAAAGAATTTTAAGGTTTGTATTTTCCCTGGGCAAGCAATTTTAAGAAGGCTGTTTGGGCAAGAGATTCCTTTCAAAGTTTGTGTTTAAAAAGCCCTCTCTCCTACATACCCTCTTTTAAAAAATATTTTTAGTCTTGGGATTGGAGACAGTCTAGAAAGAGTTCTGAAAGAAAACATGAAAGAAAGTTTACATTGCAAAGGCATAGGGAGAGAGAAAGACAGGCTCCTCCTAGAAAGACTTTTGTTCCATTTAAAGTCAGAATTTTGAAAAAAAAAATTTGTTTCAAAACATCTTCACCAGGCTATTTGATGCATTGTGGCCTTTTTCTTTTTTTTTAATTTTGTAGCCACACTGTGGCATATGGATTTCCCAGCCAGGGATTGAATCTGCAGCTGCAGCTCAGATTCAATCCCTGGCTGGGAAAGCTGGATTCTTTTTTTTTCCTCAGCTCACAGCAACGCTGGATCCTTAACCCACTGAGCAAGGACAGGGATCGAACCCGCAACATCATGGTTCCTAGTCGGATTCGTTAACTGCTGCACCACAACAGGAACTCCGAAAGCTGTATTCTTTAACACACTGTGCTTGGCTAGGGATCAAACCAAAGCCTCTGCAGAGTCCAGAGCCACTGAAGTAGGATTTTTGTTTGTTTGCTTGCTTGCTTTTTAGGTCTGCACCCTCAGCATATGGAAGTTCCCAGGCTTCAGGTTGTAATTGGAGCTGTAGCTGCCAGCCTACACCACAGCCACAGCCACAGCAATGCCAAATCCAAGCTGTAGCTGTGCCTACACCACAGCTCTTGGCAACACCAGATCCTAACCCACTAAGTGAGGCCAGGGATTGAAACTACATCCTCGTGGATACTAGTTAGGTTCGTGACCGCTAAGCCACAACGGGAGCTTCCCGAACTGTAATTCTTAACCCGCTGCACCAACGCAGGGATTCCACATTATTACCTTCTATGAGGGACCAATCCTGGTGTCATAAAATATGTATATAATTTTGGAGAGAGATAGACAGCAAGGAGGAAAGCATGCTGTGGAGATTCAGAGAAACAGCAAGAAACAGAAGGAAAGAGAGATTGATTAAGAAAGATCTTTCAGCACCTTCTCTGACTTGTTCTGTTTGCTTTCTTTGATAATCCCAGGCAAGGCACTTTCTTTCTCCTTTCCAGTGGTTTAACAGTACTTTGAATTTAAATATTAGACTTATTACATTTGTTTGTTATCCTTGAATGTTCTTCTAGGCTGTATTTCCTCTAGGCAAGTATTGTATATTCACCGCCTTGAATTTTCTGTACCCATCATCCAACCAGGTAAAAGAGGACACAACTATTTTTTTTTTATTACTCAAATGAATTTATCACATCTGTAATAGTATAATGATCATAACAATCTGATTTCACAGGATCTCCATCCCACAGCCCAAGCACATCCCCCCACCCCCCAAACTGTCTCCTCCAGAGACCGTAAGTTTTTCAATGTCTGTGAGTCAGCATCTGTTCTGCAAAGAAGTTCAGTCTGTCCTTTTTTCAGACTCCACATGTCAGTGAAAGCATTTGATGTTGGTGTCTCATTGTATGGCTGACTTCACTTAGCATGATAATTTCTAGGTCCATCCATATTGCTGCAAATGCTGGTATTTCATTCCTTTTAATGGCTGAGTAATATTCCATTGTGTATATATGTACCACATCTGGATCCACTCCTCTGTCGATGGACATTTTGGTTGCTTCCACATCTTTGCTACTGCAAATAGTGCTGCAGTGAACATCGGAGTACATCTGTCTTTGCAAGTCATGGTTTTCTCTGGATAGATTCCCAGGAGTGGGATTGCTGGATCAAATACTAGTGCTATTTTTAGTTTTCTGAGGAATGTCCATAATGTTTTCCACAGTGGTTGCACCAATTTACAATCCCATCAACAGTGTCATAGGGTTCCCTTTTCTCCACACCTTCTCCAGCACTTATTGTTTGTAGACTCTTTGATGATGGCCATTCTGACTGGTGTAAGGTGGTACCTCATCATGGTTTTAATTTGCATTTCTCTGATAATGAGTGATGTTGAACATCTTTTCATGTGTTTTTTGGTCATATGTATGTCTTCTTGGAGAACTGTCTATTTAGATCTTATGCCCATTGTTTGATGGGGTTGTTTGTTTTTTGATATGAAGCTGCAGAAGGTGTTTATAAATTTTGGAGATTAATCCCTTGTCAGTTGATTCACTTGCAAGGATTTTCTCCCATTCTGTGGGTTGTCTTTCCATTTTGTTTAGGGTTTCCTTTGCTGTGCAGAAACTTTTAAGTTTGATTAGGTCCCATTTGTTTATTTTTCTTTTTATCGTCAATACTTTGAGAGGTAGATCTGAGAAGATGTTGCTGTTGTTTATGTCAGAGAATGTTTGGCCTATGTTTTCCTCTAAGAGTTTGATAGCATCTGGTCTTATATCTAGGTCTTTAATCCATTTGGAGTTTATTTTTGTGTATGGTGTTAGGGAGTGTTCTAATTTCATTCTTTTCCATGTGGCTGTCCAGTATTCCCAGCACCACTCATTGAACAGGCTGTCTTTTCTCCGCTATATATTCTTGCCTCCTTTGTCATAGATTAGTTGGCTGTAGGTGTGTGGGTTTCATTCTGGGCTTTCTATCCGGTTCCACTTATCTCTATTTCTGTCTTTGTGCCAGCACCATATGGTTTTGATGACTGTAGCTTTGTAGTATAGTCTGAGATCTGGGCGCCTGATTCCTCCAGCTCCATTTTTCTTTTTCAGGATGTCTTTGGCTATTCTGGGTCTTTTGTGCTTCCAAACAAACTTTAAAATATTTTGTTTGAGTTCTGTGAAAAATGTTCTTGGGAATTTGATAGGGATTGCATGGAATCTATGGATAGCCTTGGGCAGTATAGTCATTTTGATAATATTAACTCCTCCAATCCACAAGCATGGTATATCTTTCCATCTATTTGTGTCATCTAAAAAAGGACAAAACTATTGACTGGAAAAAAAAAAGCACAAAGTAAGAGTTGAAAATTATGTTTCATTTGGTGAACTTTCTGAGGACTCAAGCCCAGGAAGCAGCCTCTCAGATAGCTCTGAGGGACTGCTCCAAAGTGGTAAGGGAGAAACTGGAATACATAGAGGGTTTTGCAACAAAAACCAAGGTAGTTAGATCATCAAAATATTACTGTTAAAGAAAACCAGATACATCAAGTTAAGGAATTTAGCACTTTTCTGTGTGTAGGAAAATGCAAGAGTCTGGGCTCATTGAAATCATTCTTTTAATATGTACCTTAATGACCTAAGGCCAGGGTACAGTTTTCCTCCATCCTGAGTCCATTCTGGGTGATGGCTGAGTGTAGCTGCTATGGCATTCTTAGTCCACACAATGACTGTTTCTACAAAAGTGAAACTCTTCTTTTCATCACCCTTTGTTTAGCAGAGTCAAAGATGAATTTTTTTTATTTAATTTTATTAGAGTATAGTTGACTTACAATGTTGTATTAGTTTCAGGTGTGCTGCAAAGTGAATCAGTGATACATATAAATAATCCATTCTTTCTTCCCACATAGGTTATTACAAACTATTGAGTAGATTTTCCTATGCTATCCAGTATATATGTTATTCCCACTCTCCCAATTCTTCCTTCCCCCAATGGTTTCATCTATGGTAAACATAGGATGAACCTAGAGATTATCATACTGAGTGAAATAAGTCAGATAAATAAAGTATCATGATATCAACTATATTTGGAAGCTAATAAAAATGATACAAAAGAACTTATTTATAAAACAGAAACAAATTCTCAGGTTTCAAAACCAATAAATATGAATTTAAAAGCTTAGATATTTAGCAGAGAAGGAGCTTATTGATAGTATTTAGAAACATGGGGATAATCATAGAAAACCTATGAAGAAAGTCAATGAGTTTTGGTTTAAAATTAAGCATCTCAGGTACTGTGGATTATATATTTATGGTAAATATTTGCACACAGGTCGGTAACAACAACTTGCTGAGTACTTTTTCTTTTCTTTTTTTTTTTTTTTTTGCTTATTCTTGGGCCGCTCCCACAGCATATGGAGGTTCCCAGGCTAGGGGTCGAATCAGAGCTGTAGCCACCGGCCTACGCCAGAGCCACAGCAACGCGGGATCCGAGCCGCGTCTGCAACCTACACCACAGCTCACGGCAACGCCGGATCGTTAACCCACTGAGCAAGCGCAGGGACCGAACCCACAACTTCATGGTTTCTAGTCGGATTCGTTAACCACTGCGCCACGACGGGAACTCCCTACTTTTTCAATAAAAGTTGTTCAGGTGCAGTGAAATATCTTCTGTGCATTTTGAATTTTCATGGGTTCAAGATTAAATTGATCACTCCCCAATAATTGGCCAATATTTATGCAATGATTTGCATAAATAGATGGATACATTTTAATAAAGCAAAAGAGAAAATAACTATGATTTTGCAATACCTACTATATGCCAGACCCTATACTAGGCTTGTTTCAAAGATTTATACATTTACTTCTCTGAGAATTGAGGCTACATATGCTGGTCAACAGAGCCAAAACATAAACCAGACTCATTCCAAAGTCCTTGCTCTTTCTCCTACACAGACTGCCTTGTAATTTCCAACTGTCAGACTTCAATAATATACTGTGAAATAATAGAAAATATATGTTCATCTCTGCAAAGAGCTCTCAAAATCCTTGTATCTTAGGTGATAAGGGCACTGGAAGCATCTTTGATTTCATATTTGGTCTTTTACCCCAGCACCTGACACAGATCCTAAAACCCTTGTCACTTGCTGGATGATAGGAGTGTCTTTTGATCTAATGAAGTGACTCTGGGTGGGCTTCATGAAGGATGAGTGGAGGATGGAGCATGTTCACTGGAAAGAATAAGCCATGACTAGAATCTTGGAATTTTCTCCCTCGCCTCATTCTTTTGAGAAGGGAGAAGTGTTGAAAATGGAGTTAATGATTGATCTTGCCTATGGTGTGCAGCCTCCACAAAAATTCCCGGTAGGGTGGCATTCACCAAGCTTCCAGGTTGGTGAATGGGGGCGGGGGGTGCACTTGGAGAGGACATGACTGCTCTGCACCTTTCCCCAAGTACCTTGCCCTAAATGCCCCTTTAGCCAGTTGTTTAT
The DNA here is from genome assembly GCF_016906955.1 of Phacochoerus africanus. Classification (NCBI taxonomy): domain Eukaryota; kingdom Metazoa; phylum Chordata; class Mammalia; order Artiodactyla; family Suidae; genus Phacochoerus; species Phacochoerus africanus. The sequence goes on along the minus strand of NC_062553.1, from coordinate 44,553,242 downwards.
TCTTTGAGTTCTGTGAGGTGTTCTAGAAAATTAATTGAAACCATCAATTCATTTCAAAACATAGGAACCTCCAATTTGTAGCCAAGTCAGACAGAAGTTGTGCGTGGCCTTGGGATCTATCACTTTGAATTGGTGTCTGAGGGGAAGGGGGGCAGTCTTGTGGGACTGGACCTTTAATCTGGGGGATCTGACACAGTCTCCAGGTATTTGCTGATAGAACTGGGTTAAATTGTAGGATATATTCTGGTGTCCAGCTTTCTTTTTTCTTCCCTTTGGATGCTTTTTGTCCTTGCTCCCTGTCCTGATTTTTGTGGGGAACTCTTGCCACCGGCAAGAGACCCTGCCTGTGAGGGCCCTCCTTCCCCATCTAATGCCATCACCTGGTGGAAATAAGCCTGACACTGGCTCACCACCTCCCCTCTGCTTGATCTGCTGCTCACCCTTTTCCAACTCTCACTCAATGTCCAAGCAGACCCTTAAAATCTACATTATTATACTGACAGTTATCAGTAATTCCAGAGAAGAAATAAAGAGAATTGCTTCATGGGGGGCATAAACTCCACACATTTGGTGACCAGAAGTAAAGTCCTCTGGATGAAAGTAAAGGACACAGAACATGTAAAAAATAATTAGTTATTTTCTTTTTCTTTTTACATACCTTTACTGCTTCTCCTCTTTATCAAGGGTCAAGTCCCATGTTTTTCATATCTGTAAATCTAGGAAATCTTTAGGTATTTTATGAGATAAAGAAATGAACATTTTATGGTAATGGTTTGCTAATTTGACTTTGATTTTAACTTTCATTATATTAAAAGCCAAAATTGCAATATCCGGAATCTGACTCCTAAGGCAGGTTGACTAGTGTCTCCAGGAAGTAAGGTATTTGGGAAAGAATAAGTCTCACTGGTTCCAAGTTTGCTTCAAGGATTGGGTCTGTTTAAACAGCCAAAATAAAAGCAGTGCATCCAAACACCATAGGATAAAATATTGATAGGACAGCCAAAGTCTCAGGTCTCTGATGTAAAATAAAAGTGCTTAGAATTTTGTACATAGTATTGTTTTCTTTTCTTAGGGCCGTAGATGTGGCATATAGAAGTTCCCAGGCTAGGGGATGAATCAGAGCTGCAGCTGCCAGCCTACAGCAGAGCCACAGCAGCCTATGCTACAGCACACAGCAACACTGGATCCTTAACCCACTGAGAGACGCCAGGGATCAAACCTGCCTCTTCGTGGATACTATTTGGATTCTTAATCCACCAAACCATAACAGGGACTCCTGTACATAGTATTTTTATTTGATAATATCCTAGGTATTTCAATACCTGGATATTAGAAGTTGGAATCTCTTGGATCCATCATCTTCTCAGTACTAGAGAATTATTTAAAACAGTGTACCAAAATACAGCAGTGTATATAGGCTTAGGGGTTAAAATGATAAGCAGGACAGAAAATATCCATTTTTTTCATGAAGCTAATACCCTTAATAAGAAAAAAATGACCAAAAAAATGAAGGAAAATTAAGAAAAAAGATGATTTTAGATCACAATAAAGGCCACGAATGATAATAAAATGCTACTCCGTGAGACACAGAGTAGCAGGGTTTGGAAAGCTTGACTGATAAGGAAAGACCCTCTGAGAAGTGTCACCAAATGAGCCCAAATGGTAAGAAAGAGTCAGCCAGGTCCAGATTGGTTGAATATATCAGAAGTAAGAATGCTTAACTCATGTATATAAGTTTAAAGCAAATTTATGAAAACTTACAAATAAAATTCTATATCCAATATATTTAAATTCTGAAATTGTTGAAAGTGTGGGATCAGCCCCAGGGTGACTGCTTATACTTGTTTCAATGTAGATCTTTCTGAGTTTGCTTGCCAACAATGACCAGGGCATGTGTTGCCTCAATTCTGCCAGCATTTTTGTCTATTATACAATTATGAAACATGTGTTCCAGTAGTACACAGTGATAATATCTGGGCTGTGCTTGGTGAGACCAGTCAGATACCTCTTCAGCTCAACTGTGTTCTTGTCTCATTTGCCTAGGGCAGAAGTACTGGGTGATGGATGATGACATGAATAGAAACACAAATGTATCACTCCATACATCACTGGTGAGATATAGCCAGAGTGTTCCTCTGCCAACATAGAAAGCATCTTCAAGGTTGGGGGCTGGAGAAGAATCCTCATTAGCTTTGATTTTTCCAATTGGATATTCATGCCATGGAATTGTGCAATGTAGTCAGCTGAAATTCTGAAAATAAATGATGCAAAAATATTGCTAACTGGGAAAAATAATTTCTTTTAGTAAAAAGTTTCTCAGCCATCTGTCATGCTATTGTCTGAGAAATTTAAGATACAGAAGTATAATGAAGATTCAAATTTTTAACTTATTTTTTATTAAAATGTTGTTGATTTACAATGTTGCACCAGTTTCTGCTGTACAGCAAAGTGACCCAGTCATATATATATATATATATATATATATATATATATATATATATATACACTTTCGTTCTCTAATATTATCTTCCATCATGGTCTATCCAAGAGATTAGATATTGTTCCCTATGCTATTAGAGCAGAATGCCATTGCTTATCCATTCTAAATGCAATAGTTTGCATCTACTAACCCCAAACTTCCAGTCCATCTCACTCCCTCCCACTTGGCAACCATAAGTCAGTTCTCTATGTCTATGAGTCTGTTTCTGTTTTGTAGTTCAGTTCATTTGTGCCATATTTTAGATCCTACTTAAAAGTGGTATCATATGGTCTTTTTCTTTATGACATTTCACTTAGTATGAGAATCTCTAGTTGCAACCATGTTGCTGCAAATGGCATGATTTTGTTCTTCTTTTATGTCTGAGTAGTATTTCATTGAATCTATGTACCACAGAAGATGGCTTTTTAAAAAAGTTTTTCAAAATACCCATTCCACTTCAGATATTGGAAGTGAATCATCATGTGAATCTGTTTTTAAAAAACACCTCTGGAGTTCCCATGGTGGCTCAGTGGTAATGAACCTGACTAGTATCCACCAGGATGAGGGTTCAAATCCTGGGCTCACTCAGTGGGTTAAGGATCCAGCATTGCTGTAAGCTGTGGTGTAGGTCACAAATGTGGCTTGGATCTGGTGTTGCTGTGGCTGTGGTGCAGGCCGGCACCTGCAGCTCTAATTTGATCCCTAACCTGGGAACTTATAAATGCCACAGGTGTGGCCCTGGGGAAAAAAAAAAAGCCAAAAAAAATCTGATTAAACAAAACTGTTTTCTTTAAAGTTCTATAAGAGATGTCTATTTAAGCGGCCATCACATTGTTTGCTAACTGTAGTCATCCACATATCTTAGACCAGCCCTGTTTCTACCCCACATCAGACATCTAATTCCCTTTCTTCTCCAGATGGCTGTAGAAGTTCCACTTTGACTCCCATCCCAAACCACTTGGACTGCAGTTTTTAACTTAGGCTGCTTATTTATAACCAACTTACTTCACAGATGAGAAAATGAAAGCCCAAAAAAGTTCAAAATATGGCTTAAATACAACATCTACTTAGAGGTGGGATTTGAACAAAGCCATTAAAAAGTCCCCTGGCTCCAAGAATACAATCATCATTTTCCTGTATTACTCTGCTTCTCTGAAAGGAGACTCGGTTAATAAAATAAGACACAGGCAGGTAGTTTGGTAAAATGTAGTAATTTATTATTTGTTTATACCCCACCATATACAAAAGAAAAAAAACTTTAAGACAATGTATAACATACATTCGATGAACATGAAAAATAATAGTTAAACTTAGGCATATGGAGAACAGGGCAAAAAAAAAATGAATGTATAGGAAAGTGTGACTAAACCATAAATGATACTGTAATGCAAGCTTTAGGAATTTAGACAGTTTTTTAGATAGGTCAAAATTCGGCTCTAAATTTTGAAGCAGCCGATACAAAGAAGGAAATTAGGTAAGTATATGATTTACAGTTTCATTAAAATAAAGATGAATCGATTGTTCAGAAAATCCACAAACGGTCTTGGTAAGGAGACAGAAACTTTCTTGTTCTAATTATACAGAGATTGCCCGGAGTGTGAATGAAGGTGATGGGTGGATGGGGTAAATCAGGCACTAATCTCAATCAATAGATACTTTTTTGCTGATGATGATATACCTGAAATGCCTGAGAAGCTTTACTAATGCACTGAGGTTTTTACTTATCACTTTGAAGGGAGTCTGAAAGAATTGTCCTCCTTGATTGCATAGGAGTAATCCAAATAAAGGTTTCTGTCATTGAATGCTGGCTTCACACAAGCAGGCTTAGATCCTGCAAGGCTGCCTAAAACCTGAAATCTAATATACGGCACAATGAACCTTTCCACAGAAAAGAAAATCATGGACTTGGAGAATACACTCATGATTGCCAAGGGGGAGGGAGAAGGAGCAGGATGGATTGGAACCTTGGGGTTAACAGATGCAGACTACTGCCTTTGGAATGGACAAGCAATGAGATCCTGCTGAGTAGCACTGGGAACTGTATCTAGTCACTTATGATGGAGTATGATAATGTGAGAAAAAAGAATCTATACATGTATGTGTAACTGGGTCACCATGCTGTACAGTAGAAAATTGACAGAATACTGCAAACCAGCTATAAAAAAAAATAAAAACCATTATTCATATATATACAAGAGAAACAATAGAAAAGGTATATATATATACCTTTAAAATTGCCAAAATGGATGGTAAATCACAGATTTAGGTGGTTGTATTTAAAAAGCCACAGATGTTTATGAAAGAACTAATAACAAATAGAACATATTTGGGGTATTGGGTACTGGAAATCCTAAATCCCTCTCATTCGAATCTTGACATGTCACCTGGTAGATTTCTGGTGAAAGGGTTTTCCTGTGTCAAAGGTGGTAAAGTAAAGGACATACAAGGAGAAGCAGCACTCTGATTACACAGCAGATAGTGATTGGTGATGGGGTATTGTTATTTTCCTCCAGGAGGCAGGAGGAAAAAGTGGGCTGGAGTTTTTCTTGGAGAAATAGGAATCTCTCATGTTAGTGGAAGAGGGAATTTGGGTTCATTATTTGCTGTTTGCTGCAGTGAATGAAAAGCCCAACTTCTTAGGATGGCTTCATGTGGAGCAAACATGGACATCTCCCTACGCCTTCCTTAATTCTTCAAGAGCAAATCCTTCCTTGACCATGATGTCTTTTTGTAACACTATCAGCCCATAGTGAAAGGAAATCCCATGTCTTCAGACTGTCTCTTTTTTCATAAAACTCTGACAAGTGTTTTCTTTGCCTCTGTGTCTAGAGAGCAGGTTTTATATCCTCCAGGGAGCAGCCTTTGTGATAGACACTATGAAGTTAAGTGAATTTAACTTAATGATATCCCATGCTTGATTTGATGCTAAAAGACAAAAAAAAAAAAGACTATAGATGGCACACAACTTCGAGGATTGAAATAGTTGTGATTTTTTTCTATCTAAAAAACAGAAACAGGAGCTCCCACTACTGTTCAGCAAGTTAAGAACCTGACATACTGTCTGTGAGGATGTGGATTTGATCCCTTGCCTCACTCAGTGAGCTAAGGATCCGGTGATGCTGTAAGCTGTCGTGTGGGTCATAGATATGGCTCAGATCTGGTGTTGCCATGGCTGTGGTGTAGGCCTGCAGCTGCAGCTCCAATTTGACCCCTAGCCTGGGAATTTCCATGTGCTGCAGGTTCAGCCATAAAAAGAAAAAATGGAAATAAATACTTGTAATTATAATTATTGTCAATCTCCTAACAAAAAATTTGTACAAGTCATTCCTAACTGACAATGTGGGCAAATCTATAACAGTAATTGCTAACACGTATTGAGCTCACCATGGAGAAGACATATTATCTCACTTAATTTGTGCACGAATTTATGAGATGCCATTGTACTTGATCCTAAGGAAGGAGAAACTGTACCTTGGAGAATCTGAGTGACCTCTTGCTGTTACACAGCCAGTCAATAGTAGAGGCAGTCCATTGCAAACACTATGTTATTTCTACTCTATTACCTTGTCTTCCATTAATAAACTTTGTCTGCAAAAAGAGATTATTATACTTGATATCTGTTCAATGTGATTGACAAAGTATAACCAACCTGATAAACTTGATAACGGCAAGTGGATGAACCACAAAATATAAGAAAAAGAAATTTTATAAAAATAAACAGAAAAATAATGACAGCTTTGCCTGTGATCCAGCAATCCCACACTTGGGCATATATCCAGACAAAATTATAATTTGAAAAAATAAATACACCTCAGTGCTCATAGCAACACTATTTATGATAGCCAGGACAAGGAAACAACCTAAATGTCCATTGATAGATGAATAGATAAAGAAGGTGTGGTACATATATACAATGGAATATTACTCAGCCATATAGAAGAATGAAATAATGCCATTTGCAACAACCTGAATAGACCTAGAAATTATACTAAGCAAAGTGAGTCTGACAGAAAAAGACAAATAGCTTATGATATCACTTTTATGTGGACTCTAAAATATGACACAAATGAACTTATCTATGAAATAGAAATAGACCCAACAGACATAGAGAACAGACCTGTGTTTGCCAAGGGGGAGGAGAGATGAAGGAGAAATGGATTGAGAGTTTGAGATTAACAGATGCAAACTGTTATATATAAAATGGATAAACAACAAGGTCCTATAGTATAGAACAGGGAAATATATTTAATATCTTATAATAAATCATAGAAGGTAATATTGTTTTATATTGGAAAAAAAGAAAAATAATGGCAACTTTAAACTTTTTTAAAAAGTCAAATTATCATTCTGACTTGAGGGAGTTGTGGCTTATTTTAAGCAAATGTTTTTAGTCACCCCAAGCTAAAAGAGCTGTGGGCCCTTAAGCCATAGCTGCTGCCACCAGACAGGGCAGCACTTCATGTCCCAGAAGTGAAAGAACTATTGCTCTCTCATCAATTGCTGAAGCACTTTGGCACATCAATAGTGATTCCTCAGCAGTTCTGCAAACACTCCTGCACTAATAGGGTTCCACTGTCTTTAGCCAACTGTTCTGTTGTCTAGTCTGAGACACATGTTTGTCCTGGTGAAAGTGGTTTTAGCTTTGTGTTCAGTGAATGCCCATAATTGTTATTGAAGGGGAGGAAAAAGTGTTCCTCAACCCTTTTAGGGTCCCTGGCTGTGTCTGAAAAGTAAACTGACAAAAACTGATCAACAGGAGGAAAGGAGACAAATGTTAGGGGATTTGTGCATATCCATGGGAGCCTTCATAAGGGAATAAAGACCTGAGGGACAAGAGCAGGAAGCTTTTACATTTTTTAGACCAGGAAACAAGTTTATGAAGGAATGACAAAAGAAAGGGGTCTGTGGTGGTAACTAGTGAGGAAGTAACTAGGAAGATAAGGGTGAGTGGAATGAGGTTTGTTTGCAGATTCCTTGGGAGATCTGGGCTAAGAGTCTGACTTTGGTCAAAGGAGAATTTATTTCTTGCCTTAGGCAGAAAATGGGGAGCTTTTCTGTATTTACTGCTTCTTAATTACCTTTAGCTTAACATAATTTTTATGCCAAAGAAGGGTATTTTGGGGTGATATATTCTGGAGTTTCCTTCAGTATTTACTGCTTGGTCACTTTGGTTGTCCTTTGTGTTTATATCTAACTCTGCATTTAACATAACACACACATAGAACAATATCATTCATTTAACAATTCTTTTTAAAATTTCATCTTTTCTTTAGGAGATAGGTTATATCAGAGGAAAAACTTCCAGGAAAGAAGTCTTTGAATTTTTCTTTATTCAGACAAAAATATACACATTTTAACACAATGTCAACACAAAAAAACACAAAGTCAAAAATGAAAGTTACCAGGGTTCTACTTCCCAGAAATTACCAAACATTAACTTGAGTTACATGCTCCCCCAATTTTCCGTGGTCTACAAAAACAAATTATTTTTAATGCTATAAATGTAGGCAAAACTTTGTTACTTCAGTCGAAAAATGTTAATACATGCATATTTGACAATTTCTATTATGCAATTTTTCTAACCCAGCAAAGACACATTCACCTCTTAAGAGCTGTCAGCAAACCAGCAGCTCTTGATTAACTGGTTAATTTCACTCTGCTGAAAATCTCCTGCAAAGATGCTAATCCCCAAAGAAGCCCTGTCCAAAGTGGCTTTTTCTTCTTGCCCCGGTCCTTGTACTACAGTGAGGAATAAAAATTATACTCACTTCTCATTCTTGTTTTCAGACTTGCTTTTTCCCTAAAAACGTCACTACTCCTTCTGTTGCTATTATCCACAGAATCTTGCATCTTTTCATGTTTCTCAGTGATTTTATCTACCTGCTTATTGGTAGGTTCTGCTTTGTAGGTTCTTGGAATTTTCAATATGTGGATAGATGATCGTATGAGAAACCCGGCCATTCAGTTCCTTCTCCTTCCTCTCTGAGGATCTTGAATTTCACTCGCTCTGAGCCATCATCCCCACCTTTATCACCCACACTTGCAACACCTAGCAGTAGCCATTAGACACAGGTGGCTATTGCACTCTTGGAATGCGGTTGGTCCAAAAAGAGATGTGAGTGGAAAATATACACCAGATTTTGAAGACTGAGCCCTAAAGGAAGAATGGAAAAAAAAAGTCAACTTAATAATTCTCAACTTGATTACAAGTCTGAATAATATTTTTTTTTATTTTTATGGCTGCACCTGTGGCACATAGAAGTTCCTGGGTCAGGGGTCGAATTGAAGCTGCAGCTGCAGCCTAGGTTACAGCCGTGGCAACACCAGATCTGAGCTAAGCTACATCTTCAACCTATGCCACACATAGCTTATATCAATGTTGGATCCTTAACCCATTGATTAAGGCCAGGGAGCCAACCAACATCCTCACAGAGATTATATCAGGTCCTTAACCTGCTGAGCTCAACAGGAACTCCTAAATAATATTTTAAATTATTTTGGTATATAAGACATTATTAAAATTAATTTCTCCTGTTTCTACTGCTTTACACCTATAAGAAAAATTAAAATTACAAGTCTGGCTTGCCCTAGTGCCACATTACTGGATTCACTTTAAAATTATAACTATAAACATCAAGTGGTCTCTTTGCATTACCAGGAAGTCACATGATACATATGATACATGGCTTGACCACTCATTCTAACAATTTTCACATCTTCTCCTCTTTCTCATACCCCTATTTATGGTATCATTTGATGATTTTAATTGCATATGCACTGAGAAATTTGAAACACTTAGGGGAGTATTTCCATTGTGACTCCATTCACCACCTAGTATCTACTCTCATACATTCACTCTGGGTTCCTGCCATTTGCCATAAATGAGCTATTCATATCAAACTCTCCATTTGTCTATTACATCTTGACTCCTCAAGAACTTTGCCCCAACAAGTATGCCCTCTTTCTCCCACATTATTATTATTATTATTATTATTATTTTTAGTGGAGCACCCATGGCATCACATCTCTGTATTTCACTCTTAAATGTCTTATCTATATGTGTACACACAGACGGTCATTTCTGAAAATTATAAGAATTTTTAGTCATCCCATTTTGCATATCAGCACTATTTTTTCTTCCACTTATACTAAAACTTCATGAGAGTTGTTTATCTGCACTGTCTCGACTTCCTTTTTTAAATTCTCTCTTTGGCCACTAGAATTTTTGCCCCACCACTTCTCTAAGATTGCTGCATTGCTAAACTCAGTGGTCAACTTTCAGGCTTCATCATGCTGGAAGAAACAGCAGCATCTGACAAGATGATCGCCCTTCCTCTAGATTAATTTTCTTCATTTGGCATCAAGTATATATCACTCTCCCTGGTTTTTAAAATGGAAGATTCAGGGGTCTGTCCATGGTCATCTTCTGTTCTCTGTAGAGACTCTCTGCCTTAGCAATGCCTCCTAATGGCCTTGAATACAATCCATGTGCCACTGATTCTCAAACATTTGTCTTCAGCCCAGCCAGACCTCCTTTCTGAACTCCAGACTCATGTGTCCACATGCCTGCTCAACAGCTCTACCCGGATGGCCAATAGACATTGCAAACTGAAGAGATCCAGAACTGAGCTAATCTTTCCCTTTCCATAAGATCTACTCTACAGAGAGTCTTCTTATCTCATTCAATAGCATTTCCATCCTTCTGGTGTTCAAATAAAAAATCCTAACATCATCCTTGATGCCTATCTCTTTCTCGCCACCACATGTGAGCCAGGAGGAAATCATCTTAGCTCTACCTTTAAAAATATATGAAGAATCCAACAACATCATGAAAATTTTTCCATCACCCATTCACCCCCCCCCACACACACACACACTATTCTTCATACCTTAAGCAAGAGTAAGTGAAAATTTGATCATGTCACTCAACTTTAAACAAACTTGCAAAAATTCTCTATTTTATTAAAATAAAAGACAAGATCCTTACAATGGCCCACAAGTACAGCACTACATTTCCTCCCATCACCCTTCTGGTCTCCTCAGCTCTCTCTCCCTGACTACAGTCCAGCTATGCTGGCTTCTTTGCTCCTCCTCAAAAGCACATAGCTTTCACCCGGGACCTTAGCTCTAGCTATGCTGAGTGTCTGCAATGTTCTTCTATTCTTGAGAAATTCCTTTACTGTCTTTAGGACCCTGCCAAAATTTCACATTCCCAAGTACATCCACACTTTTTACCAAGTCCAAACTTAATTTGCTCACCACTTGACAGGACAATGAATCAAGAGAGGAGGTGCTGGGATAAGTGACAGCAATTTTTTTTAGGAGGCCAGCAGACTGAGAAGATGGTGGATTCATGTCCCCAAAACCCATCTTGCCTTAGTGAGAATTCAGGCTTTTGTAATGTTAACAGGGGAGGGAATAAAGTCAAACATTTCCTGATTCCTGTCAGCCTCTGAAGGGGATGTGTTAATTTCTTCTTTCCTGTAGCCATTCACAGGTTGGCCTGGTCAACAAAGGTATTTTAGCTTAATGCTTACTATCTGGGAGGCAGAATTCCCAGAGATTGACCATTATGTATACCTTAAGCTTATAAACAACATTCCTATAGTGATTAACTTGGTAAAAGCTATAGAACACAAAGGTTAACATAAAAGAAACAAATTCAGTATGGAGTCAGATTAGTTCTTCCCTGTTACACACTGACTACTTCATTTGTCACCATAATCCACTCCATCTCCTCAGACCAAGGGCTCTTGATCTCTCCTGCTATGTTTTATTTCGTTTTCTTCCCTAACACATTCTCTGACTCATTTGGTAACTTACTGATTAGGTTTACTGTCTTCTCCTGCTAAACTAGCAGCTCCACAAAATTAGGCATCTTTGTTTGGCTCATTGCTGTATCCTAGACAGCTGCAAGCAGCATCTGAATCACAAAATCCCTGGAAATTTAATGGTAAACCCAAGTACAGTGCAAAAGTATTTCTCATTGCTTTTGACTTACTGAAAACATGACAAGGATTTTGACCTTATGAAATGTTTCATGAAACATTTCTCACTGTCTTCTACAGCTAACCTGGCATTCATCTGGTTTGTCCCATTTGTTTGCCATAGAGCTGTGAAAGAATTTTATTTTGCCTATAAACTCAGTATTCACTTTTGAAAACTAGGCTTTCTCATATTTTCTTTATTGCCAAGGAACTTCACAATGTTTTACAAGTTCCCGGTTAAAATCCATCTGATTTCTCTTTGGTGTGTGTCCTAGTTTCCTAGGACTGCTCTAAACATTTACCACAAATGCAGGGGCTTAAAACAACAGAAACGTACTGTCTCACAGTTTTACCAAAGTCCTAAATCAAGGTGCTGCCAGGACCATCCTCCCACAAAAGGCTCCAGGGAAGAATTCTTCTTACCTCTTCCAGCTTCTGAGGGCCCCTGGAGATCCTTGGCTAAATGAAGCCTAATGTCAATCACTGCCTCCTCTATGCCTGGCCTCCTCTCTGTATGTCTCTCTATCCAAATTTCAAGATGATTTTATCTTGAGATCCTTAACAAATCACATCTACAAAGACTTTATTTCCAAATACAGTCACACTGAGGCTGGACATGCCAAATTTGAGTTTGTTTTCTTTCTTTTTTATTACAGTATAGTTGATTTACAGTGATGTGCCAATTTCTGCTGTACAGCATAGTGACCCAGTCATATATACATATATACATATATATATATATACATACACATTATCTTTCTCATCCTATCTTCTATCATATTCTATCACTAAGCACACAATTTATAACACTTCATTAAAATATTTCCCAAAGTTATGAAAATGATGACAACCTCAATATTTTTGTTCTAAGTGGTTGGAAGGCATATAAATTTCTCCCAAATATTCTATTGAACAAAGAGATAAGAGAGCAGAGTTGAGAAAAGAGACAGGAATATAAAACTGTCAGTAGAATATTTGGATAATTTGACCCTATCTGGGTAACCTTGACTCCTATGTCATGTACTATATGGACACAAAATTTTGCAATCTCCTGGGCCAGCAAGTTAAACATTAGTGGAGTCCTTCACCCTATATTGACCAATAACAGGAGTATTTCCAATACTGTGAGGAAAGCCACAGAGGTGTTTAAACAGAGACTGTTTCCCTGATGACATGTTGCTGCTGAGTGACAAACAGAAACCTCCCACAGATGGGGCCAATAGCAGGCTATGGCAGAAAACTGGAATGAGAAACACATTAGCAGTTCCCCGAAACCTTTCATTTTCAGAAAGTTGTACACACCAGCTGGGAATGGGCTTTTTGAGTATATAGATAATTAGGATATACCCTAGCTACATTTAACATGTTTGTTAATGATGGTGTTACAGATATGTAACATTTTCCTGTGTTTATTACTCCTGTGTGTATTTCAAAACCATTCCTTCCTATATTTAAAGATCTAAAAATGAGCATTTCATTCAATCAGTGCATGAAAACACACATCAAAAAATCCCATTGGGATGTCAATTTCAACATCTTATTAAATAACAAGAAAGAGAATAAAGAAATAGAGTGTATGTGTTTCATTTCAATTTTGCGTTGACTAGGAAGTTTTGTTTCTAGTATATCTGCTAGGGAAAGATAGAATAAATATAACAAAGGGAATTGAGTTATTTAAAAGTTAGCCTGTCTCTCTGTTGTTCTACCATGTTTTTTATAACCACTCAAATAATTGAGAAAGAAAAATGATCATGAACCCCTCCTCTTCTACATCTAAGTATTTTGTTGCTTTAAATTCATTTAGCTGAGTAGGAAGCATCACAGGTCTGTGTTTTCAAATTAACAATATTTTTCTTCATATATATATTTTTTTTGTCTTTTGCCTTTTCTTGGGCTGCTCCTGTGGCATATGGAGATTCCCAGGCTAGGGGTTGAATCGGAGCTATAGCCGCCGGCCTATGCCAGAGCCACAGCCACATGGGATCCGAGCCGCGTCAGCGAGCTACACCACAGCTCATGGCAACGCCAGATCCTTAACCCACTGAGCAAGGCCAGGGATCGAACCTGCAACCTCATGGATCCTAGTCAGATTCGTTAACCACTGAGCCACGAGGGGAACTCCTAAAACATATTTTTGAGTTACTAACTCTTAATAAATAATTATGGACAATTAGACAGTAGTGAACACAGTAAACTTAGGTCAATTAGTTCTTCCAGAAATTGTGTCAATTTAAATAATTTTTAAAACACTAACCACAGGAATAGATTTTAATATATAAAATAATAAAGTAATTCATTAAGTTAAAAAATAAGGGAAATCAGAAGTTAAAACTCTCCTTTACAGAACACTGTCAACAATAATTTAGAAAGAATGGAAGAAAGAGAATTATTTTGTAACATCATAGCAGTAATTTATTCAGATAAGATTATTGATTTTTGCTAAATTCACTGGGTGAAAGTTTGGGAACAGGATAATCTAATCTCAAAATAATGCTTCCACAGATTACTTATTAATTACAAAGGGAAAAGTTACATTTACAAAGAAGAAATCTGACTGACACCATCTTAACCAAGCGATCAAGCTTATTCCTCTCACCAATAACAGGAGAAACTAAGATCACATGCTTCTTGATATGAAGCTCTGTGAAGGACACACATACCTGTGTGCGTCTCCAATGACCTTAAGTACTTGACCTGAACCTCATTGTGAAGACGAAACTGTACAGCTCCAAACTGAAAAGCATTCAGTAAAATATCTGACATGGACTGTTCAAAAATAGCAATGTAATGAGAAGACCAAAAAAAAAAAAAATCAATGAATGGCTATGAAACCATTCTGGATTAAAAGTGAATAAACAGAAATGCAATCCTTGACTCTTGATGGGATTTTGGATTGGGAAATACAGAGTGTGATTTGGAAAGAATTTGGAAATGGTCAGTATGGAATGTATATTAATAATAGTGCTGTATCAAAGTTAAGTTTCCTGAGTGTGATTTTATATCATATTTACACAAGAGGATGTCCTTTTTTTTAAGCAACAACAGGATGGTTCATTTAGAGATGAAGACAAAGCAAATGCGGGAAAATGTTAAAATTTAATGAATTATATAAAGAGTATTCATTGCACAATTTTTGCAACCTTACCGTAAGTTTATACTTTTCAAAATGAAAGTTTGAAAAAATTACAATAATTTTCTTATATCATGATAATGTGCACATAATGAAAAAAATACAAAGCTAGGACAAACTTTTTATTCATTCAATAAATACTTATTGACCCTCTCCTGTTTACCAGATACTTTTCTTCCCAGTTGGATAGATCAGCCATAACAAGAGCAGGCAGAGCCCTGCCTTTGTGGAATTTACATTTTTTCTCCTGTCTGAGTTTCTTTCACTGTTAAATGGGTGAGGTTGTGGGGGGTGGGGGTGGCAATAAGGGTTGGACTTGGTGATAACATAAAGTCCCTTTGTACACTAAATGCTTTCATTTTAGATCTGTGAATTTATTGACTTTGAATATACATGATACAGTGACTTCCTTAGTGGTTTATAAAAATGAATATATTGAAATGATTACAAAAATACTAACCCACAATGCTTACACATAGGGCATAACAGAAAATAGCAGTTCCCACTTTTTGTATTAATACAAACCCAAAGCAGGACAGCATTAAATTATTTATTAAAAACATGTAGGTTGTGAGTTTGCTTTTTTTTCCTTTCCAATATTATTTAGAAAAATACCTATTCTCAATAAAAAAGAAATATTCTTTACATTGTCTTCTTTGGAAGATCCTATAGTCTATCAAATCTGTCTAAATCTAAAAAAGAAACTGCATCACTATTAATGGTTATGCATTGCCCAAATTAGAAAATAAAATATGAAGTTTTCATTCAAAACTAAATTTAGAAGTAGTGCTAAAGATGACTTTTTATATCTTTAGCTATATGCCAATCCAATTGGATCAAAATTTTTATTAGAAACACATAAGGTTTTTAAAAAAAAAATAGAAAAAAAATGTGTCTGTATAACTGGTGCTGGGCCAGAATATATTTCTCTAGACATTGCACAAAATTCTTAACATTGCTTATGCTCTGGATTCAAATAAAATATCAGAGAAAATGTTTTTCCCCATCCACTCTATTGCATCTCTTGCTTTTATCAGTAGTAATTAGTGGTTTTCTGCATTTGATGCTACCTGTGCAATGGTGGTAGATAGCAATAATTTAGAACCCTCTAGAGTCTGATTGGATTTGGTTTTGTCACTTAATTCCACACCTTTCTGTTTGTGAGCTCATTAAGGGTTAAGAATGGAAGAAATCTGACAATGGACTGCTATGCAAATCAAGGGCTATGGGCACAGGGAGCGGGAAGAAGGAAAGTGGGAGCTTCTGTATTTTTAGTGAGCTACTTAGAGAGTTAAGTTAATAACACAGAAGAGAGTAGCAGTAACTGTGACAAGTCTGTGCATGAGGGTTGGAAAAATAATTTTCCAGTATAGCAAGGCTACGAGAAAGAAGAGTATACTGAGATAAAAGAACCTGCTAGCACAGCGGGACAACTTCCTGATAATCATGAAGAGCCGAACCCAGTGCATGGTCGTGTTTCTTTTTATAACCTGGGAGAGGAGAGAGGGGAGAGGTCTTGAAATACACCTGCTGACCTGCTGATTGGTTGGGGGGAAAGCCGTCTTATGATACACTTGCTGGTTGGTTGGAGGCATATAAGGTCCTTATAGGGGCAGGGTGAGAAGCAGATCGCATACCTTTCTTAGTAGGAGGTAGGAAGGGGTATGCCAAGTTGCTAAAGACAGAGGAGGGGGCATGATCATTGGGGTGATGATAACTTCTGTGGTAAGTCTTGTCTTGACCAGAGTCTTTGAGTTCTATCTCCTTAAGGGGACTTAAAATCCCACAAATGATGCTTGGATTTGATTTCAATCAGGGACAATGAAGGCAACTAGGAGGGGATGTCCTCACTAGACAAAGATAGAGCTAAAATTTGCTAATAGAGGGAGATGAGAGTGAAATGTTATCAAAACTGCCAAGGAAGGAGAAAAGGAAAAAAAATGTTGGAAAGTTCATTCTAAAGTAGAAGAGAGAGGAGGTTTCAGAGCAGTGCAAGCAAAAGTAACTACAATCATCACTTTAAATGTCACGGGAAGGAATAAATGTGAGCAAAAAAAAAATAAGCTGTTTTTAAAAATTCTATCCTTTATCAAGTAAAGTATAGGAGCACTCTTTCCTTTCTGTTTCTCTCTCTTTTTTCTTTTTACGCTAAGACACTATAAGGAAGTAACCAAAGGTTGTGGGCAAGAAGGAAGAGAAAGTGAAAACATGAAATAAACTTCAAGAAAATTTCTAGTTATTACAAAATATTATAAAATTTATAGTTATGCTTGAGCATTGGCTAATTATGATGCAGATAAAATATGGCTTTGGAGGCTCTTTCTCTCTTGATTTTTCCTCCTAGCACTTTCCCTCCATGGCACCCATCTCCCCCCATCTTTATTAATTGGTCCCCTACCTGGCCTGCTCTTTCCATGCTAACCCCAACTCCCACTAGTCTGTTTTCAGACTTAAAGCAGCTAATGATTCAGCCTCTAGACATTCAAATAGTGAATAACTGACAGCACACTAATAGTAACCTCTAGAAATGCTGTGTAAAGATGCTTAGAAGAAAAAACGAAGGGGGACTCATAAGGGGAGGAAGGGTGAACAGGTGAATCAGCTGATACCTCTCTTGGGAGAACCTGGATTTTAAGACTATAATGGAAGTTATCATTAACCCCAAAGAAGAAATCTTATATTTTTTTTATTTTTTAATTTTATTTTTTTGTCTTTTTAGGGCCACACCCATGGCATATGAAAGTTCCCAGGCTAGGGGTAAAATCAAAGCTGCAGCTGCTGGCCTACCTCACAGCCACAGCAATGCAGGATCCAACACATCTGCAACCTAGACCACAGCTCAGGGCAACACTGGATCCTTAACCTACTGAGTGAGACTAGAGATAGAACCCACATCCTCGTGGATGCTAGCTGTATTCATTACCACTGAACCACAGTGGGAACTCCCAAAGGAGAAATCTTTAAGGGAGAAAGTTATACATCATTAAGATTGACCCTTTTCTTGAAATCTTTATTTTTTATTATTAGAGTATCATTGATTGACAGTGTTGTGTCAATTTCTGCCGTACAGCATAGTGACCCAGGCATATGTTCTTTACTTCATACTATCCCCTAGCCTGGTCTATCCCAAGAGATTGGATATAGTTCTCTGAGCTGCACAGTAGGACCTCACTGTTTATCCATTCTAAGTGTAATAATGAAATATTTAGTTTGGTAATTAGGGACATCTGCCCAGGACTTTCATCGCAATTTCTTAGTTTGCTTCGTATAGGACTAGTTTCAACTTAGAGTACTGAGTTTCCAAGAAAATATGTGTAACATATGGCCAGTGGTTATAGTGATAGTTCGTGGTTATAGGCTAATGTTACCATGGCAACTCTAAAAGGCTCTAAGATAACATATAATTACTCATTTCTGTCAAGAGATGGTGCCATTTATACACAACAATGTATTATCCAGTTTATTATTTAATATAATCAATTCTAATAATTTCTCGAAATTGTTCATATGAACAAGTAATTAACCTTTGTGCTTTATTGAATTTGCATGCTTTTAACAATCATTTCTTCTCAAAGAGCTATTTTCTGGTGTTTATTTTGTCATTTTCATTTGATTACTATTTCTATTTAAGAGAGCTTCCTCAGTTATTTAGGAAGAAACTTCATTAAGGAACAGATATTTTTATCCTCCAAATTTTATTCCAATTGCGTTTTGATTCAAAATGGTATAAAAAGAGAAGTGGAAATAAAAACCAAGGAGACTTTCTCTCTGATAATCCACCTGAGTGTCAATTAGCTGGGTCTGCATTCTTCTAAAACCACAAATATTTATAGAGATTGTCCCTTTAATTCTGAGAAAATGGTTTCCTTAATTATGTTTTTTTGGTTTCAGTTTATGATAGCTTCTCATCAGTCCCTAAATGCCCATAGCTAGTTCTGCCAGCATTTTGGGTTTGTAGGTGATGTGCTTTATGAGGCAAAACATAGCAACACAAATATTTAAATTGCACCCCCCATGTTTTACAACCTCAACTGCTGTATTTTATATAAAGGCCACAAAATGAATATGGTTATTGATGAAAATTGGTTATACCCAAGGACTTCTGCTCACTGAAATTGGGAATGGATCAGATTGAGAAACCAAAAGCCTATTCTGAGAAAGGTGGGTAAGGAATAAAATCCTCAGGACAGTTACAATTCTCATCGCCAAAAGCTAGAAGTCAGCAAAGGGGGATTTCTATTTTTCATGGTGGAAACTTGATTTCCAATATTACTTAGATATAAGTAATACAGTTCTTATTATTGAGGAAAAGAGTAATTTGTGTGAGTGAATCAAATATATGTAGTTTTAAAATATTACTATATGCTGGAATCTGTCTTTTGGTTTTATTTTGTTTCAGTTTTTTTGGTTTTCAATTTATTTTGTGCATGCAATTTTTATTTGGAAATATATCAGAACTTGTTTCTCAAACTGCTTTTCAAAAGATCAGTTTTCAGTGCAAGAGCCACTTGCAAAAATTACATAGTATCTACCTCCATCAGGAAAACAAGCAGGTTCCTTCTTTGTAGGCTGGTAGGCTCTTTATTAAATCAATTCTAATTTTCACAGTAATACGTCACCTTGTTTCTTCACCATTCATCTAAAACTATATTTTTTAAGAACTCTTTTGAATCTCTTGGTGAATGATGGCAAACACTCCAAGAAAGCCAAAGCTATTGTCAAAGAGCATGAAATGAGCTAATTTTTGGCAGATCAACTTGAAAGTTGTATTTTTCAGGGGAATGTTTACAACTAACAATGTTTTGTGTTTACTAGCTCGCCTATCCCCTGCGAGCGGGGTTTCCTGAGATTAAGTTGTTCTTCTGTCAGAGTCAATTCTTCACATGTGTTTAGAGCTAATGACTAAATAATATTAAAAGAGCATTATTAAATTTATTTTGCTCATGAATAATAATAGCAATAGATTTTCATACATTTCTGATTTTGCTCTGGGATTGTGCAGTTTCTTTATATGTATATAGAGAGCCTAATTAAATAATTGTTTAAAAAGTATGTGGAGCTCTTATAAAATCTCAGTCCAAAGTTAAGCTAATCAGATTGATACACAATTTCCTGCTTATTGTACAGTCTCTATAAAATAATTATAATACACTCTGTAATTGTGTCTAAAGCTTTTCAGTCCCTTAGAAAATGTTCATACATGTCTTTTATGCATCATTATAAATCCCATAACTTTAGCTTAGCTAATTGGTTAGACTCATGACATATTAAGCCATGATTTAATGAAACCTCTTGGAAGTCAATTAATGCTGATTAGTTGACAAAAAGAATACTTGCTGAATTGAAGCAAAGGATAATGAAAATTAATTCACCTAATCACAAGCATTTGTGAGACCATTAAGAACCCATCTCTTAGGAGTTTTCATTGTGGCACAGCAGAAATGAAACCGACTAGTATCCATGAGGATGTGGGTTCAATCCCTGGCCTGACTCAGTGGGTCAGGGATCCAGCATGGCTGTGACTTGTCACGGCTTGGATCTCACGTTGCTGTGGCTGTGGCTTAGGCCAGCAGCTGCAGCTCTGATTCGACCCCTAGCCTGGGAACCTCCATATGCCGCAGCTACCCTAAAAAGAACAAAAGAAAGGAAAAAAAAAAAAAAAGAAAGTCAAGAAACTTGGCTAAGGTAGTACAGGTTCCAAGAACAAGGTCTGGACCAGAAGCTAATGTTTGTTGCTTGCAACAGTTATCAGTTGTTGTAAGTAACCCATTCAGGGCAGGTGGGTTTTGAAATCGAATGTAACAACATATTAATATGGTGGCACTAATGGGTTTGCATTAACAAGAAATTTCCCCTAAATAGCGTTAGCATATTCTTCTTAGTTCTATGTAGTCAACACTTGTACTTCTGGATTCCTAATTAAACCATGCAACTCAAAATGAATTTTGAACAGACTCACAGACATGCGGAACAGACTTGTGATTGCCAAAGTGGAGGGTGGGGAGGGAGTGAGATGGACCATAGACAGGGAGTGTGGGCTTAGTAGATGCAAACTATTACATTTAGAATGGATAAACAGTGAGGTCCTACTGTACAGCACAGAGAACTCCGTCCAGTCTCTTGGGACAGACCATGATGGGGAATGATATGAGGAAAATAAAGTATATGTATATATATACATGACTGGGTCACTTTCTGTTGATTTACAACATTATGAATCAACTATACTTTTATTAAAAAATACAAAAAAAGAATTTTGAAATATATGAAAAAGGTAGACTATTTAAACTTATGTGGGTTCTATTTTTCACATATAGCATTAAGTTTTCCTGACTTGTAACTTTTTTGTTTGTTTGTCTGTTTGTTATTAAACCTAAGGACTCTTGGAAAAGATAAAGCTGTACCTTTCAAAGAAAACTCTACCATCTCCCACTGACCGAAAGAAATTTGACCATGACTTTGCCATCTCCACTTCCTTTCATGGAGTCCATAACATTGTCTGGAACCGGAGCAGAACTCGCAAGGTGTTCTGGTTGCTGGTGGTCCTGGGCTCAGTGGGGCTGGTGGTCTGGCAGATTTACAGCCGTCTGGTCAACTACTTCACTTGGCCCACCACGACGTCTGTAGAGGTTCAGTATGTGGAAAAGATAGCGTTCCCGGCTGTGACGTTTTGTAATTTAAACAGGTAAAAATTACTATTTTAATGATAATAAGTCTATAACTTTGTGAGTATAACCATTCTTGGATGACCAAAATAGTTTATAGTGTGCTATGTAGTATACACAAAACCACTGACGTTCTTAAATATAATACAAATTTGAGGGGCAAAGAATCTTGTTGATTTCTTCTTTATTTTCCTTCTTCTTTTCCATCTTTCCTTCCACAATTACAAGCTAGGCTAAGCACCAAACCCTGTATTTAAATAAATGTAGAAGTCTTTATCCTTGCATTTAAAAAGTTTTTTAAGTAGCAAAAAGGAGATAAGCATCAGCAATTACAATGCAGTATGCCTGGTAATTGTAGATCCACATAAAGGTGTGTGCAGGGGCTCTGAGAGCACAGAGGACAGAGGCTGGTCTGTCTGATGTCATGGAGGCTAAGTGTCAAAGAATGGCCAGGTATTTTGTCGGGTGAGAGGAGGAAAAACTTAAAGATACAGGGAACCACTGTGCACAGGTATGGAGATGTGAAATGCTCCAATGTATTCAGGATGAGATATTTATTACAATGCAAATTTGGCCAAATCCATTAGCATGTGACTTTTGCAAACAGTAGGTTTAGCACTCTGCTATTGTTGAGTCCTTGACCACAATTCCCTCCAGAAAACTGCAGTTCTCTGGCTTTGCACGTCCTTCTGTGGGGAGGGCAGCTTTCCCCCAAGTCTTCCATGGAATGCCTTGTAATTGGCTGTGGTCAAGCCTGAACAACCACAGGTAGGGTTTTCACCTCTGGGGGCAGGGAGGTGGTTTACTTCAGATCTGCAACTGATCAGCTATTTGACCATGGACAAGTCATTTCATCTTTCTGAGCTTCAGTTTGCCTGTGTACAAAACAATATAATCTATCCACATGTTTGCTGTTACATAAGATATATATATACCATTTTGTCTCATTCTTGAGGTGCTCTTTGGACAGGTGTTCAATGTATAGTAGATATTATAGCATACATGATTGTTACATATGTATCAAGATCCCCAAAGAGTAGAAGTAAATCAAATGCACTCCCAAAACTTTTCAATACTATTGCCCCATGCTATTTTAAAGGGTATGTGTTCTAACAAAAGTAAACATTGGTTGATTGGTTAATGATATCCTGTATTAAAATAAAATTCATATATCTTTTTGAAATTGGTAGTGTAAAGGCCCTCTCAGATAGTTTGCCCAGAGAAACAACCATAACCGATACATTTTATTTTTAAAAATCAACCATTTAAAAGTTAATCACCAAAATATAGAAGGAACTCCTACAACTCAATAGAAAAAAAAAAAAACCCTAAGAACCCAATTTAGAACAAACTGGGGACTTGAACAAACACTGTTCCAAAGAAGGCATACACATAGACAAGAGAAATGTGAAAAAAAATGCTCAGTATCACTAAGCACCAGAGAAATGGAAATCAACACTATCACCTCACATCTGTCAAGTGGCCATTACCAAAAACAAAAGACAACAAATGTTGATGAGTATGTGAATAATTTAGAACTCATGCATGCTGTTGGTGGGGATGCAAAATGGTGCATCTGCTATGAGAAATAGTATGGAGTTTTCTCCAGAAATTAAAAATTGATTTATCATGTGATCTAGCAATCTCACTTCTAAGGTTTTATCCAAAATAATTTAAATCATGCTCTCAAAGAGATATTAACACTCCCATATTCATTGCCTATGATCTAGAAACAACCTAAAAAGCACATCGATGACAAATGGACAATGAAAATGTGGTATATGCATACAATGGAATATCACTACAGTAAAAGAAGAAGGACATTCTGCAATATAAGTGGATAAATCTTCAGGATGTCATACTAATTTAAATAAACCAGTCACCGAAAGGCAAATACTGCATTATTCCACTATGTGAGGTATCTGAAATAGTCAAATTCATAGAATTGAAGAGTGGAATGTGGTTGCTAGGGGCTGGAGAAAGGGAGGTGAAAATAGGGAGGTACTAGTTAACAGGCATAAAGTTTCAGTTAATTCAGATGAGTTTTAGAGATCTGTTGTACAGCCTTGTACCTATGTCAACAATCCTGCATTGCACACTTTCATTTGTTAGGAGGGAAGATTTCAGGTTAAGTATTCCTATCACATAAGGTAACTTTTTTTTCATTTTTAAAAGTTTTGTTGAAATATATTTGATTTACAAGGTTGTGATAATTTCTCTTGTACGACAAAGTGATTCAGTTGTAAATGTACACACATCCATTCTTTTTCAGATTCTTTTCTCACATAGATTACAACAAAACATTGAGTAGACTTCTCTGTGCTACACAGCAGATCCCCTTGGACAATCGTTCCATATACCTCAGTGTGCATATGCCAATTTCAACTCCCATCCATCCCACCCCACTGGTCCTCCTTGGTAACCATACATTTTTCAAAGTCTATGTGTCTATTTCTATTCTGCAAATAAGTTCATTTGTATCCTTTATTTTAGATTCCACATATAAGTGATATCATATGATATTTGTATTTCTCTGTTTGACTTACTTCACCTTATATGATAATCTCTAGGTCCATTCATGTTGCTGCAAATGGCATTATTTCATTCTTTTTTATGACTGAGTAGTATCCCATTGTATATATGTACCATATCCTTTTTATCCACTCCTCTATCAATGGATATTTAGGTTACTTCCATTTCTTGGCTACTGTATATAGCACTGCAGTGAACACTGGGATATCTATATCTTTTCAGGTCATTTTTTTCTCCAGATAGATGTCTAGGAGTGGGATTGCTGGATCATATGGTAGTTCTATTTTTAGTTTTTTGAGGAATCTCCATACTGTTTTCCATAGTGGTTGCACCAATTTACAGTCCCACCAACAGTGTAAGATGGTTCCCTTTTCTCCACACCCTCTCCAGCATTTATTGTTTGTGATGGCCATTCTGGCTGGTGTAAGATATTACCTCATACTGGTTTTGATTTGCATTTCTCTAATAATGAGTGACACTGAACATCTTTTCATGTGTTTTTTTGGCCATCTGTGTGTCTTCTTTGGAGAAATGTCTATTTAGGTTTTCTGCCCATTTTTTGATTGGATTTTTTTGTTTGTTTTTTAATGTTGAACTGAAGGAGGTGTTTGGAGATTAACCCCTTGTCAGTCACTTCATTTGCAAATATTTTCTCCTATTCTGTGGGGTTTTTTACATTAGCAGAAATAAAATCATATCTACTACAATGATTGGAATATAATGAAATGTACCAAATGTATACATACAAAACAACCATTTGAAGTATCTAGAAATTGTCCTCAAGAAATACAGCAAATGAATAAATACTTGTTCAGGAAAACCCACTGTCTCAACAAGAACTATGACAGTCTACAGAACTTGAGCTATAAATTGCTCCCTCCTTCCCCTTTCCTGTCTCAGCATGGCAGGAAGTCGACTCCAGGTGGGTTTGACCAAGCAGATAAAATTCTTTCATCTCCTTTCTTCTAGTCAAGGACTACATTGTGCCCTGGGAAATGTAGGCTGAAAGCCTTCCATATCCAATCTAGCTCCATGTTCGCAGAGGCTAAATTCCAGATGAGAATACTTAAGAGGCTGGGGGTTCCCTTCCTTATGGGACCACCCCCCCAAGTTATGGGGTGGAAGCTCTATCGAAAGTGTGGTAGGTTGAGATAATCACCTTAATCCAAGCCTGCTCAAGGATGGAGGCTTCACATGGAGTGAGACAAAGTCAGAGGTCAAGGAATCTCTTCCCTGCCCAGAAACATCCATGTAAATATTTTGCCTTTTGGGAAAGGTAGGCTATAATAAAAATGAATTCTGAATCTCTCCCCAGAGGAACTCTGCTTCAAACAGAGTATGGTGAAGTTCAACCTGGCTTGTAACAGACAATAGTAAAGTTAAAGCCTAAAGATGCTCTCAAAAACACTACAGATTGATTTGGTGGTAAGCAATTAAGAGGAGGTCCATATGAATGAGCTAAGCCATCAGCCAGCTATTACTCCAATAAGAATTTAAGAAGTAGACATATAAGAAGAGTCTTTCTGGAGTAGGAAGAACTTTCAAAGACTGGCCTCAAAATCTCCTGGGAAAAGTTTCAAATTTAATTAGGCTAGAATATGGAGCAATTTTTTGCCCCAGGATATTGTTAAAAATAATAGAGCATAAGAGGATGAAAAGATAAGCCTGGAATGAGAGAAATATTTGCAAAAGACATATCTGATGAAAAAACTTATCCAAAATATACAAAGAACTATTAAAATTTAAACAATAATAAAAAAACAACTAGATTTAAAATTGGTCCATACACCTTAACAGACACCTCACCAAAGAAAATATACAAATAGCAAGTAGCTCATAAAAAGATAAGTGCTACATAAATTTTGTTGGAGTATAGTTGACTTATAATACTGTGTTAGTTTCAGATATACAACAAAGTAAATCAGTTATACAAATATCTAATCTTTTTCAGATTCTTTTCCCATATAGGTCACAAAAGAATATTAAGTAGATTTCCCTGTCCTAAACAGTAGGTCCTTCTTACTTGTCTATTTTATACATAGTAATACATATACGTTAATTCCAATCTCCTAATTTATCCTTCCCAATGTTTCTCCTTTGGTAACCATAAGTTCAGTTTTGAAATCTTTGAGTCTCTGTTTTGCAAATAAGTTCTTTGTATCACTTTTATTAGATTCTGCATATAAGCAATATCATATATTTCAGACAATGAAATGTTATTTACCAGTTTAAAAAAAAAAAAGCCATGACAAGACATGAGGAAATTTAAATGCATATTATTACATTTTTTTAAAAAAGCTAATCAGAAAAGGATGCATACTGTATAATTCCAACTATGTGACATTCTGGAAAAGGCAAAACTATAGAGAAAGTAAAAAGATCACTGGTTTCCAGGGATAAAAGGAGAGGGAGGGATGAATAGACAGAGCACAGAGAATTTTTAGGGCAGTAAAAATACTCTGATATTATAATGGTAGATACATGACAGTATATATTTACTAAATGCATAGAATGTACACAAGAGGGAATCCTGGTATAAACTCTGGTCTTTGGATGATAATGATGTATTGATGGAGGTTCATCAATTATAACAAATGTCCTATTCTGAATGGGACATGTTGATAATGGGGAAGTTTATGCATGCTTAGGAGCAGAGGTACATGGGAAAGCTCTGAATCTTCTGCTTGAGTTGCTGTGAATCTAAAACTTCTTTTAACAAAATGAAGTCTGTTAAAAAAAAAATTGATCCAGCAATTCATGGAGTCTAACCACAGGGTGTGATAGCAACAGCGGCAGATGGGTTAATAGGGAAATAAGAGAAAGAGATAGTCAGATAAAACTGCCAAAGCAGCTGTCATCAAACGGTACCAAAAGCTATCAAGAGGTATGACTGCCTGAGTCTGTGCCCTTTAATAGTGACATCGGGGAATCCACAGTGGGGGCAGGTGGAGGGGAGAAATAGACTTTACCAGAAGAGTTCATCTCTCACTAACCAAAAACTAATTAAAAAAAAAAAGGCCAAAAAAAAAATTTCCAGGGGAATAAAGGATTATTTCAGTGGTGGAATAATGCCTCCCTAAAATTCCCAACTACCCAGACATTTATTTAACAAATATTTACCTTACACTCACTGTATTCCAAGCACTCTTCTAAATGTCTAAGGAGAAGTAATTTAATCATCCAAATAACAGTTTGAACAGGTAATATTAAAAGATATCAGTATATTAACTTATACAATATATTAACATTCACAATTTTATAAGTGAGAAAACTGAGTCACAGATGAATAAAGGGAGTGGCTGTGACAGGGCTGGATCTGACAAGCAGAACCACTGTGAGTGACATAATAGTAAGGGATTTATTACAGGGATTCAGCTCCACTAAATCCTAGGGGCTGGGTAAGCAATCTTTGCAGGTCTGTTGCCTCTGTTTCTGGTGCTGGACCTGAAGTCAGTAGGATCAGCAATTAGAAATGAAGATAGATTTGAAGTGAGGGAAATAAACAAACTGGAAATGTGTGTTTCACTACCTCTGACCTTGATGGCGCAGGTGACCTGCAAAGTAAATTGGCATCTTCTCTAGATTGTACCAAGACCAGCTCAGCAGGTAAGAGCTGAAGAATGGGTGCTGTGAAACTTAAGGAAAAAGTTAACATGAAACAAGACAAGGGACATTTATCTTAATTAAAGGCGGGAACCAGGGGACTCAAGGTCTCAGAGACCAAGAGCGCTGCCTCAAGAAACCACACTGCTTTTATTGGGTTCTTTAGTATTCCAGTGAGGAGGGGGTTGTAGGTGCAGGATATAGGGTTTTTTTAAAATTATTTTAAAAGTCACATAGCCTGTAGCGGATTAAGCTTTTATTCTGACCTTTAAGCATTTAGCAATCATTAGCATTTTTTTTTGCTCTTTATTTTTAATTTTTTTTTAATTTTTAAAAAAGTTTTAATTAAAGTATAGTTGATTTACAGTGTTCCGTCAGTTTTTGCTATACAGCAAAGTGACCTAGTCATACATACATACATGTATATACATATATATTCTTTTTCAGATATTATTTTCTATAGTGTTTTATCACAAATGATTGTATATAGTTCCCTGTACTATACAGCAGGACCTCATTGCTTATCCATTCTCTTTTCTTCCTTTTTTTTTCATTTTTTTTATTACTCAAATGAATTTATCACATCTGTAATAGTATAATGATCATAACAATCTGATTTCACAGGATCTCCATCCCACAGCCCAGGCACATCCCCCCACCCCCCAAACTGTCTCCTCCGGAGACCATAAGTTTTTCAATGTCTGTGAGTCAGCATCTGTTCTGCAAAGAAGTTCCGTCTGTCCTTTTTTCAGATTCCATGTGTCAGTGAAAGCATTTGATGTTGGTGTCTCATTGTATGGCTGACTTCACTTAGCATGGTAGTTGACCTAAATGTCCATCGACAGAGGAGTGGATCCAGAAGATGTGGTACATATACACAATGGAATATTACTCAGCCATTAAAAAGAATGAAATACCAGAATTTTTTGCAACATGGATGGACCTAGAAACAATCATTAGCATTTGAGGAAGATTGGCATCAGCTATCAATGCATAGCATTCTAGAGAATCACCATTGTGCTTCTGCAGACCTTGTGCCTATCTGCAGCAATCCAGCGTGCCTAGGTTTGCACCTTGGTTCTCCTTGCTAATGCATATCCTGCTAATGACCCTTCATAAACCCCTTGGGGCCATGAGGCTCATCTTCCTCTTATTCTTTAGAGGGCATATCATGCTGTGCAAATGGTGTACCTATCTGCACAGGTCCGGCATGCCTAGACCATCGCATGATGTCCTCATTCAGCTGACCATGTGAATAACTTATGCCTTTAGGTCTTTGTTCTTAAGCTTAAGTCATTTACCAGCACTGCAACTGTTTTTCAAGTAGGAATGTGGGGTAAAGAAGGCAGGACAAGATGGAGTTTTCAGCATAGAAAATAGAAGCAAAGAGGCTAAGAAAATATTGTAGAAACATGTCTCGTGACAAGATTGCACTCACCTTGGCTCAGGATTTGAAGAAGCTGAGAGAGGAGATTGGACCAGAGCTGGAGGAGCTGCAGCCCTGAATGCTGCAACATACAAACAAGTTGAGTTAGTAGACCCACCACAATGTACATGAGCAACATCTCCCACCCTGCAATGAACTTTAGATTGTACCCAGATCCAAGGGAAAGATTGGGAAATGTAGTTGCAGTGTAGCCATATGGGCTCAGTACAGAACATGGCCAAGCTTCAATGTGAACCCAGGAAATCTTAATCTATATTATCTTTTCTTAAATTAGAGTGCAGTTGATTTACAGTATTGTGTCAATTTCTGCTGTACAGCATAGTGAGATACACACACACATTCTTTTTCTCATACTATCTTCCATCATGTTCTATCCCAAGAGACCGGATATAGTTCCCTGTCATATATAGTAGGACCTCATTGCTTATTCATTCTAAAGGTAATAGTTTTCATCTACCACCCCAAACTCCCAGTCCATCCCACTCCCTCCCCGCTATGTCCATCAGTCTATTTCTGTTTTGTAGATAGGATCATATGTACCATATTTTAGATTCCACATATAAGTGATATAACATGGTATTTTTTTTTCCTTTTTAGGGCTGCACCCACAGCATATGGAAGTTCCCAGGCTAGGGGTTAAATCAGAGGTAGAGCTTCCAGCCTACACCATAGTCACAGAAATGCTGGGTCCAAGCCATATTTGACCTACACCACAGTTCATGGCAATGCCAGACCCCCAACCCACTGAGGGAGGCCAGGAATCACACCTGCATCCTCATGGATAATAGTTGGATTCATTTCTGCTGTGCCGCAATAGGAAGTCCTGCACCACATATACTTAATCCATTCATCTATTGATGGACATTTAAGTTTTTTCCATGTCTTGGCTATTGCGAATAGTGCTACAATGAACACAGGGGTGCATGTATCTTTTTGAATGAAAGTTTTGTTGGGATACACGCCCAGGAGTGGGCTTGCTGGATCATATGGTAGTTCTATATTTGGTTTTCTGAGGACCCTCCATACTGTTTTCCACCGTCTATATTTTTAACAATTACACCTCCCCACCTCTTTCTTTATACTGGTCCTGGAAATCCATTTGGATGTATCCATATCGAGGTCTGGGAGTTATTCTAGGTAAGTGAAACTATCCATAGAAATACAAAGTAGATTACAGGAGGTGACAAAGTCCTGTTAGGAATTCAATTCTGCTTGAATGTATTATGCATGGGGGAATATATAGGAGATAAAATGGAAAAGATGATAGGTCTCAGATAATTGTCTTTTAGAAAATAAATGTTTATTATTCTAAATATTGCCTTTCTTCCCACTAATAGGTTTCAAACAGAAGCTGCAGCCAAATTTGGCATTATTTTTTTCTTATGGAATATTGTATCCAAAGTCCTTCATCTTCAGGGAATCCAAACTAATTCCACAGGCTCTAAAGAAGCTATTGATTTTCTTGCAAGTCACCAAAACTTCAGCATTGCAGAATTTGTCAAGAAAAATGGTTTTTATCTCAACAGTAGCACTTTGTTAGAATGCAACTTTTTTGGAAAGCCATGTGGACCAAAGGTAAATGATTGGATATTTCTTCAAATTTCATCAATATTAAAAGCTACTTCAGGAGTTCTTGTGGTGACTCAGTGGCAATGAACCTGACTAGTATCCATGAGGATGCATTTTCTATCCCTGGCCTTGCTCAGTGGTTTAAAGAGGTATGGTGTAGTTCACAGATGAGGCTCGGATCTGGTGTTGCTGTTGCTGTGGTGTAGGCTGGCAGCTGCAGCTCTGATTCAACCCCTTGCCTGGAAACTTCCTTATGACACTGGTGCATCCTTAAAAAAAAAGTCAAGAAAATCCTCACTGTACCCTTTCACACTGAGATAAAGATTACTCCTAGGGGGAATCAACCTAAATTTGCTCAAAATTAGATTTCATTAGCTCATCTTTATATCAGGGGTGTAGAATATCCTTTTCAAATAAGAAAAGAGAGAGAACAGAGTCTTTGATGATCTTTCTTGCAGGATAGTCCTTTTGAAAAGGAAAATCCTGTCTGTGGTTCCACATCCCAGCCAAGGATTCAACCACCTATGGATTGTATAGGAATATAGTGCGTATTTATTGCCAAAAGTAGACCTGTGCCATTCACACCCTTGTTGTTCAATAGTCAATTGTGTATGAAAATGTCAGAATTTGATAATCATAAACAAATTGATGAATGCATATTACAAAAAAAATGAAAAACTTATTGAATACAAATAAAAGTTGGCAAATTATCTATACTTTTTGCTATTCCTGCATTCTACCTTACAGCGCTGTGATTAAGAAAAGAAAGTTACAATTTATACCTTGAAAGTTACCAAAATACCCAACTGATTGTGTTTTCTTTGATTTATTTTCATATTGGAGGATTTTGCACATATCTTCACTGAATACGGAAATTGTTTTACTTTTAATCATGACGAAAATATCCAAGCAAATGAAAAAGTGAGTGTTTCTGGAAGAGGCTTAAGTTTGCTCTTCAATGTCCATCAGGTATTGAATTTCCTTAAACTTGGCCAGGGATCAAATAAGAATGCAGAGGGGTTTCAGATGCTGTGCCTTGTAAAATTGTTCCCACAAGTTTTTTTATTAATTTAGACAAGACTCCCAAGGATGAAACAGCTGACTTAGAGATTTAAAAGGAACAATTTAAGAGCATAACCTGGATATTTTTAGCTATACTACTTACTGTCATTTTTATGACTCTGGAAATATTCCTGTCACAAAATAAGGAAACTAGATATTTCTTTTTATTTATTTATTTATTTATTTATTTATTTATCTTTTCTAGGGCCGCACCTGGGGCATATGAAGGTTCCTAGGCTAGGGGTATAATTGGAGCTGTAGCTGCTGGCCTGCACCACAGCCACAGCAACGCCAGATCCGAGCCGTTTCTGCAAACTACACCACAGCTCACAGCAATGCTGGATCCTTAATCCACTGGGCGGGGCCAGGGATTGAACCCACAACCTCATGGTTCCTAGTCGGATTCGTTAACCACTGAGCCCCGACGGGAACTCCCAAGGAAACTAGGTATTTCTAAACCACAATATATATTGTTAATTTAAGATGACCCTATGCATTTAAAAAATACTTTTTAGATTTTCTTATATATAGGCAGTAGGTTTTTGAAAGAAGCCATGACTATTCATTTGAAAAATCATAGGATGTATAGTCTGAAAAGATGATGAAATAATAATTGCTATGAGAAAAATACTGTATAAATGAACTTTGCCTAAGGCTGGTTCTGTAAATTTGCATTTGGTATAAGAAATTCTAAGTGTTAAGGCCTAGGAGGCAGATGTCCAGCCACCTAAGATTTGTGGTGGTGTTATATTCAAGAGTACATGGTATAGGTCTCACCCATGGTTAATTTCCACCTGTCTTGCACAATCATTTCTAGTGTAACACACTTAGAGGTATTCAGCTCCATTATATATTTTTCACTTTTTTTCTTCTTTTTTTTTTTTAATGGCTGCACCTGGGGCATAAGAAAGTTCCCCAGCTAGGGATTGAATTAGGGCTGCAGCTTCAGGCCTATGCCACAGCCATGAAAAAAACAGATCTGAGCTGCATCTGTTGACTTATACCATAGCTTGTGGCAATGCCAGATCCTTAACCCACTGAGTGAGACCAGGGACCAGACCCACACCCTCACGGACACTGTGTTGAGTTTTTAATCCGCTGAACAACAACGGGAACTCCTGGCTCCATTATTGTTGTTTTGCAAATGAAGATTCGGAAATGCTGTTGAATTAAGTATCCAAAATCATACAATTAATGGCAAAGATGAGAAATAAAACTAGCCTGCCTGAAGCTCATCAAACTGCCCTCCCTCTAATCCAAGTGAACTAGGCCAATGGTTACTTTCAAAGAGTTTATCTTAAGGCACACTTCATAATTTCCTTCTGGAGCCCATTCAAGATGCTTTTCTTTATGTTCAAACACAGCATCACATGGTGCAATGCATGTACCCAGGCTTATATATCTAGTTCCTCAATATTTAAGTCATTTAACTATTAGCTGAATGGTCTTTTCAAATATTAAATAATGAATTCTATAAACTAGACTTTCCCAAATGTTTTTATGAGGCAATGAACATCTGCAAATTCAATGCAACCTTCTGTAAGTGAATGGAGCTGAAATATTTCTCCAGACTAGCCAGTTAAATGTTCCTTAGAGTCATAGCAGGACCAGGAATAATAAAGTCCTGAGTTTCAAATGGAAGAGTAAGCAGATTTACGCGATGCAATTGCATGTGCAGTAGAGACATTCACAAGAAAAATCATCACATCCCCAAGTCCATTCCCTCTCCTTATAGCCTGAACTTACATCTAATAACAAAGTCACCAGAAGTTTAGTCTTGCATTTCTTCATCTGACCTAAGATTTATAGAAGGAACTAGTGTTAAAGAAGTAATAAATGTTTTCACTTCTATGGGGAAATGGATTTGCATTTTGAGGCAGGCCAGAAATTTCCATTGTGAAGAGAAGGAGAGAGCCAAATGATTTTCTAAAACAAATAAGCAAAGAGAACAGCCAAGGAGGAAGCAACTAATAGGCAAACAGGATGAAGAGATGACCCGGGGAAATCTGGTGATTGACAGTCTTGAGATGTACTGAACTATGGTCATCACCTAAGGCAAAAGGTAGAGAACCACTAAGGCCTTGATCTGTGGCTCAACCATGAAAAGCATACCCTAGTTATTTAATTTTCAGCTTTCATGGAAACAAAGATGTTGCATACTGATATGAAATATTTGATTTTAAATAACTCAAAGGCTATCGCAAGGTGATAAAACTCAGCCTTAAACTTGAGCAGAATTGATATCAACTTATAATTTGAGAAATACATTTTTGTTTCAGAAGGACTTTACTGATGACCCAACCCTTGGCTTTGTCGATTCTGGGATCATCTTTGTTATCCATTCACCAATGAAGGTGCCACAGTTCGATGGCTTAGGTTTGTCTTCACCTGTGGGAACGCATGCACGGGTAACCATCCGCCAGGTGAAGGTAAATAAATATAAAAAGGTAAATATAGGATGGATTGGGAGTTTGGGATTGGCTTATGTGCACAATTGTATATGAACTGGATTGTTGACAGGACCTGCTGTATCTCACAGGGAACTCTACCCAATATTCTGTGATAAACTGTATGAGAAAAGAATAAGAAAAAGAATAGATGTGTGTATAACTGAATCACTTTGCTGTACAGTAGAAATTAATGCAATATTGTAAATCAGCTGTACTTCAATAAGACTTTTAAAATGAAAAAAGGTAAATATAATTGCAAAATACAGAGTCTAAGGGAACTCAGTGGGAACCATGAACACATAAGCACAGAAATAATAACCTTTCATTAGAAAAACCTTTCAACTACCACTGGAAAGTCCATACTTTCATTTTAGATACTTTTCCTTTACTGGGAGGCTTACATTTAGTCAAAACAGTGAATTCACATATGACATGGAAGTGAATACTGGGAAGCCTAGCAAATTCAAGTTAACTTAAAATTTCATTCGAGTTGGAAAGTGGCAGTAAGAATGCAGAGGTGCCAAGTGGCTGAACTGTGCATTTTCTCCAGGAGACTTTCTGGGAAGGAGAAAGTCAGCAGGCAGAGCAGAACTCTTGGAATCAGCTGTTTCCAGCAGGTTTCCATTTGCCAGTCACTTGCTCTGTAGTTTCCTAGATTTGTTTCCTGAATTTTCATCACTTCTCTGCTATCTGAGGGCCAAGGAGTAATACTTTCTTTCATAGTTACTCTAAAGTTTAAGAGAAATAATATAACAAAATCACTTACCACATTACCTGGCACATAATAGGTACCCAATAAAGGACCTTTATTTTAATTGAAGTATAGTTAATTTACAATGTTGTGTTGGTTTCTGGTGTACAGCAAATTGATTCATATTTCTTATATTCTGTTACATTATGGTTTATCACACCATATTGAATGTAGTTCCCTGTGCCCTACAGTAGGACCCTTTTGTTTATCTATCCTATATATAATAGTTTGCATATACTAACCCCAAACTCCCAGTCCTTCCTGCCCCCTCCCTCCCTTTCCCTTGGCAACTACAAGTTTGTTTTCTGTGTCCGTGAGTCTATTTTAAAGGATTTTTGTGTGCATGTGTGATTTTGGTTGCTGTTTTGTGGGTGGGTTGATTAATATGTTAGAATATCATTTCCATAAATGATACTCTATTTCCTTGCATGAGTTAATTCTTAGAGCACTCTGTCTGATTTTATTGATTTATGATGATGGTTTATTTTTTATTTTATTGGTTCACTACAGGTACAGAGCATTTAGGATGAATGTTAAACTATTAGACTTGCCTTCAGGGATTTTTCAAGTTAATAGAGTAGGCAAAATAGGCAAATGTAGTTAACTAAAAAAAAAAAAAAATCAAAGACTTCTGAGAGAACAGTGAAAATGCGTATCAGCCTCTCTCTTCTTGGTAAGAAAAATAGGAGAACTAACTCAGACAAATCCCCTGATCCAGGTGTTTATCTTGTCCTAAGACAGTCCATCAGGAACATCCTTGGGGAGAATGTAACCCTCACCTGGAGCTTCAGAATTTCAGGACCTACAGCATCTCTGGCTGCTTGAAGGAATGCAGAGCTTGGCACATAGAGAAGCAGTGCGGGTGTCTACCTTTTCTGCTTCCTGGTAAATCTAGCACCGCCATGTACCTCTCTTTAATTTGGTTTACTTAATCTGAAATATAGAAATAAACAGACCATAAAACTAAGAAACTCTACTCTGGAAAAATCATCCACTTGACAGATAAATCACAAGTGACAGATTGTAAATCCATAAACTCATAGTTGACAGCTTAAAATTATTATTCCTGGGAGTTCCCGTTATGGCACAGTGGAAATGAATCCAATTAGTATCCATGAGGATGCAGGTTCAATCCCTGGCTTTACTCAGTGGATTAAGGATTTGGTGTTGCTGTGAGCTGTGGCGTAGGTTGCAGACATAGCTTGGATCTGGTGTTGCTGTGCTTACGGGTGTAGGCAGGCAGCTGCAGCTCTAATTCAACCCCTAGCCTGGGAAATTCTATATGCCACTGGTGCAGCACTGAAAAGCAAAAAAATAAACAAACAAACAAATAAATAAATAAATAATAAACAAATCATTCCTACTTAAAATATTTTAGAATGATGTGGACAAATGGAAAGAAACATGGAAGTAACAAAAACATTATTATTCTTCCTCTCAATGTATGTTTTCATTGGGTATTATGTGTTCATATTACTTTTGCAAAAGAATAAATGGATGGATGGGTAGATAGATATAAATAAGAAAGAAGAGTTCCTGTCGTGGCGCAGTGGTTAACGAATCCAACTACGAACCATGAGGTTGCCGGTTCGATTCCTGGCCTCACTCAGTGGGTTAAGGATCTGGCATTGTCGTGAGCTGTGGTCTAGGTCTCAAATGTGGCTCAGATCCCACGTTGCTGTGGCTCTGGCGTAGGCCAGCAGCAACAGCTCCGATTAGACCCCTAGCCTGGGAACCTCCATATGCCATGGGAGCGGCCCTAGAAAAGATTAAATAAATAAATATTTTTTTTATCATGCCACTTATAAATATTTCCATTTATTGTTTTTAAGGAAATGGGGTAGAATGTGACCTACAAAAGTTTTACAACTGTGTGTCTCCTATACTTGGTAAGTGGCTTCATTTATTTCTTTGTTTTCGGTATTCATATGAAAGCTGCTTGGAATGATATTTGAAAATTCCTCCTAAGGTGACACATGTTTTCACACAAAACTTCCATCTTTCCTTTGTTCAAATGTCTGACATTTTTATAGAAATAAGCACAGAGACTTTCTGGGAAAAGTTTCTTATCTCTAACAGAGATCTGTGTCCCCTGATTCCATCAATTCAAGGATAACAACCCCTATGTTGTATATTGTCCCCTTTACAGTATTTATACTAAAAATAAATAAAATTATAAATACCATTTGTTAAGAAAGTAGTGATTGAACTCCTTAACCAAGTTTCAAATATTGAAAGGAAATGATAAAAGTAAAAAAAAAAACAAAAACAAAAACAAAAAAAACCCCACAAAAACCTCTGTCTTCCCCTGTGAAATAGTCCTCCTCTCTGAAAATCGTGTTCGAATTTTCATTTTCAGACCACATTGAAGTTAAGGGATTATGCACAATGGGAACACACAATTCTAGCTGCCCTGTTCCTTGTGAAGAAACAGATTACCCCGCTACTGTTTCTTATTCTACTTTTCCAAGTCAGAAAGCTTTGAAACATCTTTCCAAGAAGTTGAATCAAAGCCAGGAATATGTCAGGTAATTTTTTTAAGTTTTTAAAATTATTTATAACTGATGTAAATATTTTCTTGACTTTAAAAGACTCATGAAATGAAATTCTGGTCAATTAGAAAAAACAGTGGCTTATATTAATGAATTATCAGTGAAAGCCTACAATTTTTTTTCTTTTTGTTTGGCAAAGAGGATTTTGCAGATGTGACTAGTTTTTTTTCACCATTTTAAACTGTAATATAGTTAATTTACAATGTGTTTGTTGCAAATGTACAGCAAACACACACACACATACAAAGCCTAGGATTTAAACTTGTAAAAGATCATTTCAACCCCTTAATTTAATTGAATTGAATGAAAAGAAAAAGAGGCCTGTCTGAATAGTTGGCTTGGGCTCTTACCCTTTTTGGACAAACTGAGGAATTATGCTGACTAATATCAGTCAATGTGTGAAAACACGAAAATTCCTTGCTAAGTTTTCTAATAACTGTCTAAGTTAGATGAGCACAAACCATTATCATTTTACAGATGAGGGCACTGAAGTCAGTGCATTTCCAGTGACTTATAAAAGTAGTCAGTGGCACTCAAGGAATTTATGCCCGAAAACTGTGACTTCATATGTTTTTCACAGAGATGTAACAGTTTTAGTGAACCGAGGGTTATATTAGGTCTCTTTCTGCTGCACCATGCTGCCTCATAGAAATAACAAATCAAATTCATAAAGGCCTCTCTTTAATAAGTCAGGGATTAATTATAACATGTCTGTTCGTATTTTTTTGTTATAGATGATTTATAATGTTCCCTCAATTTCTGCTGTATAGCACAGCGATGTAGTCACATATATTTTTTCCATACTATTTTCTTAACATTCTTTTTTCTATTCTATTTTCGTAACAATGTAGTACATTCAGTGCAAAGTATATTAACTAATTAAAAGCTGACTTGCTTTTTTTGTGCAGCCAGGTATCTATCTAACTTTGAAAGCATGTTTTCATTCCAGTTTTAAACTGTATTAGTTGTAATGAAACAAACAAACAAATAAGTCATGCTCTTCTGTTGTAAATGCTAGATTAATAAAGTGATCTTTCAAATCAGGAAGAAAAATGTTTTCATCAAGGTTGATGGGTATCATTTCAAATACTTAGCAGATAAAAAGATGGAAAGCTAGAAAATTTGCAGTTACATTGTTGTTAGCACTTCTGCACAGATGTGTCTTTGTATTTCCTTTTAATATAGAAAACTGATGCACTTAGAGTATTATTCCTGTTAGGCTTAAATGCTGCTGAAAAGAACACTTTGTGTGCATTTTGGCTGCAAGAGATCTCCTGAGTTTCCTATTTATCATGCAGAGGATGTAGGCATGATTTTGGAAGCATATCCATGAATCAGAAAAAAAAAACAAAAACCCATTGTTATACAAGATGATCCTAGTGAATGTTGTTTTTTTCTTTCTAAAACTTTTATTATTATAAGTAGATCTCCAATTAACCTTATTACATATATGACATGAGAGGACCTTGCATGCTTGTGACTCACAGAGGCCAGTACCAGGAAGGTTAAAGGAAGTAGCTGAGCAAATGCAGCAGCACTCAGCAGTGTCCAAATCCTAGACAGAGCCCAGGCATAGAAATCACACATGTAATTATACAACTGGTTTGTACACAGGGCTCAGAAATCAAAGATTAGCAGGTCAGAAAACAATACAGTTTCTCAGGAAAGCAGATATAAAATCTTAGCATCCATAAGATTTAAAACAAAGCAATTCCTAACTTAATCATGAAGCCTGTATGTTTTTCTTGGGTCACAAACCAAATCCATTCTATGACCAATCCAGAGCCTTACATAGCAATTACTGTATTCCATTAAGAAAATGATAAGACACCTAGCTTGACTGAATCAGGCAAAGTGGAAGTGAACTGTGGCTGAATTTAGGCCAATTTCATAAGCAAAACAATGGTTTCTTTTTAATTTAACAATTTTTCAAGTAAAAATGGTATGAACTTGTTTGCTTTATGTCAAACAAATTTATCTCCCTTAATGCAGCACTCACACTCAAGCACCTGGAAGCATTTTTTAGTGTTTTGTAGAGACAATAAGCACTGTTTTTATTTTATCTTCTTGCCCTCCTTAAAATCCAGATTTTATTTTATAACTGACATAAATATTCTTACAAATAAAATCAAATGTGCTTATAAATCCTGAGCCATTTCACTTTAGCCATGAGGTGCAGATTCAATGAGACCAAGATTACCAAGGAAGTCACCTGCCTGAGAGAAGTTGAGTAAATCTCATGATATTTTTGTAGGAGATGAATTTATCTTCTCTCAATAACAACAGATAATGCTGGCAAATAGCTATGAGTTTTGTGCTCAGGAAACTAAACAGTGTTATCAGTTTATTTGCAAATTAGGAGCAGAGTAGAGCACAAAAAGATTGCAACATTATGAAAATTTCTGGACTTCCAAGACAACTTTATTATTTCTTTCACTTTGGCAACCGTTTTATTATTTGCAAATGTTACAATACCCCTTGATTATCTACTTAAGCACAATACATTCTACTGTTACCTAGGAGCAAACCAATGGAAATTAAGTATACCTATTAATGACAATGAATTAATTATATTTGGGAATATTGATTTCTAAATGGCAAACAAAAAGGAGAGCAATTTATAGCCATGCTTCTTAGGTATATTAATGATAGGACATAATGCCAGGAAACATTACTAATAGATTCTATTCTTTTTGTCTTCTGTACAACAAAGTGACTCAATTATACATATAAACACATCCAATCTTTTTCAGATTCTTTTTCCATAGAGATAATCACAGAATATTGGGTAGAGTTTTCTGTGCTATACAGTAGGTGCGATACAATCACTCCACATACCACAGTGTGCATATATAATACACTCAATTCTTAAACAATGATTCTTGCATCTGAAAATCATCAGTTGATTGGTTTACTATGTATCTATTCATTTGGTAGTTTCCTCTTTGATTTGTTCCTTTATTTGTCCATTTGAAAAATATGGAATGAGTAACTATTTTGTGTCAGGATTCCAGGGTGCTCTAAAAACTAGAGATACCTCCCTATACAAAAGACAAAACCTCGACCTTGCCACATGCATTCCCTTTGGAGTAAAGATGGACAGTAAATATGTACAAGTACGTCAGGTGGTGTTGAGTGATGTGGAGGGAAAGAGGCAGAAGAAGGTCCTGGAGTCTGGAGTTGAGATGGCTTCAAGGATTGTGACCAAGTAAGATTTTCCTGGGAAGGTGACAGTTAGGCAAAGACCTAAACCAGTGGTTCTCAAACTTTTTAGTTTCGAGGTCCCTTTGCATTCTTAAAAAAATCACTGAGAAGCCCAATGAGGATTTCTTTCTACGAGTTTTAAGTATCAATATTTGCCATATTAGCAATTTAAGTTTTGAATTTTTTATTTATTAATTTATCTAAAACAGCAATAATGCATGTACTGTATGGTAATATAATTAAAAACACTTAAAAACAACTGTTTTCCAAAACAACAACAAAAAATTTAGGAAAGGAGTGTTATTGTTTCAAAATGTTATAGGAATTCCTTGGTGGCCTAGTGGGTTAAGGATCCGGTATTATCACGGCTGTGTTTCTGGTCATTGCTGTGGCACAGATTCAGTCCCTGGCCTGGGAACTTCCACATAAAATAAAATAAAATAAAATCATAAAATAAATAAAATAGTAATAGATTTCTTCAGTGTCTGTCTTTATGGAAGGCAGCTGATTCTCAGTTTTGAATTTAATCTTTTGGTTTATGTTATTTGGTTGAAGAATATGAAGAAAACCTTGAATATCTCTTAGAAGAGATATGTAGTTGGAAAAGGGGGGGCATATTTTAATGGGCTTTATAAATAATTGTGATATATTCCTTTGATATTATGTCAAAGCTCAACAAGTGTCGTTTCTATAATGTTAATGCAGTCTTTGTCTTGTGGTTGTCCCAAGGGGATGGGGATCAACTGTTCACTCAGAATTAGATTATACTGTTGAGATTACGGTGGCACACAGGCATTAAAAGGCTATGAAAAAATTATTTACTGCTCATGTAATGATACCTTCCTGAAAGAGTAGGACAGGCTCCCAGGCAGAACCTCTCTTGGCTTGAGAGAACAAGGGAAGGCAACTGGCTTTGCCTGCTCTTGTGGTTATGAGGTAGGACTTGGATGAAAGACCCCAGATCAGGACCAGAATCTGTGTGGTTGGAACTGTCCCAGGAGGAAGCCCATGGGCTTTCTTACCAGCTTAACACTTTGGGGACAAAGAAGAGGAAAGGGTGGCATTTGAAATCTGTCAGCACTGATATGTCAAAGCAGAGTAGTGCCTTTTCCATATTTAAATTCATTTGTATCCATTGATCTTGTACTTTGAATGGCTCTTTGGGAACATCGCTTATTGGGCATTGGAAAAATTCTCTGAGTTATGCACATTATCCAAATATTGATCCACTTTATTATTATATAATATATGTTTCAATTTAATATCATTACTTATCCTTTCATAAAAGTCCTTAAAAACTGAGTGATCCAGCTCATCATAGTAGACACAGGTTTTCCAAAATTACCGCTTTAGTGTAAAAGATAAGCTTGAAATTTATTATTGATTGCAAGTCTTACCAGTTATTTTCTTTGACACAGTGGGCTCCTTTTTTCATTATTGTAAAAATGTCTGCAGAATTTCGTAGTCTAAGACCCATAGCTTGGCAGCCATTCTTTCAGGTGGAAATGATGTTCCATATAAAAAGGGGCATTTTGAAATAATCTTGGTAAAATGTCAAATAATGTGTTAATATTTTATGAAAATATTTTTGACTTTATGAACCTCTAAAAAAGATAATGAGGGGCCCTTAAGGGTCTGTGACCACACTTTGAAAATTGCTAGCCTGTGGGAGTTCCCTTCATGGCACAGTGGTTAACGAATCTGACTAGGAACCATGAGGTTACGGGTTTGATCCCTGGCCTCGCTCAGTGGATCAAGGATCCAGCGTTGCCATGAGCTGTGGCGTAGGTTGCAGACATAGCTCGGATCCTGTGTTGCTGTGGCTGTGGCGTAGGCCAGCAGCTGTAGCTCCGATTGGACCCCTAGCCTGGAAACCTCCATATGCCACGGGTACAGCCCTAGAAAAGACAAAAAAAAAAAAAGAAAGAAAAGAAAATTGCTAGCCTAAAGGAAGTGTAAGGGCTGGACTTGATATTATATGGGGAGAGAACATTTTAGGAGAAAAAAACCAGGTGAGGAAGAATATCTAAGGCCAACAGCATGCCTCAAGTGCGGATGGTAGAGTAGCAGGGAAGATGGTGTTGCAGGAAGCAGAGTAGGCAATGGCCAAGAAATGGCTGGTCACCATGAAGAGGTCTGTGGTGTACAGAAATCCCATAAGGCTACAGAGGGTTTTTATTTGGCATACACTGGGGAAGTTGCTGGGGCAGTTTGAGCAGGAGGGTGATTTTCAAGTTGCAGAATTATTATTTTGGTTCTTGTATGAAGAACAGTGTGTGTATATCTGCTGAGGTGGAAAATCCTTGAGTTAGAAGCAGACGGACAAACCAGGAAGCAATTGGAAAAATCCAGGTGAGAGATGATGTAGGCTTGGGCAAAGATGGTAGTGGTGAATGGTTAAGAGGTTGAACTCTGGATCTATCTTTTTTTTTTTTTTTTGTCTTTTTGCTGTTTCTTGGGCCGCTCCCGCGGCATATGGAGGTTCCCAGGCTAGGGGTCCAATCGGAGCCGTAGCCACTGGCCTACACCAGAGCCACAGCAATGCAGGATCCGAGCCGCGTCTGCAACCTACACCACAGCTCACGGCAACGCCGGATCGTCAACCCACTGAGCAAGGGCAGGGACCGAACCCGCAACCTCATGGTTCCTAGTCGGATTTGTTAACCACTGCGCCACGATGGGAACTCCTCTGGATCTATCTTAAAGGTAGATGCTGTGCAGTGTTATTGTACTATAAATGGGGAAATATCAAGAGGTTGACTTAGAGTATGTTCAATTTGAAATGCCTATTGAACATCCAAGTAGAAATACCAAGTGGCAATTTGGCGTATTAATGAATTCAAGATGGAAGTCTGTCTGGAGACAGTAAAGTTACATAAGACATAAAGGGTTATCATTTTAATCTATCTACAGAGCAGAAACAGACTCACAGACATGGAGAACAGACTCATGGTTGCAAGGGGGAGGGAGAGAGAGTGGGATGGGCTGGGAGTTTGGGGTTAGTAGATGCAAACTACAACATTTAGAATGGATAAGCAATGAGGTCCTACTGTATAGCACAGGGAACTGTCTCCAATCTCTTGAGATGGAACATGATGGAATATGAGAAAAAAAGTTTGTATTTATACACACACACACATACATACATATGCATATATATGTATATATATATATAAGTATATGAGTGGGTCACTTTGCTGTACAGCAGAAATTGACACAACATTGTAAATCAACTATACTAATTTTTAAAAAACAATTATTTAAAAATAGTGTTGAGCCACTCTAGTCACATTTAAAGATTTCTAGAAGACACTAAGAAAACAGACTCTACCATAATATATTAATAATATAAAGTAAATGATTACCATTTATTGAACACTCAATATATGCCAGGTTCTGTGCCAATTCTTTTCGCAGAGTATTTAAATTTTTTCTTACCACAATTCTAAAACCCAAATAAAGAGAGGCAACCAAGACTCAGGAAAAGTAAATGGTTTCTCCCAGTATCTCATAAGTTACAAAGGACATGATGAAGATTTGAATTAAAATCAGGGAGTTCCTATTGTGGCACAGCGGAAACGAATCCAACTAGGAATCATGAGGTTGTGGGTTTGATCCCTGGCCTCTCTTGGTGGATTAAGGATCTGGCATTGCTGTGAGCTGTAGGTGGCAGATGCGGCTTGGGATCTGATGTTTCTGTGGCTGTGGCGTAGGCCTGCGGCTACAGCTACAGCTGGACCCCTAGCCTGGAAAGCTCCATATGCCATGAGTGTGGCCCTAAAAAAAAAAAAAAAAGATACATACTGAAATGTTTGTTAATACTCTGATATACTCAGTAGATATTTACATTTAATGTCTTTTTCCAGTTTCCCAGGAATGAGGCATAAGGAAAATTATTAGGTCAGATGAATTATTTTCTCTAAACACCAATAGGACAGGATTGCCTTCCAGATGAAGCTATTGTGATTAACCCTGAATACAATGGAGTGTCTAATATCTGAACCAAAAAGAAATATTACCTTTGTTAAATAGGACTTATAAG
Organism: Phacochoerus africanus; assembly: GCF_016906955.1. NCBI lineage: Eukaryota > Metazoa > Chordata > Mammalia > Artiodactyla > Suidae > Phacochoerus > Phacochoerus africanus. The sequence continues at coordinate 44,508,769 of NC_062553.1, read as the reverse complement.
GAATGCTGAAAATCTTGAGCTAGATTAACTCTGTTTTTAATCCCCAGGGAGAATCTTGTGAACATTGAAATAAACTATAGTGACTTAAACTATAAGATAACCCAGCAGCAAAAAGCAGTGAGTGTATCTGAGTTACTTGGTAAGTGTTATTTAGTTATTCCTCAATGTAAAGAATTATCGGATTTTTTTTTCCCCTTTCATGCTTAAGTTTTGGCTTATCAAGGAGGAAAATAATAGTGTCTGTCATTTGTCATTTTAATCTGATACTTCTCCAATCACTGGACACAACTCCAGCAAATTCACAGGGGCTCTCACAGAGAAAAGGCTGGGGCTCATCATCTCAGAGTCACATTCAGCATCATACGTCCCCTCGGACACCCCCACCCACAGCATGACTCATTTATCAGAAGTCCCACATCTGGTTCAGATGCCTTCATCTCAGACCTCCACACAGAACTCTTCCCAGGCTATTGAAAAGAGCTTGAACAAGCAAAACTTGCTTTTCACTTATGTTCCCTCTCTGTTCACGTGCCTTCTGTCATTCAGTTCTTAGCAAACTTAATGTCCAGTTTCCTTGATCTCACTGTCTATTCAAGGAGTTCATGAAGGAGGCAGAAGAGGGTATCAGAGTCAGGCAAAATGACCGCAGTCAAACCCTAGAAGCTGATCCCCTGAGCAGGGAGGACATACACAAATGCATCAAAGTTCTTGGAGAAGACTAGCCTCCATCACCTTGAGTTACAATTAGCGTCATCCTAAGAATGCCCCAGGACAAAGAGAAGAAGATGAATAACATAATCTATTTATGAAGGTGGTGCTAGAGGAGTCAAATCCATAGAGAAAAAGGAGGAGGATGGTTGGAAGGGGCTAGGAGGAGGGGTCAATTAGGAGTTATTTTAAAATTTATTTAATTATTTATTTATGTTTATGGAATTTCCTGAACCAGAGATTAAATCTGAGCCACAGCGGCAACCTATGCCACAGCTGTGGCAACACTGGATCCTTTAACCCACTCATACTGGGGCCAAGGATTGAACCTACTCCACTGCAGTCAGATTCTTAACCCACTGTGCCACAGTGGGAACTTGAGGAGTTATTTATTTATTTATTTTGCCATTTCTTGGGCCGCTTCCGCGGCATATGGAGGTTCCCAGGCTAGGGGTCCAATCGGAGCCGCAGACGCCGGCCTACGCCAGAGCCACAGCAACAGCAACGTGGGATCCGAGCTGCGTCTGCAACCTACACCGCAGCTCAGGGCAATGCCGGATGCTTAATCCACTGAGTAAGGCCAGGGATCGAACCCGCAACCTCATGGTTCCTAGTCGGATTCGTTAACCACTGAGCCACGACAAGAACTCCCTTGAGGAGTTATTTTTTAATGGGCACAAGGTTTCAGCTGAGAAAGACAAAAAGTTCTGGAGATAGTGGTGATGATTTTACAACAGTATGTATGTACTGAATGCCATGGAACTGTACACTTAAAGTGATACATTTGTGTTATGTACATCACCACTCAAAACACCAACAAAGATACAGATCTGTAAAACTTATGAAAGAAAGGCAATTCTGTGTTACTATGTTTTATTTAATGAAACACTGAAAATGCTTAAAAAGAAATAGTTTGCACAGTTGAAGTTACAAACTGCTTGGAAATCGGATTCCAGGAAACATCTTTACCCAATAATGCCATCCTTACATTCAATTTCTGCATTCAGCACTTTGAAATTGTGATAGTCTAGGATGTTTTACAAATTTGCCAAGATTTAATATCCTCCAAAGTCTTTGAGGTATAGTTTTGGAAATAGATTTTATGTTTGCTTTTTATTTGAGATCACTTATGTGACTGTTATTTTAAGATATTATCAGTTGCTCTTGCATTATTTATACTAAACTTGATACAAGACCATTAACTCATATTCATATAATATCAGTTATTATTAACTTCTTAAATTCAAATATTTAAAACCTAGAAATATTTAATTTGTTTTTTATGAAAAAAACATGATTTATTGATTTATTCATTTTCTTTATTGGCTTTATTATAGCAGATGTGGGCGGTCAGCTGGGCCTATTTTGCGGGGCCAGTGTGATAACAATTATAGAAATTTTTGAGTATATATTCACCAATTTCTACTGGATTTGCATTTTGTTCTTGCTGAAGATACCTGAGATGACCCAAGGGGGTTCCTCACCTCAGAAACATCTGGAGAATAAAAACGGCATTGAGGAATGCTGATGTCCACTTAGGACAAAAGCTTTGCTTTTCTCTTCACTGAACCTTCATATTTATTCACGACTAGCTCACTGCTTTGTAATCTTATGTTATAATTCTGGAAATTCAATAAAATTCATTGTAGATATCTATCTCTTTATACATATGTTTATCTCTGTGTCTGCATTTATGTATAAGTACATTGATTTATATGTAAATGAAACAGTCACTATCTTTTTTTAATCATGAAATTCCCAGCACCTAGAACAGAAGAGATTATATAATTGGCTTTTCAGAAATATTTTTTAATGAATGAATGTTTGTTTAATGGAAAAAGACATTCTTTATGACTCTGTAAATTAGACCTGTTAAATAAACTATATTTGAGGAGACAAAATACTTCTTTTTTTTCTTTTCTCTTTTGGCCTTACCCATGACATATGAAAGTTCCCAGGCCACAGCTGTAACCTACACCACTGCTGCAGCAACAGCAGATCTTTAACCCACTGTGCCACAGTGGGAACTCCCAAGATACATCATTATTCAGGAAATAATACATATAATATGTGATTTATAACATTTCTAAGAATTTTAATTTTCAGGAAAATTCAACTGGATTTATTTTCTTTTGTCTAGAGAGTTTATTATAGAACTGACTTTTGAAGGGGCAGGATCCATATCTATTTCCTATACAAGTAAATGCTTTCAGTAAATCTATTTGAAAATCAAGTTTAATTTGTAGTATTTGGGGAGGACACAGTGATTATCATTTTCTCTAATACCTCTATATACTTATTTCGAAGTCCAATGTACCATCCATTGCACAACTGAGACACCTTATATATACATATTTAATCTAGAGAGGAAATTCAAGACTTGAAGTGTGGTCATTACCCCTCAGGTAATCAATCTATTCTAAGCCTTCTTCTCTTTTATGACTCTTTATTACTAAGTTCACTATCTAAATACAACATGGTAACATAAAATGCAGAGAAGGATTAAGACCCTTTGCTGAAAATAATATCAACTGACTGCTTGTGAATATATATATATATAGTACACCCACAGCAACACAGGATATGAGCCGTGTCTGCAACCTACACCACTGCTCACAGCAATGCTGAATTCTTAACCCACCAAGTGATACAAGGGATTGAACCCACATTCTCATAGATACTAGTTGGGTTCATTAACTGCTGAGCCATGATAAGAAGTCCTGAATACATTTTTCCTTCATCTCTTTGCTTAGATAATCAAGGGCAAATAATCAGATGACAAACATGACAGAATGGATAGGACTACTCAAGATGAGTATCAACCTACAGTTGGTTGCTATGTTCAATATCCAAACAATTCCTCAGAACGTTAAATGTATGAGTGTTACATCTTTTAGGATTGAAAAAAGGTAGGAATACAAAGAGATTGTGCATTGAAAGTCAAAATTGCAACTCCATCTCCTGGAGAAAAATGGAACGGTCCTTCTGAAGCATTTGAAATACTGTGGGTACAAGGAACCCTAGGTTTGTGTTAGGATAGCCAGTAATGGGTTGCCCTTGAGTTACACAACACTGAAGCAAACAATGGTGGATTCCAATGAAAGTTTGAGTCCCTAATACAAACCTGTTGAGAAAGGATGAGGCCATATAAGAACCTGAAGCTGTGAAGTCAATATGCAAAAGCCAAAAGAACCACTTGGAGGGTATAGTGCTGCTTCAGTGGAGGCATTATAGTGTACCAGAAACTGCAAATCAGAGAGCAAGAAAGAAAAGGAATCTCATGATGCATTTATTATATAAGATAGAGGGCTTTGCAATTATTGGCTTATAACTTAAGTAGGTCAATTTCACCTTTCACTCAATTTTAATTTGTTGTGCTAAGTGAGAACCTCTAGAATTGCCCAATTTCCAGTCACAGTGAACACCTTAATTTTAATTAAGCACAAATCTTTTTGGAATTGCCATCAAATGAAGAGCTTAGATCTCTAGCAGAAATCTACTATTGCATCTTGGCACAAAATACTGGAAATTTAGCACAGTAAGTCATAGGATGTAGCAACTACATATTCTTTCAGGAGTTCATTGTTTATCTATTACCAGATACTGCCCCTGAGACATTAAATAATTCTAAGCCCACAAATAACTGAAATATTGAAGAGACTTTTCAATAAAGATAGAGAAACTCAGCAGAAATCATTGATACAATGAAAATGGTACTTTTAGGAAGACCCTTGATGGTGGCTCTGGAGGAGGCGAGGCAAGGGAGTGAGAAAACTGTATCCAAGAGGAGGTTGTAACTGTGCATTTAAAACCAATGGCCAGCTCCAACAGCTGACTTGTCTAAATGTCATGGTTCTCCCATTGCTGTAGCAAAGCAAGCTGCCTGGTGTGCTGATGGAAAATCCTTAACTGAAAGTATAATTCAGTTTGGAAACTAGTCACCTTCACCCTGTAGATGCTAACACTTTGGATGCAGAAGCCAAGGATAAGTCCACACAATAGGCAAAATAGAAGGCAAGTCTGGGCATGCAAAATCTTAAGATTCCAATCCCCAGAATAATATTTGTGTATTTATAGACTAATGGTATTATCCAAAAGCCTTGCTGTATGGCCAGTCAAATAGGCCCCTAATGATTGGATGATTACGAATATCTCTAGAGGGAATGCAATTTTAGAAACCTCTGTAGGAATTCTGAAGAAGAATCAAAGTGGGTTATGTAGATGCCCAGCAAAAGAAATTTGGAATGTGGAGACTAGGGCTTGCTTGTTATGGCCCCTGGACCTGGCTACTTGGAGTACAAAGTAAATAAGTACAGAGAGGTTCGAGCTATGTAATGAAGGGTAGAAAGATGGCATAGTCCTTTCTCATGTGGCCAAAGAGTCCAGAATGCTAAGATAAAACAAATTGCCTTAAAAGGCTCTGAATAAGATGCTCAAAGACAATGGCTAGCAGGTAGGTTATTAGAATATTTACCAGTAACTCCAGGTGGCTTCAAATTGGTTCTGATTGGGATATGCATGATTTTTACTTTGGACGTTATTACCCTTTGATTGAAGCCAGTCCCTACAAGGGTTCGAAGCAACAGATTGTGTTTCTGTTTGATGCTACCCACTACAATTCATAGACCAAGGTACCACATCACTGCTGCACATATAAAAAAACAGGGTAAGAAGCTTAATATTGTATGGTCTTAGTATTACTGTTTCCAACAATTTTCAAACTGGACTCAAAAACACTTCTACTAGAAGATGGAGAGACTGTGATAAAACTATGGAGAGCTGCTCTGATTTGGGTAAATACACTCTTTTTCTAGATATGAGGGATGTAGGAGGAGGAACATCTTTGCAAAGGTTTCATTTCAAATAATATGGGGATGATGGTGGTCCTGTTGTGGTGCAATCTATGTATTGCTAGGACATAGGCCCAGCACAGTGGGTTAAAAGACCTGGTGTTGCTGCAGCTGTGGCATAGGTAAAAATTGCAGCTCTGATCTAGAGAAGAGTTAGCATCTATTCTTCTGAAACTCTTACAAAAAATAGCAGTGGAAGGAACACACCCAAGCTGATTCTATGAGACCACAATCACACTGATGCCAAAACCAGACATGGATACCACACACACACACACACACACACACACACACAAAAAAAAAAAAAAAAAAAAAAAAAAACTATAGGGCAATATCACTGAAGAATATAGAAGCAAAAATTCTCCACAAAATATTAGCAAACTGAATATAAATTGGATCACACAACATGATCAAGTGGGATTTATCCCAGGGATGCAAGGATTCTTCAGTATTCACAAATCAATCAATGTGATACACCATATCAACAAACTAAAAAATAAAAACCATACGATTATCTCAATAGATACAGAAAAAGCTTTTGACAAATTTCAACACCCATGTCTGACTAAAAACTTTTCAGAGAGTGGGCATAGAGGGAACCTACATCAACACAATAAAAGCCATATATGAAAACCCCCAGCTAATATCATTCTCAATGAAGAAAAACTGAAAATATTTCCTCCAAGATCAGGAACAAGACAAGGATGTCCACTTTCATCACTACTGTTCAACATAGTTTTGGAAGTCCTAGCAATAGCAATCAGAAAAGCAATAGAAATACAAGGAATCCAAATTGGAAAAGAAGAAGTAAAACTACTACTGCTTATACATGACATGATACTATACCTAGAAAATCCTAAACACACTGCTAGAAAATTTTTAGAACTTATCAATGAATTTGCCAAAGTTGAAAGATGCAAGTTAATACACAGAAATCGATTGCATTTCTATGTACTAACAATGAAAGATCAGAAAGATCAACATTCAAAATTCCTGTTATGAATAGACTGCATTTCTATATACTAATAATGAAAGATCAGAAAGAGAAACTAGGGAAACAATCCCATTTACCATCACATCGAAAATAATAAAATATCTAGGAATAAACCTATCTAAAGAGACAAAACATCTATACTCGGAAAACCACAAGACACTGGGTGAAAGAAATCAAAGATAACACAGTTGGAAAGATATACCATGCTCTTGGATTGGAAGAATCAAAATTGTCAAAATGACTATACTGAACAAGGCAAGCTACAGATTCAATGCAATCCCTATCAAATTACCATGAACATTCTTCACAAAACTAGAACAGAATATTATAAAATTTGTATGGAAACACAAAATACCCCAAATAGCCAAAGCAACATTGAAAATGAAAAATGGAAATGGAGGAATCAGGCTCCCTGACTTAAGACAATACTACAAAGCTATAGTTATCAAAACAATATGGTACTCACACAAAAACAGAAATATAGATCAATGGAATAAGATAGAAAGCCCCAAAATAAATCCAAGCTTCTATGGTCAACTAATCTATGACAGAGGCAAGAACATACAGTGGAAGAGACTCTCTTCAATAAGTGGTGCTGGGAAAACTGGACAGCTACATGTAAAAGAATGAAATTAGAACATACCCTAACACCATACCCTAATACCATACCCAAAAATAAACTCAAAATGGATTAAAGACCTAAATATAAGTCTAGATACTATAAAAATCCTACAGCAAAACATAGGCAATAGTACCCTTCGACATAAATCACAGCAACATCTTGTTTGATCCACTACCTAGAATAAGATCAATAAAAACAAAAATAAATAATTGGGGTCTAAACTCAAAAGCTTTTGCACAGAAAAGGAAACCATTAAAAAATGCAAAGACAACCCACAGAATGTGAGAAAAATCTTTGCAAATTGTTGAATAGACAAGAGCCTAATCTCCAAAATATGTAAAGAACTCATACAACTCAACAGCAAAAAAATGAACGAATGAATCTAACAATGGGCAGAAAACCTAAATAGACATTTCTCCAAAGAAGACATGTGGGAGGCCAGAAGCACATGAAAAAGTGCTCAACATCACTAATAATTAAATAAATGCAAATCAAAACTACAATGAGAAATGAGGTATCACCTCACACTGGTGAGACTGGCCATCATTAAAAAATCAACAAATAATAAATTCTGGAGACAGTGTAGAGAAAAGGAAACCCTCCCCCTCTGTTGGTGGAAATGAAAATTGGTACAACCACTATAGAAAACAATATGGAAATACCTCAAAAAACTAAATATAGAACTAACATATGATTCAGCAATCCCACTCCTGGGCATATATCCCAACAAAACATTCATTCAAAAATATCCATGGACCCTTATGTTCATTGCAGTGCTATTTACCATAGTCAGGATATGGTGAGCAACCTAACTATCCATTGACAGAGGAATTGATTAAGAAGATGTGGTACATACATATAATGGAATATTACACAGCTGTAAAAATGACAAACTAATGCCATTAGCAGCAGGATGGATGAAACTAAAGATTCTCATACTAAGTGAAGTAAGTCAGAAAGATAAAAATACCATACGATATCACTTATTTACAGAATATAAAATATGGCAAGATGATCCTATCTACAATATACAAACAGATCAGGGGATTTCCTTTGCAGCACAGTAGAAATGAATCTGACTTGGAACCATGAGGTTGTGGTTTTGAACCTTGGCCTTGCTCAGTAGGTTAAGGATACAGCATTGCTGTGAGCTGTGGTGTAGGTCACAGATAGAGCTCAGATCTGGCATTGCTGTGGCTGTGTAATAGGCTGGCAGCTACAGCTCCGATTAGACCCCTAGCCTGGGAACCTCCATATGCTGTGGGTGGGGTCCTAAAAAAGACAAAAGACAAAAGAAAAAAAAAAGAAAAAGAAACAGATCAGGGACATGGAGAGCAGACTTGTGGTTGCCAGGGGAGTGGGAGGAGGGAGTAGGATGGATGGGGAATTTGTTTTCGGAGGATACAAACTGTCATATTTGGAATGGAGGGGCAATGGGGTCCTATACTGTACAGCATAGAGAACTGTTTGTGAGTGTGTCATTTTGCTGTACAACAGAAATTGAAGAAACATTGTAAATCAGCTACACTCCATAATAAAAAATTGTGTTAGACTATAGTCAACTTAGAAATTTGTGTTATTTTTAGATGTACAGCAAAGTGAATTGGTTACACGCCTAACATTCCTTTTCAGATTTTTTTCTCATATAGGTTATTACACAGTATTGAGTAGATTCTTTGTGCTCAACAATAGGGCCTTGTTACCTTAAACTTCTTTCTCATCTTGCTGAGACAGGACAGCTATTTCTCTATCCCACAATATTACCCTGATAACTTGTTCCTCAGTAACTCTTCTCCTCTTCTCATTTTAGCAATATCCTTCTTCATTGTGGCAATTCTGAAAAATTCCTTCTTTCACTTTAGAGTTATGCCTTCTCTATTTTCTCCCAGATTCTTCAATCTCTACTTGGTTCCTATCTGTTTATTTTATTTATTTATTTGTCTTTTTAGGGCTGCGCCTGCAGCATATGGAGGTTCCCAGTCTAGGGGTTGAATCAGAGCTAGAGCCACTGGCCTACCCCACAGCCACAGCAACACCAGATCTGAGTGCATCTGTGAACTACACTGCAGTTCACAACAATGCTGGATCATTAACCCACAGAGCAAGGGCAGGGATTGAGCCTGCATCCTCACCCTAGTCAGATTCATTTCTGCTGAGACATTATGGGAACTCCTAATTCCTCTTTGTTTAAATAAGACCCTTCATGAGCACAATTTTTAATTACTCATGCATTATAATAAATCAGTATTCAAATAAAATAATTGAACACATTATACAAAAAGTACCATAGTAAGTGAGGTATGTACAGTTGATGCCTTTTTATTTTAAATGCAACAAGAATTTTAAAAATTTAAGAGAATAATAAGCAGCCATGTGCCTACCATCCATATTTAACTAATGTTATATTTTGCCCTAGTTCCCTCACATTTTAATGTATTGAATTAGCATCTAAAACCTACTTTTTTTGGCCACATCCAATGCATGCATAAGTTCCTGGGCTAGGGATAGAACCTGCCCCACAACAATGACCAGAGCCACAGCAGTGACAACACCAGATCCTTAACAACTAAGCCACCAGGGAATTCCTAAGACCTACTTCTTTATTGTGTATGTTTACTGCGTATTCATGTTAACATGTGAAGATCTATCTTGTTTGTTGCAATAAATTACATCAATTACCATGATTTATTTATTTATATTTACCCAACTAATTCATATTTACCTAATTTCAATATTTTATTTATAGCAAAGATATTGTAATGAAATTCTATACATTTCATTTTGGTTATTATATTGGAAGTAAAATTGCTGGGGTTCTTTGGAACATGTTTCTTCACCTTGACTGTTTATTGGTCTCTGCCATTGCTGTAGCAATTCATAGAGCCAATAGTGGCATGAGAATTCAGAGTTCCCCATGACATTGTATTTCCCATCAACTTATAATGTAAGCCTTTTAAGTGCTTTTTTTTTTTGGTCCAATTTGATGTGTGTGCATAGGTATTTTATATTTGCTGTTTTATAGTCAGTGGCCATTAGGGGATAGGATGGAAGTTGAGATGCTCTCTAGAACAAGAAGTTATGGAAAAGTAAGGAGCAGCTGCAGCAGAACAATGACCAGGTATCTGTGTAGGTTTTATTTTTTATTTTTTTCAATTATTAGAGTATAGTTGATTTCCAATGTTGTGCCAATTGCTGCCATAGGGCATAGTGACCCAGTTTATATATATTCTTTTTCTCATATTATCTGTATTGCTTTAATTGGATGAAAAATATTAAACTACTAGGAGGACTGTGATGCCGAAGAGTTAGTAGGATGGGAAGGGAGTCCTACTTAAACTCTGTCCCCTTTAATATGAAGGAGCATGTATTGCATGGCTCTTAGGTAGGCTACATTCACTATAGGTATTGACCAGACTGTTGGGTTATTTGGAGTGGTGTGAAGAAAGTAATCAGGGTTAATATGACTTTTATTGGAGGAAAAACTCTTCTCATTGAGAATTTACTCTTGAAAGTTGTTAGTCAATGTATTATGTTCAGACTATTCCTTTATGATTGGTCATCCTCCAAGATTTATTACATTTTTTCCTGTCATGAAGAAATTTCATGAGAAATGATATTTGGAAAAATTAAGAGTTATTTTAAATAATTCAGAAAACAAATGCATTTATTTAGTCAGCAAGAAATGAATGGTTGACTTTGAAAAAACATATCTAATGTAGGAACACTGTTACTTATTTTGGTAGGTCATCTCATTACTAAAATTCTGAAAGCCTGCTGGACCTTCACTCTATCTGAAGGTATGATGAATTTTGGCATGTGAGTAATTACTTTTAGATTTAAGATGATAGAATTTTTTCTTCTAAGACTTAGGAAGAATAAAAATGATCTCCTTGGAATGTTATATCAGATATCAGAATAAAGAATGGGGAATGTTGGGAATACAAGCCATACAAAAAGGGATTTAAATCTACAAATCCAATTAGAATCGATCGAGACAGATTTTTTTCTAGAGTTAGAGAGTATGACAAAATAAGAAAAAAGATTAAGGAGAAGGATCAAGATGGCAGAGGAGTAAGATGTGGCACTCACCTTCTCCCACAAAGACATAAAAAAAAAATCAGAGTTCCTGTTAACGAATGGCTCAGTGATTAACGAATCTGACTAGGAACCATGAGGTTGTGGGTTCAATCCCTGGCCTCACTCAGTGGGTTAAGGATCTGGCACTGCAGTGGGCTGTGGTGTAGGTCACAGATGCGGCTCAGATCCTGCATTGCTGTGGCTGTGGCATAGGCCAGTGGCTACAGCTCCGATTAGACCCCCTAGCCTGGGAACCTCCATATGCCATGGGTGTGGCCCTAAAAAAAAAAATCTACATGTAGAACAATTCATACAGAATATCTACTGAAAGCTAGCAGAAGAACTTAAACCTCCAAAAAGGACATAAACCCTCCACATAACTTGGTGAAACAAAAGGAATTAAAAAAAGAAGGACTGGACTATCATTCCTGAGCAGGAGCTATGAAAGAGGAAATGAACCCACACCCTGGGAAGACACCTAGTCAAGGGGATCAGCCAAGTCCAACGGACCTCTAAGTTGCAGAGAAAAGCACAGCAGCTGGACTGAGGAGGGAAAAGCATAGTGAGAACTGCACACATCATCTGTACCCCTGCCCCCAGACACCACAGTGGGAGATGCTCAGGCTGGGGCTGGGCACTGAGACTCAAGTTCTGGAGGTCAGTTCTGGGGAGAGGACTAGGGTTGGCTGTGTGGAGACAGCCTGAGGGCTTAGCAAGAGGTGATCCAGGGGCTAAGGAGCAGAGCCCCACAGCCTAGGGAATACAGGAGGAGGTCTGGAGAGGGCCTACAGGAGAAGCAAGGTGCCATTGTTGGGAGGGCAAAAGGAGGAGGGTAGACTGCCATATAAACATCTTTCCCTGCACATGCACAGATTGTCAGAGGGTGGTGCTCCTCTGGCCCAGGCTATGGTTGATGAGAAGTCTTCAAAGTTTTAAAAGAGAAAATTTTGCAGCCTAGAATACTCTACCCAGCAAGGATGTCATTTAAAATAGAAAGAGAAATAAAGAATTTCTCCAAAAACAAAAACTAAAAGAGTACAGCAATACTAAATCCATTCTAAAAAAAAAAAAAAAAAGTAAGAAGAACTAGAATGGAGAAAATCGCAATTGAAATCATTTAAATAAGCCAGTATACAGATATAAAAGAAAAAGAAATTGTTGTAAAAGTGATGATAAACTCTAAAAACAGCAAAAGGACAAACATTAAGATGTTAAAAAGGGACTTCAAAATCATAGAATGTGGGGAAGGAAAGTAAAAAAATCTAGGCTTTTTTTTTTAGAATATGTTTGAACCTATATGACCATCAAGCTAAAGAAATCAGATAATGGAAGAGATTAACATACTTGAAAATAGGACAACTACAAATTAAAACCAAACATTACATTCACAAAAACAAACAATGAAAAAAGAAGACACAAGCATAAAATTAAAGGAAATCATCCAGCCAAAAAATGAAAAAATTAAAAAAGCAAGGAACAAAAGATAAACATAGAATCATCTGGAAAACAAGGCTTAAAATGGCAATAAATAATATTTGTCAATAATTTACCTTAAATGTTAAAGGACTGAGTGTTCCAATCAAAAGACATAGAGTGACAGATTGGATAAGAAAACACTAGCCTACAATATACTCTCTACATGAGACTCACCTTAGGGCAAAGGACACATATAAATTGAAAGTGTGGGTATGGGAAAAGATATTTCATGCAAATGGAGAAGACAGGAAAGTAGGAGTTGCAATACTCATATAGAACAAAATAGATTTTAAAACAAAGGCCATAAAGAAAGACAAAGAAAGGAGACGGATCAAGATGTCAGAGGAGTAGGAAATCACACTCACCTTCTCCCAAGAGCACATCAGAAAAGCAGAGCTACATATAGAACAATTCACACAGAACATCTACTGAACACTGGCAGAGGAACTTAAACCTCCAAAAAGGGCAAGAAACCCTTCACATAACTAGGTCAAAGAAAAAAGAGAGAGAGAGAAAAGGAATCAGGATGGGACTAGCACATCTGAGAGGGAGCTGTTAAAGAGAAAAGCAAACTACAACCTGGGAAGCCACCTAACAAACAGGGAGATCATCTGAGACAGAGGGACCTCAAAGTCATTAAGAAAAGTACAGCAGCTGGACTGAGGAGGGAAAAGCAGAGTGAGAGCTGCACAGATTATTAGGACCACTGTCACAGACAGCTCAGCTTGAGATACTCAGGCTGGGGCTGGGAACTGAGACAGTCTCTGGAGGTCAGTTCTGGGGAGAGGACTATGGTTGGCTGAGTAGAGACAGCCTTAGGGTCTAGAGAACAATATGCCATAGGCTAAGGAGCAGAATGCCTCAGCTGAGGGAACCCAGGTGAAAGTCTGAGGGGACCCAGGAGGAGATTTGGGCCCACAGGAGAAGCAGGGCACCATTGTTGGGAGGTCAAGAGGAGGAGGGATGGACCTCCATAGGAATCTCTTTCCCTGTGCACACATGTAATCTCAGAGGCACCTCTGGCACAGGTTACTGGTGGCAAGAGGCCACTTGCTCCGGCTATGGGAGACCAGGCGCCTCTTGTGTGGGCTACAGGAGGCTGAGCACCTCTTGGGTGGGCTAAGGGCAGCAGGGGGGCTAAGCGTGGTAAGGCACCTCTTGTGTGATCTACAGGTATTGGAGACCACTGAACTGCTAAACTCTGCAGAAAGCAAACTTGGTAGTGCAAAAGCATGATAAGCCAATGAATGCTTGTGATGGCAAAAGCCAGATAAGCATGTTTGCTGATGCAGAGTTCTAAAGTGCAGGGTCTCCTGTCAAAATAAAATAAGGAGTTTATACATCAACTATGTTGTTCCTTTAGGCAGCTGCACTATATCCTAAATGTATACATCTGTGACTTTTATTGCTAGTAGTCTCCCTAAATCTCACTAAGAGATAGCTTCAACACTCCCTATGCCTGCTTTTGTTCGCTAACCTAAACATGTCACTTTCCCTAATAAAAGTCTTGTGGGCTAGAGCCTAGAAGCTTTTGTTCAGAGAAACAGAGTGCCTCCTGGTCCCCTACTTTTAAAATGTAAAAGAGTCTCTTGTGTTTTATATGCCATGCCATCCCTCTTTCAGGATCTCCTGTTGACCTGCAGCGCAGGATGCAGCAGATTAGAGCCTAACGTGGGGCTGGAAGAGAAAGCCTGCTCTGAGTAGGAAAAAAGAAAAGAAGGTCTGCCATGAGAGGAGAAAAAAGGAAGGTCTGCCGCAAGCAGGAGGAAGTGAGACAACATAGACGGTGAAGAGGGTAGCCTTGCACTCGACTCAACGGAGTCACGACCATGAGTTGGCAAGTAGAAACTGTAAATAGGACAACAATGGGACAGAATCAATCACAAGGAATTAAACATTATATTCAGTTGCTTAAAAGCATGTTGAAACAGTCCAGGGCTTGGGTAACAGAGTCTAAGATAGAGGGATTGTTAGGAGTTGTGATTAAATATAACCCTTGGTTTCCAGGTGAGAGAACTGTGGACCCAGAATGTTGGGATCTTGTGGGAGAAAATTTAAAGTGCGCCCATCAGTCTGGGGCCTCTCTTTCTGTTTCTGTTTTTTCCACATGGGGACTAGTAAGGCATGTTTTGGAATACTTGTGGGAACATAAAGAAAAGCCCATATCTTCTGTTCCCCCTCCCCCCCCAGACTAATCCCTTTCTTGATTAGAGTTTAAATAAACCTTTAGTTGTGGAAGCAGCACTAATTACCCTTCAATCAGCTCTAATTGCCCCTGATACTCAAGTCCCAGGACAAAATATCCATACACACACCCCTTTTGATTTGAAGGCTCTTAAGGGTCTTCATGATAGTGTAATTCAGAATGGAGTTACAGCTCTCTTTACTATGAGCATGGTAGAAAGCATGGGGACACTTCAGCTTCCCCCATGGGATTGGCATATGATAGCCAAAGCCACCCTAGATGGTGGAGATTATTTAATTTGGAAGTCTAGGCTTTCAGACTTTTGTCAGGAACAAGCTCATTTAAATCAAAGAAATAATGCTCACATTTCTTTTGAAATGTTGGTAGGGACAGGGCCCTTTCTTGACCTGGCAAATCAATTGACATACTATCCTCAGGCATATGAACAGCTGAGTCTTGCAGCCCAGTGGGCATGGATGACAATTCCTGAGAGGGGAAACCCCCAAGGGTCTTTTGTACAATGCCTTTAAAGCCCTACAGAACCTTATCCACAATTTGTAGACTGCCTAACTCAAGCAGTACGATACCAGGTGGCACATTTTCAAGCAGTTAATATTTTGATTAAACAATTGGCATATAAAAATGTAAGTCAAGGCTGTAAAAGGGCAATGGCCTCTGTAAAAAATTCAGGTGGCATCTCTGACTTTATTAAGGTGTGTCAAGATGTAGAGAGTACAGGTCATACTCAAGCAATGCTTGCTGCAGCATTAAAAGAAACACAATTTGAATTAAGTCTCTCATAACTGACATGTTTTACACAGAAGTATTCATGGCTAAAACTTTGGGAATGGGAAATATGAGGTCTCTGTTTTGCTTGTTTATATGTGTCTTTGTGTGTGTTGTACGTGTGTGGCATTGCCAAAATTAATTCATAAAAGAGCTCTACTTAATTGGCTTAAAAGAAATTAAGTGCTTACATAAATTCCCAAGATACATAAAGTAAATTAATTTTTAGTTCATGCAAAATGGAAAATACTCAGTATTTGATATTCACTAATATTAAAGTTTGATGATCTAACTAATACAGACATGTTTTTAGAGTCATCAACATTAAGTATAATACCTTATTGTACCTAGGTTTAATAGAACTCAAATGAGATATTGAGACTTCAGCTACTAAATAAAAACTAAACTCATTTGAGACTTAATCATCATGTTTAGTGCCATCCTGAGATGTTCTGTAAAAGATAGTCCATGGTTGCTTCAAAAAAAGTAGGATGTATGTTTTCCATAAAAAAAGAAGGAAGAATGGAATTACATTTTATTAAGGGAGAAGAAAGTCCATCTTATAGCTTGTTATTTTAAGTGGAAAGATAGTAGACAATATAGATACAGAAAATGATGGGAGGTTTATGGGAAGTGGACAATGAGAAAAGAATTTTATGCATGGTCAGGACTAAGTTTAAAATTTCAGTAAACAGTTTTAAAACTAAACTAATGCAAAACTTAAATTTGAATTTGGTCTCTTAAAAAAAAGATTTTCTTAAAATACTGCTTTTAATAACAGATTATATGATTATCTTTGCCTTTAATTTGTATTTGCTTTTAAAATTCTTTGTTACTTTTGTTAGATAAATAACTAATATTAAACAATAATCTGTGACTCTATCTGATCAGGTATTTTTAAAGTTTTCTTTATATATACATATATATTTTTTACAAACTTCCTAAATATAAATTAAGGGGAAACTTTGTCAAATAAAAAATATGACACAAAAAATTAATCCCTCATTGTCAGACTTTTGCCATTCTGATCCCCTGGTAACATGGTAACAGTCTGCTCTGTTGTTCTAATCAGAAAATTAGGACAAATAAACAGTAGCTGTAAATTCAACAGTCAGGGCTATGGGAAATCCAAGACGGCTGCTTGCTTCTTCCTGGCTCCCTGACAAACCCAATAATGAAAAAAAATGGTTAAAAAACATGTTTTCCATTTGGGAATATACTTTCTACAGTCCCGATTTGGCTATAATTGGTAAAAAATGAGGGTAATTTAAAAAATTGTTTTGATTCATATTCTAGTTTTGTATATTGAGACAAATTTATGAAAAACTTTATTCCAGACCTCGTTGCTATAACAGACTGCTTATATTAGTAAGGCTCTTGCTAAATTTTGTCAAATTTGGGGAATTTTACCTGTCACTGGCATCCCTTATAATCCCCAAGGACAGCTATAGTAAAACATGCACATCATAAATTAAAACTCCAACTTAAAAAACAAAGAAGGGAGCAAGAAGGCTCCTCCCCCACAAGATTATTAAGACAAGCTTTGCTTAAATTTTTTCACCTGTAACGAACAAGGAATAATGCCCATGGAACGGCACTATGGCCAGTGTATTCCTGGTACCTCCCCATTAGTATACTGGGAAACACCTGAAGAAAACATATGAAAAGGTCCTGATCCTTTAATAACCTGGGGTAGAAGATATGCTTGTGTTTTTCCAGAAACTGCGGCTACACCTTCCTGGATTCCTGACAGGTGTGTTAACAGTGGCATGGAGGAAGACCAACTGACACACGGCTTTCAACAGATGACACTAGGAGCCAACAAAACAAGGGATGAAACAAGTAGTCCCTCCAAGGATGACAACAAGAAGGCCAACCCAATAATCTGGGGCCAAGTGAAGAAAACACTTAACATGGCAGAAGAACCCCTGTGTCAAGGAAATCAGCCTTTAATCCTCAAAATCTACTCATTGCCACTTTTACTGTCATCACCCTTGTGGTAACTGGGACTAATGGGGAACTCATTCCTAGACCTCCATTATTGAGAGTTATGACATGGGAGGATAAACCTCCATTAATATATGTTAACTATAGGCAGTTCCTCCCACATCCAAAAACGTCTACATTACCAGATATCATTTAGGGGGTGCCCCTTATAATTACACAGGACAAATGGTACACATGCCTTTTTGACTTACCCATAATGCTACAATTTCCCCCTGGTGTATGCCTATGCAGAATCGGATCTGGTTGATAGAAACTCCAAAAGGAAAAAGAAGAAATGTCACTATGTTTTTGCTATCAATACTAAGTATTTAAAAAGGAAAGGAATCACTAGATGATAAATATGCTAAGCCCCACAAAAAGATTTGTAAACAAGACCCTTCCTGCATACAGGGAGACACAGAATGGGATGATTGCATAACTAATATACGTCAAGTTTTTTCTATTCAAAACAGTAGGGTAATAAATTGGGGACCTAACAGAGAATTTAGATCTGCTGATAATAAAATTTGTAGGCTGAAAAAATGGAAAGGGGGCTTTCAGACAAATTCATTGAAAATACATCGGCATGCTTTGGGATTGGCTGGCCCACAACTAAAAATTGGAAATGGACCACTGCAAAAGACTCGATGGAAAGTAACAGCAGTCTTACAAAGAGTTTCCCTATGGGATATAAATTATACTTATGATAAACAAATGTACACTTATTCATTTTAGCTGGATTCAGACATAGGCTTTACATATGTGCTTATGGTAGGAAAAGAGATACAAGTCTCTCTCTTTCTCTCTTTTTTTCTTTTTTTTTTTTTTGTCTTTTCTAGAGCCACACCCATGGCATATGGAGGCTCCCAGGCTAGAGGTCTAATAGGAGCTATAGCTGCCCACCAGTTCAAGAGCCACAGGAATGCCAGATCAGAGCTGTGTCTGTGACCTACACCACAGCTCATGGCAACGCCAGGTCCTTAACCCACTGAGCAAGGCCAGGGATTGAACCCAAAACCTCATCGTTCCTAGTCGGATTCGTTAACCACTGAGCCGTGACAGGAACTCCAGATAGGTATATTTTAATTCCAGTTCTCAGATATATCATATTCAATACACAAATTGTTATTTACATCATTGTGTTAACAAATATAACAGGCATCAATCTATTATGATTTTGTATCAATCTACTACAATCTGGCTACCTGTGAATCTCACTGAACCTTGAGATCAAAACCCCACATTACATATTTTACATAATATATTTGAGAAGATCCTCAAAGGAAAAAGAATGATGGGTTTGATTATTAGAGCTATATTTACTATTATTGGAATAATAACTGTGGTAGCTACATCTGCTATAGCACTGTCTCAGGAGGTTCAAACCCATACTTTTGTAAATAACCTTGTTCAAAACTCATCAAAATTGTGATGTGAGCAACATTCCATAGACCTGGCCTCCTGAGATGAATTGAATAGTTTAAAAGATAAAATTTTTTGGATGGGCAAAAAATTGGAGAATATATACACACAAATGGAATTCCTTT
The DNA here is from genome assembly GCF_016906955.1 of Phacochoerus africanus. Taxonomy (NCBI): domain Eukaryota; kingdom Metazoa; phylum Chordata; class Mammalia; order Artiodactyla; family Suidae; genus Phacochoerus; species Phacochoerus africanus. Next base: position 44,489,538 of record NC_062553.1, on the reverse strand, counting down.
GTCATTATAATAAAACTACTTACTGTATCACTCCTCTTAAATACAGTAAAAGCCTTTACAATTGAGAAAAAAATTAAGGCTTATGTTTTGGGAGCCTGGGATCAGAATAATGCTACCCTAGATATTTTGGCTTTACAAAAGGACACTCAACAATTTAGTTCTATACAATTGGACACTTCTAAAGATCAGATTATTAAAGGTATTTTTATAAAAATTCCAGGCTTTTGATCCTCACACTTGGTTTGAGAATCCAAACATTTCCTTTATTATTGTTCTGTCACTATATTTGCATTTTTTCTTTTTTGTGCAGTCTGCAGAATCTAATTGACCCATAGAAACCAAATGAACACTCTACAACCAAAATTAACTATGGCTATTCTTATGCAACAACTAAATAAAAAGGGGGAGATGTTGGAGACCACTGAACTGCTAAACTCTGCAGAAAGCAAACTTGGTAGTGCAAAAGCATGATAAGCCAATGAATGCTTGTGATGGCAAAAGCCAGATAAGCATGTTTGCTGATGCAGAGTTCTAAAGTGCAGGGTCTCCTGTCAAAATAAAATAAGGAGTTTATACATCAACTATGTTGTTCCTTTAGGCAGCTGCACTATATCCTAAATGTATACATCTGTGACTTTTATTGCTAGTAGTCTCCCTAAATCTCACTAAGAGATAGCTTCAACACTCCCTATGCCTGCTTTTGTTCGCTAACCTAAACATGTCACTTTCCCTAATAAAAGTCTTGTGGGCTAGAGCCTAGAAGCTTTTGTTCAGAGAAACAGAGTGCCTCCTGGTCCCCTACTTTTAAAATGTAAAAGAGTCTCTTGTGTTTTATATGCCATGCCATCCCTCTTTCAGGATCTCCTGTTGACCTGCAGCGCAGGATGCAGAATACAGGCATCAGGGGCAAACCACAGCAGTCATCTCAGAAACCAGAGGGAGGCATAGCCTGCCACCACTAGGGATCTGTGAACTTGCTCCACCTGCATCCCCAGGCACCACAGAGGTTGGAAAAAAACAGTGCACTGAAACCGAGCACCACCCACTGTTGCTCTCACTCCCCTGGGAACACACCAAACCTGCTGCTGCCACTGAAAAATGCTCCAAGCAGCACCCACACATGCCTGACCATTGTCAGTTACCAGGACCCAGCAACTAAGGGCAGCCTGTGCAGCACATCCTGCATGGGCTAAGTGGGAAGTGTTCTTTTTTGCATGGGCTACAGGTTGCGGAGTACAAACCAGCAGAGTTATCTCTGACTCCAGAGGTGGTAGTGGCCTGCCACCACTAGGGGTCCATAAACACTCACCAGGGAATAACTGTCTGCTCACACCAAAGAAAGAGACAGAAAATATACAAACTCCCATGCCAAAAATATGGTAACCCCCCAAAAATACAAAGGGGTGCTCTTGCATAGAAATAGCCCTCTGAGACTACAATAGATGGTTTCCCTGACTCACAGAAAATGAAAAACTTAAGTGAAAGTAAGAAGCTCAGGAACCATTCACAGTTAAAAGAACAGGAGAATTCACCTGAGGGAGCAAGCAATGAAAGAGACCTCTGCAGTCTAACAGACACTGAGTTCAAAAGGGAGATAGTTAAAATACTGAAGGAATTAAAGGTAAATATGAAGGAATTAAGAATGGGTATGAACAGTAATGCAGATTATTTTAGAAAGGAACTGGAAAATATAAGGAAGAGCCAAGAAAATTTAGAAAATTCATTTGCAAACTGAGTTAAAGACACTAAAGAACAGAATGAATAAGGCAGAGGAACAAATTAGTGACTTGGAAAATAGAATAAAGGAAAACACCCAATCAGGGTAGCAGACAGAAAAGCAAATGAAAAAAACATGAAAGCACTATAAGAGATCTCTGGGATAATATAAAGCAGGCCAATCTATGCATAATAGGAATTCCAGAAGAAGATGGAAAATGGGATTGAAAATATATTTGAAAAGACTGTCTTTTTCCCATTTTATGTTCTTGCCTCCTTTGTTCAAGATTAATTGACCATAGGTGTCTGAGTTTATTTCTGCATTCTCTATTCTGTTCCATTGGTCTGTCTGTCTGTTTTGGTACCAATACCACACTGTTTCAATGACTGTGGCTTTGTAATATTGCCTGAAGTATGGGATGGTTATGCCTCCTGCTTGGTTTTAGTTCCTCAGGATTACTTTGGCAATTCTGGGTCTTTTGTGGGTCCATATAAATTTTTGGATTGTTTGTTCTAGTTCTGTGAAAAATGTCTTGGGTAATTTGATAGGGATTGAACTGAATCTGTAGATTGCTTTGGGTAGTGTGACCATTTTTACAATATTGATTTTTCCAATCCATGAACATGGAATATCTTTCCATTTCTTTACATCTTCTTTAATTTCCTTGATTAATGTTTTATAGTTCTTGGCATATAAGTCCTTTACCTTACTGAGTGAAGTAAGTCAGAAAGAGAAAGACAAATACCATATGATATCACTTATATATGGAGTCTAATATATGGCACAAATGAAACTTTCCACAGAAAAGAAAATCATGGACTTGGAGAATAGACTTATGGTTGCCAATGAGGAGGGGGAGGTAGTAGGGTAGATGGGGAGCTTGGGGTTAATAGATGCAAACTATTGCCTTTAGAATGGATTACCAATGAGATCCTGCTGTGTAGCACTGGGGCCTATGTCTAGTCACCTGTGATGGAGCATGATAATACGAAAAAAAAAATGTATACATATATGTGTAACTGGGTCACCATGCTATACAGTAGAAATAAAAATTGCATTGGGGAAATAACAATTAAAAAAAGAAAATACATTTGAAGAAATTATGCCTGAAAACTTTCCAAATATAAAGAAAATGGATATCAGGATATAGGAAGCACAGAGAGCCCCCAAAATGTGAATCCAAACAGGCCCACACCAAAACATATTATAATAAAAATGGCAAAAATTAAAAATAAAAGGAGGATTCTAAAGGTGCAAGAGAAACACAAAGCATTAATTATAGTGGAACACCCATAAGGCTAACAGAAACACCACAGGCAGAAGAGAGTGGCATGATATTTTCAAAGTTCTAAAAAGGAAAAATTTGCAGCCAAGAACACTCTACCCAGCAAGGACGTCGTTTAAAATAGAAAGAGAAATAAAGACTTTCTCCAACAAACAAAAGCTAATGGAGGAGTTCCCGTCGTGGCTCAGTGGTTAATGAATCCAATTAGGAACCGTGAGGTTGGGGGTTCGATCCCTGGCCTCGCTCAGTGGGTTAAGGATCCAGCATTGCCGTGAGCTGTGGTGTAGTTTGCAGATGCAGCTTGGATCCTGCGTTGCTGTGGATCTGGCATAGGCTGGCGGCTACAGCTCTGATTAGACCCCTAGCCTGGGAACATCCACATGCCAAGGAGCGGCCCTAGAAAAGGCAAAAAGACAAAAAAAAAAAAAGCTAATGGAGTACAGCAATACTAAACCCATTCTAAAAGAAATAATGAAAGGAAGCCTCTAAATTAAAAAAAGAAGTAAGAAGTAATAGGATGGAGGAAATCACAATTGGAAAGCAATCACTTAAATTAGCCAGCATACAAATCTAAAAAAAAAAAAAAAAATTTGTAAAAGTGATGATAAACACAAGGAACAGCAAAAGGACAAGTATTAAGATATTTAGAAAGGAAATTTAAAATCATAGAATGTGGGGAAGGAAAGTAATAAAACTCTAGACACTTTCTTTTTTTTTTTTAGAATGTCTTTAAGCCTATATGACTACCAGGCTAAAGCAATCAGATATAGGAAGGGGTTAATTTTAAAAACAGGATGAACACAAATCAAAACCAAACATTACATTCACAAAAACAAAAAAGAAAAGTACAGGAGCTTAAAATAAACGGAAATCATCCAACTAAAAAAAGAAAGGAATAAAGGAGAAACATAAAATCAATAGGAAAGGAAGGTTCAAAATGATAATAAATACATATTTATCAATAATTACCTTAAATGTCAATGGATTAAATGCTCCAATGAAAAGACACCAAGTAGCAGATTGGATAAAAAAGTAATAGCCTACAATATGCTGTCTACAAGAGACTCTCCTTAGGACAAAGGACACATAAAGATTGAAAGTGAGGGCATGGGAAAATATATTTCATGCCAATGGGCAAGAAAGGAAAGCAAGAGCTGCAAATACTCATATCAGACAAAATAGTATTTAAAATTAAGGCCATAAAGAAAGACAAAAATGACAGTATTTAACGATAAAAGGATTCACTCAAGAAGAGGATATTGCAATTCACAACAAAATTTTAGCCAACCGAGTCCAACAACATATCAAAAAGATCATACACCATGACCAGGTGTGGTTTGTCCCAGGTTCACAAGGATGGTTCAACATATGCAAATCAATCAACATCATACACCACATTAACAAAAAAAGTCAAAAATCATATGATCATCTCAATAGATGCAGCCACTAATGATAAAAATTCTCACCAAAGTGGGTATAGAGGGAATATAACATAATAAAAGCCATTTATGACAAAACCCACAGCAAATATAATACTCAATGGAGAAAAACTGAGAGACTTCTCACTCAAATCTGGAACAAGACAGGGATGCCCACTCTCACCACTGCTCTTCAACATAGTTTTGGAAGTCCTAGTCACAGCAATCAGACAAACAAAAGAAATTAAAGGCATCCAAATAGGAAGAAAAGAGATAAAACTGTCACTGTATGCAAATGACATGACACTGTACATAGAAAACCCTAAGGACTCAACCCAAAAACTGCTTGAACTGATTAACAAATTGAGCAAAGTAGCAGGATATAAGATTAACATTCAGAGATCAGTTGCATTTCTGTATACTAACAATGAAATATTAGAAAATGAATCACAAATACAATACCTTTTAAAATTGCACCCTAAAAAATCAAATACCTGGGAATACACTGGACCAAGGAGGTAAAGGACTCTATGCCAAGAACTATAAAACATTAATCAAGGAAATTAAAGAAGATGTAAAGAAATGGAAAGATATTCCATGTTCATGGATTGGAAAAATCAATATTGTAAAAATGGTCACACTACCCAAAGCAATCTACAGATTCAGTTCAATCCCTATCAAATTACCCAAGACATTTTTTCACAGAACTAGAACAAACAATCCAAAAATTTATATGGACCCACAAAAGACCCAGAATTGCCAAAGTAATCCTGAGGAACTAAAACCAAGCAGGAGGCATAACTATCCAAGACTTCAGGCAATACTACAAAAGCAGTCATTGAAACAGTGTGGTACTGGTATCAAAACAGACAGACAGACCAATGGAACAGAATAGAGAATGCAGAAATAAACTCAGACACCTATGGTCAATTAATCTTGGACAAAGGAGGCAAGAACATAAAATGGGAAAAAGACAGTCTATTCAACAAAATTGCTGGGAAACCTGGACAGCTGCATGCAAAGCAATGAAATTAGAACACACCCTCACACCATGCACAAAAATAAACTCAAAATGGCTGAAAGACTTAAATATGAGACAAGACACCATCAAACTCCTGGAAGAGAACATAGGCAAAACATTCTCCAACATCAACCTCATGAATAATTTTTCAGGTCATTCTCCCAAGGCAACAGAAATAAGAGCAAAAATAAACCAATGAAACCTAATCAAACTGACAAGATTTTGCACAGCAAAGGAAACCAAAAACAGAACAAAAAGACAACTTACAGAATGGGAGAAAACAGTTTCAAATGATGCAATGGACAAGGGCTTAATCTCTCGGATATACAAACAACTTATACAATGCAACAGCAAAAAAGCCAACCACCCAATGGAAAAATGGGCAAAAGACCTAAATAGACCATTCTCCAAGGAAAATATACAGATGGCCAACAAGCACATGAAAAAAGGCTCAACATCCCTGATTATAAGAGAAATGCAAATCAAAACTACCATGAGATACCACTTCACACCAGTCAGAATGGCCATCAGTAATAAGTCCACAAATAACAAGTGCTAGAGGGGGTGTGGAGAAAAGGGAACCCTCCTGCACTCTCGGTGGGAATGTAAGCTGGTACAGCCACTATGGAAAACAGTATGGAGGTTCCTTGGAAATCTATACATAGAACTTCCATATGACCCAGCAACCCCACTCTTAGGCATATATCCAGACAAAACTTTCCTTAAAAAAGACACATGCACCCAAATGTTCATTGCAGCACTATTCACAATAGCCAAGACATGGAAACAACTCAAATGTCCATTGACAGACAATTGGATTAGGAAGAAGAGGTATATATACACAATGGAATACTACTCAGCCATAAAAAAGAATGATGTAATGCCATTTACAGCAACTTGGATGGAACTAGAGTGAAACGAGCCAGAAAGACAAAGACAAATACCATATGATATCACTTATAACTGGAGTCTAATATACAGCACAAATGAACATTTCCACAGAAAAGAAAATCATGGACTTGGAGAATAGACTTGTGGCTGTCCAGGGGGCAGAGGAGGGAGCGGGAGGGATCAGGAGCTTAGGGTTAAGGGATGCAAACTATTGCTCTTGGAATGGATTTACAATGAGATCCTGCTGTGTAGCATTGAGAACTATGTCCAAATTCTTACTTCACAACACAACAATGGGAGGGAAAAGTATGTATACATGTGTGTATAACTTGGTACCCATGCTATACAGCAGAAAAAAAAAATAAAAAATAAAAAAGAATAGGATATTATAGTCATCAATATATATATTCCTAATATAGGAACAGTGAGATACATAAAACAAATACTAACAGATATATAAGGAGAAACTGATGGGAGTACAATAACAGTAGGAGTCTCTAACACTCCACTCACATCAATGGACAGATCCTCTAGACAGAGAATCAATAAGACAACAGAGATCCTAAATGATAATAGAAAAGTTAGACTTAATTTACCTTTTCAGGACATTACATCCAAAAAAATAAAAAAAAATCTGACTACACATTCTTTTCAGTGTAAATGGAAAGTTCTCAAGGATTGACCACATACTGGGGCACAAAACTAATCTCAACAAATTTAATAGTATTGAAATTATCTCAAGTATCTTCTCTGACCACAATGGCATGAAACTAGAAATCAACCACAGGAAAAGCAATGAGAAAAAACTGATTACATGGAGACTAAACAGCATGTTAATAAAAACCAATGGGTTAATGAGGAAATAAAAAGAAACTTAAAAAATACCTCAAGACAGATGATAATGAATGCACAACCATTCAAAATCTATGGGATGCCACAAAAGCAGTGCTAAGAGAAAAGCTCATAGCGATACAGACCTTCCTCAAAAAAGAAGGAAAACCTCAAATCAACAACTTAACCCACCATCTAAATGAACTAGAAAAAGAACAAACAATGCCTAAAGTCAACAGAAGGAAGGAAATCATAAAGATCAGAGAGAAATCAATAAACTAGAGATTCAAAAAAACAATAGAAAAAATAAATAAAAGCAAGAGCTGGTTCTTTGAAAAGGTAAACAAAATAGACAAACCTCTGGCTGGACTCACCAAGAAGAGGAGAGGAAAAAAAAAAAAAACCAAAGAAACAAAATAAGAAATGAAAAAGGAGAAATCTCAATCTCAATGGATAAAGCAGAAAAAAAAACCATAAGAGAATACTATGAACAATTATATGACAACAAATTTGACAACCTGGAAGAAATGGACAACTTTCTAGAGACTTACAGCCCTCCAAAACGGAATCAAGAAGAAACAGATCAACTGAGCAGAGAGATCACTAGAAATGAAATTGTGTATGTCATAAAAAGACTCCCTACAAACAAAAGTCCAGGACCAGACGGCTTCACAGGAGAATTCTACAAAACGTACAAAGAAGAACTTATACCTATCCATCTTAAACTTTTCAAAAAGTTTGAAGAAGGAACATACTACAAGATATTCTATGATGCCACCATCACTCTAATACTAAAACCAGACAAAGATACTACCAAAAAAGAAAACTATAGGCCAATACTTTTGATGAATATAGATGCAAAAATTCTCCACAAAATGTTAGCCAAATTAATCCAACAACATATAAAAAAGATCATAAGCAGTGACCAAGTGGGATTCATTCCAAGGTCACAAGAATGATTCAACATACACAAATCAATCAACATCATACACCACATTAACAAAAGAAAAGTCAAAAACCACATGATCATCTCAATATAACCAAGTGGGATTCATTCCAAGACCACAAGAATGATTCAGCCTATGCAAACCAATCAATGTCATACACTGCAGAGACCAGTTCAGCAGGTTGGGGCTGAAGAATGGGTGCTGTGAAACTTAAGGAAAATAGTTAACATAAAATAAGACACAGAGAAATTTATCTTAAGTAAAGTTGGGAACCAGGGGACTCAAGGTCTCAGGGACCAAGAGCGCCACCTCAAGAAATCACACTGCTTTTATTGTGCTCTTGAGGATTACATTAAGTGAGGAGGGGATTGTAGGTGAGGATATTGTTTTTTTTAAGTTATTTTAAAAGTAACATAGCCAGTAGCTGATTAAGATTTTATTCTGACTTTTAAGCATTTAACAATCATTAGCATTTGAGAAAGCTTGGCCTCAGCTATCTATGCATTCTAGAGAATCACCATTGTGCTTCTGCAGACCTTGTGCCTATCTGCAGCAACCCAGCATGCCTAGGTTTGCACCTTGGTTCTCCTTGCTAATGCATATCCTGCTAATGACCCTTCATAAACCCCTTGGGGCCATGAGAGTCCTCTTTCTCTTATTCTTTAAAGGACATATCATACTTTGCAAACAGCGTGCCAAACTGCACAGGTCCGGTGTGCCTAGACCAACACATTATGTCCTCATTCAGCTGACCACATGAATAAATTATGCCTTTAGGTCTCTGTTCTTAAGCTTAAGTCATTCACCAGCACTGTGACTGTTTTTCATGCCAGAAGATGGGATAAAGTAAAGCAGGACAAGATGGAGTTTTCAGCAAAAAGGCTAAGAAAATATTGTAGAAACATGTGTTGTGACAATACACCACATTAACAAAAGAAAAGTCTAAAACCACATGATCATCTCAATAGTTGCAGAAAAATCATTTGACAAAGCCCAATATCACTTCATGATAAAAAAAACTCTTACCAAAGTGGGTATAGAGGTATGTGTATTCCTTAACATAATCTAAGCCATTTATGACAAACCCACAGCAAATATAATACTCAATGGAGAAAAGCTGAAAGCCTTCCCACTAAAATCTGGAACAAGACAGGGATGCCCACTCTAACCACTGTTGTTGAACATAGTATTGGAAGTCCTAGCCACAGCAATCAGACAAACAAAAGAAATAAAATGCATCCAAATAGGAAGAGAAGAGGTAAAACTGTCACTGTATGCAGCTGACATAGAAAACCCTACAGAGTCCACACAAAAACTACTCAAACTGATCAATGAATTCAGGAAAGTAGCAAGATACAAGATTAACATTCAGAGATCAGTTGCATTTCTGTATACTAACAATGAAATATTAGAAAAGGAATAGCACCACAAAAAATTAAATACCTAGAAATAAACCTGACTAAAAAGGTGAAAGACTTAAATGCTGAGATCTATAAAACATTAATCAAGGAAATTACAGAGGATTCAAAGAAATGGAAAGACATTCCACACTCCTGAATTGCAAGAATCAATATTGTTTAAACGGCCATACTACCCAAAGCAATCTACAGATTCAATGCAATCCCTATCAAATTCCCATAATTTTTTTCACAGAACTAGAACAAATAATCCAAAAATATGTACAGAACCATAAAAGACCCAGAATTGCCAAAGCAATCCTGAGGGACAAAAACCAAGCAGGAGGAATAACTCTCCCAGACTCCAGGCAATAGTACAAAGCTATGGAAATCAAGACGGTATGGTACTGCTATCAAAACAGACACACAGACCAATGGAACAGAATAGAGAACCCAGAAATAAACCCAAACACCTATGGTCAATTAATCTTTGACAAAGGAGACAATAATATAAAATGAGAAAAAGAGAGTCTTTTTAGCAAGTGGTGCTGGCAAAACTGAACAGCCACATGTAAATCAATGAAACTAGAACACACCCTCACACTATGCACAAAAATAAACTTAAAATGGCTTAATGTCTTAAACATAAGACAAGATACCACCAAACTCCTAGAAGAGAACATAGGCAAAACATTCTCTGACATTAACCATATGAATGTTTCCTTAGGTCAGTCTCCCAAGTCAACAGAAATAAAAGCAAAAATACCAATGGGACCTAATCAAACTGACAAGCTTTTTGCACAGCAAAGGAAACAATTTTTTTAAAAAAAGGCAACATACAGAATGGGACGAAATAGTTTCAAAGGGTGCATTTGATCATGGCTTAATCTCTAAACCAAGCCCATCTCCTTCAGTGCCAGCGTGGTGCCCTGGGAAATGACTTCCAACGTGTGCTTCCATCTGCAACAGGTGCTGAAGAGATGTTGAGAATATGGTCTGCCCTGGGTACCCTTGTGGAAAGGGGATGAGTCTGGGGTGGGGATTGGGAAAAACAACCTAGTTTTATTTAAAAAAAAGAAAGGAGATTAAGCACTGCAAATATTGCTCCACAACTTCTACAATATCATCAGTTATACTCCACACAATGATATCTGGCAAATTTTATGCAAATATGTTATTCCATTAATTCTTACACATCTGCATTAAATATATATGTGTAAGAAGAGGAACAGTGGCTCAGATGATTCAAATGTCAACTTTAAATTATGTTCACATTTTTCATATGTTACCAAACCACAGAATACAATTGAATTAAACAGGCCTTCTGTTGGGGACAACTTGAATGCTCTGAATAAATTAGTATATCTTTCCAAAGCAATGGAAAATTTTCTGTGTCTATTAAGAGCAAATAAAAATCACTTTGAAGCTATTCCCCTTATCCTCCTGAGCCCAGAAGGAGTTTTCTTATGACAAAATGCACCATATTATTTTTGTTTAGAAAGAGAGAGTGGAAGGAAGGAAGGAGGAGGGAGGGAGACAGGAAGGGAAAGAAGGAAGGAAGTAGGGAAGGAAGGAAGAAGGAACGAGAATAAAGACAGAAAGACAGAAAGACAGAAGGAAAGAGAGAAAGCAAGAAAAGAAATGAAGAGAGGAAGAAGGGAAGAGAGAGAAGAAAAGTGGGTAACTACTCCTATTACATGGGAACTGCATGATTCTTATCTCATGCATGGTTCTTTTAAAGATGTCTATAGCGATCTTTTTAAACATGATTTAGAGGGAGTTCCCGTCGTGGCTCAGTGGTTAACGAATCCAACTAGGAACCATGAGGTTGTGGGTTCGAACCCAGGCCTTGCTCAGTGGGTTAAGGATCTGGCATTGCCGTGAGCTGTGGTAGAGGTTGCAGACGCAGCTCAGATCCCGTGTTGCTGTGGCTCTGGCTTAGGCCGGCGTCTGCGGCTCCGATTGGACCCCTAGCCTGGGAACCTCCATATGCTGTGCGGGTGGCCCTAGAAAAGGCAAAAAGATAACAAACAAACAAACAAAAAACCCACATGATTTGGAGAAGGAAATGATGCATAGTTGGATGCTACACAGGGGGATGCATGGTCTTACAATTATGATGCAGGCAACTGCAAAGGAAATCAATCTCTGTCCAGAAACTGAGTCTGGATATTTGGGAGACAAAAAAAAAAAAAAAAAACACAAAAAACTCTGCACTTAAAATACTTCTACACAGATATATGATATGACTCTCTACACGGTCAGAGGGTGACATAGTGTCTAAAACACAAGGAAGAGCCATCCATTTCAGGATATTATACTAGTAGCCAGAATAAACATCACACACAAAAAAAGGAAATGAAAATTAGGGAGAAAATATACTGTGCATATTGATAGAGTACTGATATCTCTATTAAATAGTGCTTTCCAAAGAAAAACAAACATACCAGCCATAAAGAGGCCAAAGAATACGAATGTGCCATACACGAAAGAAGAGATAAGAATGGCCAGGAAACAGTGCATATAATAAAACTCACTAATAATCATAGAAATACAAGAAAATAATGAGATAGAATTCAGAGCCTAAAAGATTTAATGAATATAAGAATGATAACACTATTTGCAGTTGACCATAATACAGGAATATGAATACAGGAATACCCATCTGAATGGTAATATGCAAATACATTAAAGAGCACTGATTATTATCAAGAAATTACTCTTGTGGAAATTTGTTCTCTGAAAATAATAAGAAATACGCACAAAAATTTATGAGGCTCATTGCAGAATTATTTGTAATGATTAAAAAATTGAAACGAACTTAATTTTTAGATATATCTATAGATATTTAATGATATGGGAAAATTCGCAAAGATTTAAATGGTGTAAACTTTTAAATCATTAAAATATTCTGATTTTGTGAAAGGATTTTTAACATTTATTATATATAATTAAAAAACAAACTTGAATTTCCATCGAAGTATATAGGCTATGAAGGACAGAAAACTGAGTCTGGACATTTGGTAATTTAGGCACACAAGCTAGAGAAGACTCTTGGACAAATACACAGTATGCTAGATATAACATTTTATAATCTTTAATACAACATATATAAACGGGGAAATGTAAAATACATGTATCTATACTGTTGTTCCTTGAGCATATTTTGAGAAAAGAAAATTCTCTATTACGTTAAGTAAACTGTAAAGTCAGTTATTTTTTAGTATTCTAACTAATTTTTATAGTGAAGCAAATCTCCTAGCCAAAAATATGAAATAGTTTAGCTCAAGGTACCTGTTAGTTAATTTGACTTCACTTTAGATCTATTACTCGGAATCGCTGAATTTTCCCATTTTACCACCAAGTAGATAATTCATTCAAAATAACTTCTTTATTATTATTCCATAATGAAGCATTGTTCCATCTTCTTCATTTATTTACATTTTTAGTCATTTATTTAAATCAGCATAGATTCAGGAAGGTTTGTTTAATACTTTGTGTTATAATCCAAAATTATCATTATTAATTTTGTTGCTCAAATTAGGTTCATAATAAGAAACACTGAAGAAGTCAGACCCCTCCTTTCCTTGGAAACAGATAAAACACCAGAAGAAAGAATAACGATTTTATATTTCAGTGTCATAGATCACCATTAGAACCTATGAGGAATGGAAATGGATTATATCCAGGTACAGTGGAAGATGAGAAATGAGGGAAGGGTCTTCTATATTACTGAGAGACCTTGTTCAAAGCCTTAGAAGGAAACGCAAAAAAGCTCCCTTGGGAGTTCGCATCGTGGCTCAGCAGAAATGAATTTTACTAGCATCCACGAGGATGCAGGTTCAATCCCCGACCTCGATCAGTGTGTTAAGTAAGGGTCCAGCTTGGCTGTGGCTGTGGTGTAGGCTGGCAGCTACAGATCTGATTTGACCCCTAGCCTGGGAACCTCCACATGCCACAGGTCCAGCCTTAAAAAAAAATAAAATAAAAAATAAAATAAATTAAAAAAAAACAAAAAAATAAAATAAATTAAAAAAGAAAAAGCTCTCTTGGTCAACAGCCCCTACAAATAAAAATAAAATACTAGCTGATGGAGGCAGGGTGCAGGAGATTGAGGCTCTCCACCTCAGAGGATTTTCTCTACATCCAGGTAGCTCTGCCCTCTGAGCAGATGCCTTAATGTAAGGATGCTGAAAATGACTTTCTTTTAAAATTTTTGTTAATTTTTGTTTATGTTTGCTTTTTTCCTTCATCTTTGTCTTCATCTTCTTTCTTTTTTTTTGGCATTAATCTATAATCTTTTTTTTAATTTATTTTTTAGTGTCATTTCCTCCAACACACTTTTTTTCCCCACTGTACAGCATGGGGATCCAGTTACACTTACATGTGTACACAATTTTGTCTCCCATTGTCATGCTGCATTGTAAGTATCTAGAGGTAATTGAGGTAATTCTCAGTGCTACACAGCAGGATCTCATTGTAAATCCATTCCAAGAGCAATAGTTTGCATCCATTAACCCCAAGCTCCCAATCCCTCCCACTCCCTCCCCTGCCCCCCAGGCAACCACAACTCTGTTCTCCGTGATTTTCTTTTCTGTAGAAAATTTCATTTGTGCTCTATATTAGATACCAGATATGAGTGAAATCATATGGTATTTGTCTTTGTCTTTCTGGCTCGTTTCACTCAGTATGAGATTCTCTAGTTCCATCCATGTTGCTGTAAATGGCATTACGTCGTTCTGTTTTATGGCTGAGTAGTATTCCATTGTGTATATATACCTCTTCTTCCTAATCCAATTGTCTGTCAATGGACATTTGAGTTGTTTCCATGTCTTGGCTATTGTGAATAGTGCTGCAATGAACATTTGGGTGCATGTGTTTTTTTAAGGAAAGTTTTGTCTGGATATATGCCTAAGAGTGGGATTGCTGGGTCATATGGAAGTTCTATGTATAGATTTCCAAGGAACCTCCATACTGTTTTCCATAGTGGCTGTACCAGCTTACATTCCCACCGAGAGTGCAGGAGGGTTCCCTTTTCTCCACACCCCCTCTAGCACTTGTTATTTGTGGACTTATTACTGATGGCCATTCTGATTGGTGTGAGGTGGTATCTCATGGTCATTTTGATTTGCATTTCTCTCTTAATCAGTGATGTTGAGCATTTTTTCATGTGCTTGTTGGCCATCTGTATATCTTGGAGAAATGTCTATATATGTATGTATGTATATATATATATGTATATATATATATATTTTATGGCTGCACTTGCGGCATGTGGAATTTCCCCAGCTAAGGGTCAAATCAGAGCTGTAGCTGCAGGCCTATACCACGGCTGTTCTCAAGCAGCTGTGGGGTGAGATTGCAGAGCGCTCACCACTTGATATAGGCACCCAATACTTGTTCCTTTGGAGAAAGAATCTGGCAAAGAGATTGAGGGTAGTGAGGCAAATAAGTGTTTATTATGAGAGAGGAGAGAGAAGGAAAGAAGAGAGAGAAAAGTGTGGAGAAAGCATAGGCAGGCTCTGGTGGGGATGGGAGATGGAGAGAGAGAAAGGCAGAGACAGAAAGAGCAAGAGAGGAAGAGAGCAGCACATGCTTTGGAGGTGGTTTAATCACTTGTATGTGGGCAGTCCTTCCAGGCTTCCTCTGGCCAATCATCTTGCTTCATCTGGCCTTGAGCCCACAACTGGCCTGACTCAGGGTCCTACACTGTGTGCACCTGCACATCTTTTAGCCAGGATGGATTCTAGCAAAAGGGTCTCAGGGAAGCTGACAGGATGAACTGTAGTCTGGGGCTCCTCCCTTCTTGGACCCCAAACTCAAAGGCTGATCTGTTTTTCAATTACAACTAAGACCTCTCTCTCAGAGCATACCATGTGGGCTCTCCTGTTTTATCCTTATGGTTTCTGCCTTGTCTCCCTTCTCTGGACCCAATTTTGTCCCTCGCCTGTGCCCCAGGCCTCCAAATCCTGGTTTTCAGTGTTAGTCACAAGATTCAGGACCAAAACCACATGTCTTATCTCTCTCACACTCTTTATCTGCCTGTCAACTAGAACTTTATTGCCTGACAGACAATCATCTAATCTTGAAGTCCACTTGAAGCTTCTCTCTGGCCAGCTACTTTACATACCTGTAATCTGAGAGGCTTCACAGCACACAGCACAGACTCTGGATCTGGATACTGTATTACTGGCTCTTCACTTACACTTGTTTGACCTTAGGTGAGTAACTCAAACTTCATGTGTCCTGGTTTCCTTCTAAGGAAAATGAGGTGAGGATAAGAATATGTACTATAAGAATTAAATACATGCAAACCTGTTCCCAACAGTGTTGGGCAGGAGGTGCTCTATAGTGACTGTAGCACTGCTCCACAGTGCTGGTGTAGGTGTGGGTCTAAGCTTCTGGAACAGCAGGCATTCTGATGTCACAGCAGGCAGGGTGTGAGCAGGGAAAGGGGGGCACAGCCAGGTCGCAGGAAACCATGCATCTTGTAAACAGTGGGCGGTCCATGGGCAGGCAAAGAAAAGCATGAACCCCCAGACTGACAGTAAACCACATATTTGGGGTGATAAGTGCCCTGGAGGCAGACTAGGAAAGGTGGGAAAAAGTGGGAATCTCCAGCCTCCAAAAGTAACCTTTGCTCATTATGCTTTCATTACAATAAAATTAGTCTTGAATGTAAGAAATGTCCATCGTGCACTATGCCATGACACTTCCAATCAAGGCTAAATAAGGAAAAAAAATCCCTCTTCCCTTCAGGAAGGTGGAGCTGGGATAAAAATCACAGAGAATATGACCTCTCCTTCCCTGGTGAATATTCTGCCCCTTCATTTACATGCCTCTCATAACTTGCCCAAGCAACCAGGGTAGCTGCTCACCTGCCTGCCTTCTCCCTCTCTCACTTAAATAAATCCTCGCTTTTCTTTCTTTCTTTTTTTCTTGTTACAGTCATACCTATGGAATATTGAAGTTCCTGGCCTGGGCTAGAGGGACAATCGGAGCTGAACCTGTGACCTATACCACAGTTTCAGCAACACTGGAAGCAGCTTGTGGCAATGCCAGATCCTTAACCTACTGAGCAAGGCATTCTCAGGGATTGAATCTGCATTCTCAGGGGCATTTTGTGGGGTCCTTAACCTGCTGAGTTATAATGGGAAGTCCACTCACTTTACTTTCTCCCTGTTTCTTTTCTGAATTCATTCTGCCAGGAGACAAGAATCTTTAACCAGGAACACCATAACCCCTTATCTCCACTTGTTCCTGGCTTCTAAGTTCAATTAGCAGTTAGAATACAGTCAACATTTAAAGAAATGTACATTTTTAAAAAGGGGGTTTGTAAGCCTTCTTAGAATGTTTACATTATTTTTAAAAGAACTGTTTTTTTTTGGTCCTTTTAGGGCTGCACCAGCAGCATATGGAGGTTCTCAGGCTAGGGGTTGAATGGGAGCTGTAGCTGCCAGCCTACACCACAGCTCACAGCAATGCCTGATCTTAACCCACTGAGCAAGGCCAGGGATCAAACCCCAACCTCATGGCTCCTAGTCGGATTTGTTTCCGCTGCGCCACGACAGGAACTCCTAAAAGAACTTCTTTTTAAAAGGGATTTATTTACATGTTAAGGAATGCAAAGAGCTATATTTAAAGAGTTTTGAATCTTCAAAATTCATATATCAGAAGTAAATTTTTGGTGAAATCATAGAGAAAAAACTTTCAGTCATTCTAATAATGGAGCATTTGTTCCCATTAAAGTCTGAAGAGTCCCTACAGTTCTGGGACATTTTGTTGAGGAGAAGCGAGGTAAAAACTGTGTATATAAATATATATATATCTGTGCAAAACTTCTAGTAATTGTCTTTTGCATGATTCATCTTTAGTTAATACTTTGGTTGTATCCCTGTCAAGTGCAAAAATAGTAGGTTGGGTCGGCAGAGAAAGAATAGTCTTTAATGGGAACAAAAAAAATGAAAAGGAGAAATGGAGTGGGGCCAGGACCTGAGTGATGAACTAGATCTTTTTAAAGAGTCTTAGCTTTGTCAAAAGATAATAGGTGCTACTTAGTGCTTTAAATATAATTGTTTCTTATGTAAAAATTGCAAAAGAATTGTCACATGAAAATTAAGTTCTTTGTCATCTCAAAACATTAAGCTGCTAAATGTTAGCAACTTATAAAAAGTCCCATTTCTTTTTTCTTAAGTAGTTTTCTAAAAGTCTCTCAAATAGGACTCATTATTTACTACACTTCATATCACCATTTCTTCTATGTTTGTAGCACAGCGTTCAAAAGAAATGTCTATTCAAAACTGCATATTATAAACTAAAATTTAAAAGTATATACATGTATTACTTTTTTTCTTTACTCTGTGAACACTTTCAACCATTAATCTAATTTCCTTTTGTTTATAAATAAGAAAGTATGATTCCCTGTGTTGGCAAGGAGGAAACAAAGCAAGCATGAACCTAAAGTGACTCTTCACTTTTCATAGAAGATCCAAGCATATCCATCAGCATCCTGGGTATATAGACCTGAGCTGCTAAGGGACAACCACCAGCCTGACAACATCAGTGAACACTTGAAAAGTGGCTAGGGTTAAATTAATTAAACCAAGAGGCCATTTAATTAATTTTAAATTAATGCTTTAATGCCACGGCAGCGATATAAGCAAACCAACATCTAAGATTGTTAGTGCCTCAAGGTTATAAAATTGAAACCTAAGGAAAACCAATCACCATTAGCCAACTAGGCTTGAAAATATAACCCATCAGTTGTTTCCTTACTTTGCTTCCACCTTTTCTCCATGGAAGATTCTCCAGCTCCCCTCCCATGGTGGAGATCCTCATTACTTCTGCTGTGGTGCTGACTGATTGGAATGGAGTTTTGCTCAAATATACCTTAAAATTACAGGAGTTCCCATTGTGGCTCATTGGGTTAAGAACCCAACATAGTGCCCATGAGAATGTGGATTCTATCCCTGGCTTCGCTTAGTGGGTTAAGGATCCAGCATTGCTGGGAGCTGCAGCTTAGGTTGCAGGCACAGCTAGGATCTGGCATTGCTACGCCTGTGGTGTAGGCCTGCAGCTGCAACTCTGATTTGACCACTACCTGGAAACTTGCATATGCTACAGGTGAGGCTGTAAAAAGAAAAAAAAAAATGAATATGCCTCAGTTTGCCTTTTACCACACTGGTCTAGTCTGCACTGTGGTGTGCTGCAAGTACAAAACTCATACTGGGTTTCAAAGTCTTAGGATGAAATGAAGACTGTAAAATCTCTCTTAAATTTTGTATATGGATTACAGGTGTAAATCACAATATTTTGGATACACAGGGATAAATAAAATGTATTATTAAAATCACTTGGGAGTTCCCATAGTGGCTCAGTGGTTAACAAATCCGACTAGGAACCATGAGGTTATGGGTTCAATCCCTGACCTTGCTTAGTGGGTTAAGGATCCGTGTTGCCAGTTGCCATGAGCTGTGGTGCAGGTCACAGACAATGCTTGGATTCTGCGTTGCTGTGGCTCTGGTGTAGGCTGGTGGCTACAGCTCTCATTAGACCCCTAGCCTGGGAACCTCCATATGCTGCAGTGCGGCCCTAGAAAAAAGACGAAAAAGACAACAACAACAACAAATCACTCACCATTTCTTTCTTTCTTTTTGTCTTTTTAGGGCATATGGATGTTCCCAGGCTAGGGATCCAATCAGAACTGTAGCCTCCAGCCTACGCCAGAGCCACAGCAATGTGGGATCTGAGCCACGTCTGTGACCTGCACCACAGCTCATGGCAATGCCGGATTCTTAACCCACTGAGCGAGGCCAGGGATCGAATCCACAACCTCATGGTTCCTAGTTGGATTCTTTTCCGCTGCACCACAACAGGAACTCCTCGCCACTTTCTACTTTATAAAGTGTGGCTACCAGACATTTTTAAATGTACAATTTCACATCGTGACTCACATTTATGTCTGACAGTATACACATACACACACACGCACATATATATATATATATATATAACAGCAGATTATATAAACAGTACTTTCTTATTTGTATTTGATAGTTTTTAACATGCACTAGATGTAATTTAGTTTGCCTATAGGGATTCTGTACAAAATTATACCTTCTATTACAAATAGCCTGTTTTAGCAAACTTAAACACCCTCCTAAGAATTAGCAGGAAAATTTTGGGTGAGCTTTCTGAACATGACATGTGTGAATAGATTTTATGTTACACAAATAGTCCTAATGGAGTGAAACAATTATTTTTATGGAATTCCTTTGTCCCTAGGGTAGAGTGGAAGGGGTGGATTCAAGATTTCATGCAGGAAGTGGCCTTCCTTGGAGAGCCAAGACAGTGATGGGCGTTTCTATGAGATACTATCCTTCCGTTGTTTCCCTGCCAGATTTTATCCTAAACAGCATTCTCTGCTGCCCTCTAGAGGTTCTAAGAGCCACTGGTCAGGGCTACAAAGAAACCTACTTGAAAGTAAGCAGATAATGGAAACAGAAATAAGACCCAAGGATGCAGAGAACAGACTTGTAGTTGCCAAGGGGAGGAGGGAAGGGGTGGGATGGACAGGGAATTTGGGGTTGGTAGATGCAAACTTACATTTAGAATAGATAAGCAATTGGGTTCTCTTGTACAATATAGGGAATTATGTATAATCTCTTGGGGTAGAACATGATGGAAGATAGTATGAGAAAAAGAATGTATAGATATGTATGACTGGGTCACTATGCTGAACAGCAGAAATTGACACAACATTGTAAATCAACTATACTCTAACAAAAATAAATAACCACACTTTTAAAAAATGACATTTTATAAAATATTTTAAAAAGTAAGGTGATAAGTATTATTTTTCCCCTTTAAGAATTCTGTACCCATTTATAATGTGGGGTGTTTTCTCTCCATACCACAGAGCAATTCTCGACACCAGATGGAGTCCTACAATTCAACTCAATTCTGACACCATCTTCTCAAAGCATCTGATTCCTCAGGTGAAGGGCTCAGTCCTATAAAGACTACCCTCACTTCAGAGACCAATAGCAAGGCCAGGTTGTCACCTGGGCTTTTGACCAATTGGCTGTAGACCTAAGGTCCCCACAACTCCCTAATTGGACTGGATTAATATGCTAGAGAGAAACACAAACTCTGAGAACCATTTTACCTACTAGATGACTGGTTTATTATGAAAGGATATGACTCTGGAACAGCCTAATAGAAGAGGTGCTGAGAGAGAGGTATGGGAAAGGGTGCAGGACTTTGTGCCTATACCTTCCTGAAATAGGAGAGAAGGGGGCAGGGCACCAGCCTTAAAAGAATGACACAGTCCTTGAGAGTGTGACATTATAAGCTCATTGAACACATTAGCTAAATGCCCACAGGTGCAATGATGGTTCTGAGGTTGACTACATAAAAGGGGGCAGTGGCCCACTTCCTGGAAACTCCCACTTCTTCCCAGAAATATTTGGAATAATCCTCCCACTCATTAGCCTATGAAATTTCCCATCCCATAGAAACTCACCACCCCATATTTTGGGGCCTCCCACCTTCTGATCTGGCCCACACTCCATCTTTGGAATGTGTTTCTCCCAGGGCTGCTCTCTCACCTTTTGAGGTGGCCCACACTTTGTCTATCTCTCAAAAAATCTACTTTTTACCTATTACTTTACTTCTTGCTGAATTACCTCTGCACTGAGACACAAAGAACCTGTACTTCGGTAGGTCCTGAGACCACGTGTGTGGTTTTAATTTTTAAAAAACCAGCAGCTTCGTGTCCCATTCTGAGGTGTTCGATTTCAATACTAAGCTAAAAGCTCCCCCAATATTTGAGGCGTTATGGAGGCCTTATCACACAGGTCTGGTTGATTAAAACATGGGCTATTGGCAAGGATTTAACCTCCAGGCCCTCTCTCCTCCTGGGAAATGGAGGTTAGGGTGGGCTTTCAGGTTCCAAACCTCTAATCTCCTGGTGGGGGTCTCCAGGCAACCAGCATCCCACCCCCACCCACACCTTAAGCCTCCCCAAGGTCACCTTATTAACGAAACACACCTTCCTCAGTTTGATCACCTAGGAAACTCCTAGAGTTTCAGGAGCTCCAAGCCAGAAACGGGGATGGGGAGTAAGACCAAATACCTATATATAGATATATATCTTATTATCAATTGCAACAGCTTACTCTTCAATAACAAAGAGGCAGAATAAGTCATTTGGTGAATCAGAGACTCAAATAAATAAAATGAAATAATGAATTGGTTCTGACACATATTCATGTGTGTATATAAACTGCTATTCTCCTGTAAAGGTTTAAAAACCTATACCTAGATCTTCAGTTCAAACTGATAAACTCATACTTTTTCATAACATTTGGTTCTATTTTATTGGTTCTGCACATGAGGGTCGAACAGGAGGGTAGGCTTCTGGAAAGGATACAGATCCCTGCTTCTGCTTCATTAATTAGATTTACCATCATAAAATCCAGTTGGTCCTCCTGCCCCTTCCTTCCTGCACCACTTCCAACCTCTTGTTTCTCATTCTCTAAGTATTATTTCTGTGCCTTGTATGTTTTACCACTATGCATAACCAATATTTTGGTTATGTGTACACTTTCACCCCTAAAAGAAGAGGTGACATCACTTCATGTTTATTTGTGGCCTCACCCCCTCCAGGGCCAGTCTTGCTGCTGTCACTTTGTTGGTATTAAAGAAAAATAACCCCTGAGGATATGATTGCTGAAGAGGAACCATTCGACTTTATCAAGAACAGCAGGGAATCAATAATGAAAGTTTATAACGGGTAAAACTACAAGATACATGGACAATAAGGGCACTAATGAAATGACCACTAAGAACATTAATCTCATTTTTATTGAATTAAAAACTGTCTAGAGACAAGTGGAAAAAATAATTTATTGCGGGTTCTCTTACACATGAACATGGAACATTTATACATATATTGATGTGCTGATAGGAAATACTAAATTTAAAGACAAACATCTTTACACAAAAGTACTCTATTTTAGAAAGATAGATATTAATAAATTATCAGATATTTAAGAATAACAAGCCAATGATTCCAACAGGAATGCATTCTATGTCAAAATTAAAGTGACTTCTATGAACCTGATGCCCTGTATATAATCATGTTCTTGTAAGCTATGAAAAAGGAGCTTATTTCTGGGAATAAAAGGCCAGGAGGGGCTCTGACTACGAAGAGCTTCCAGCTTTATCTTTGGATGTAGTTTAGCCCCTAAAAGTTATCCCAAGCTAATGTAATAGCTCATGAAACAGTGCCGCTTTCTCTAATAGCTGCATGTGGTTAATGAAATTTGTAATACAAGGGCTATAATGCAAAAGATAGCACTTTAGAGGTATTAGAATTGCCACAGGATTTGACTGAGTGACCGAATGGCTTAATAACAGAAAAGCATATTCTCTATTTCTGGAGGAAAATGAGCATAATTCAAAAGAGTCACTATTTTCTTAGCCTACTATAGCATATTCTTATTTGGAGAGTCTAAAAATAAACTGCATTTTTTTTTTCGAAAATTCTGAATTCACTCCTTTAGAAAATGATTTCTATAATGCTATCCACCAACATGATAAAACTCTTTTATATGTTACAGTCATTAATATAGAGAGAGCAATAGATAGATTTGGGAAAACCACAGTATGTGTACACATGGCCAAATACTGTTCAGTGTCATTTCATAAAATTCAACAAATATTTATTGGGTGCCTACTACTTGCAAATCACCATGTTGGGCAATGCTTGTAGCAGCTTTTAAGACACAGGAAGCTCACATCATCCACAAAGCCAAACTTCAGATAATATGCTAAACCTTGATCAAAAGCAGAGCTAACGTTGAATAATGAATAAGGAAAAGGGTACTTAGGAGAAAGGCTTGGGAAAATTAAAAAGGACCAAGGAAATAACCACTTCTAGGCTTGACATGTATTAGGGGGTAACAGGACCTCCTTTCCATCCTCTTCACCCCACAGTCCGAGATTCAGTTATCATCCTTCTGTGTTTCCTTGAAAAAGTGGAAGAAATAAGGGGTTAATTTTCAGTAATCATAGAGTTGCTAGTTGTCCCCCAAATATATTCTTCCCTTATTTTTTTTAAATAAAAGTGGTATCTGTGTTCATTTCTACAGTTTTTCTAAGTCATTCCCATTGTCACTCTGGATAAAACAGAACCGCCCAACTAAAAATGAGAAACACTTGAGGTAGAGTTTAACTTATCAGGATAACATCAATAGGCATGCCAGCCCAGAAGTAAATTATTTAAAGTAAAAACAGTGAAAAGAAGATAAAGATAAATATTTCCAAATGCAGCATTCCATTCCTTTCAGGACTTCTACTCTAAAAGCATTTTTTGGGAATGTGTATATTCAGGAAAAGAGACAAAGTCAAGGAGTCTCACCCTGGAAAGAGCCGATGCATCAATGGGGAACAGACTATCAAACTTGTTACTGATGCAACCACCTGGGGGTGGGGACAAGGTGAGGCAGGACCTTAGTGTCATGAGCCATCCAGTGTCATGGTCACAGGACTCCAGTGTTCTGAGGTCCCCTCTAGCCTGTGGGGTCTTGCCGGATCATTGAGATTCCGGTAAAGTACAAACCACTCTCCTTTCTAGGAAAAACACATGAGAGGCTAGGAGGTCCAAAGATCCTCAAACATGACAGCTTGGCCCTTAGAAAGATCTGGAAGTTTATGGTTAAGCAACCTCCCCTGAATGCAGTCCTGGCTCAGCCCTGCTGGTGACCTGAGCACAGCTGAGGGCACTGGTGAAGAGGCCAGGGTGGCCCTGCCCAGCCTGCTCACCTTCTGTGTTGGAGCCAGATTACAGAGGAAGAACACCAACCAAGTCTTCTCCATCTAATGCTTTTGTTTTTAATTTCATTACAGACAGGAGCCGGCAACCATAAAGTATCTCTCAAGAAGTTTGTATTGTTCTGACTCATTAATGGATCAGTATTTCTGCTGCTTTACTTAAGAATTCATGTAAGAATTCTTTGCAAATGAAACATATTTGTCAGTGATTATGATTTAGCTCCCAATATACTCTGTCTTTAAAAAGGAATTACACTCCTATTAGTCATACCTCTGTTCCTGTATTTTTTCTGGACAAAAACCAAACTTGCATTGGCTCTTTTTTGCCCTTCATGGACACTGGGCCTCTGTGCTCCAAGTGGAATTGTGGGTCTGAATTTTCAGATGTCATAAGACACCTAAAAGACAAAGGACAGAGAGAGAAGTGTGGAGTATGGCTGAACAGAGGAAGTGACACACACCAACGTTATAAATTGAGACAGGAAGGACATGTAATAAGTTATCTAAAGGTACCTCAAATTTTTAGTAACAATAACCATACCAGAAATTCTTAAAATGGTATAGAATCATGGAAATAATGATGCAATCTTCTCAAATAAAAAAGTAAATAATCCTAAGAGCAGAGGTGATAACTCTCAAAGGTAATAAAATCATCTGGAGAGTTAAACCATATTCAAAGAGACATTTTTCAAATCAGTAAATACAAAGGCATGTTCTCTTACCTGTATGTATATTCAGACACATTTATTTTTCCTTTTTCTCCAGTGGTTTCTGTTCTGCTTGTGAGGTTGACAGTATTTCCAAAAAGACAATACCGAGGCATCCTCTGTCCTATGACGCCAGTAACTACCTCCCCAGTGTGAATCCCTATTGTTATCTGCAGAAATCAAAGCTCTGTTTCACAAATGCAGTAATACTAATTTTTTCTTATTTTATATTACAGAATAATAGAAAGTCATCATATGAAAACCATAGAATTCTCTAGAACTCCAAGTTTTTACAAGCAAAATCAAAAGCTCTCACAAAATCTGTCTTTCAAGAGAAACATTCTTTTCTTCAAGTTTGAGGCTTTCAAAGATGTGAATCTGGCAACTTCAGGAGACACAGGACAGAGATTTTTAAAAATCAAGCAGAAGGGACAGGAGGTTTTATCTCATCCTCATGACTTTCAGT
This sequence comes from Phacochoerus africanus, assembly GCF_016906955.1. Lineage (NCBI taxonomy): Eukaryota > Metazoa > Chordata > Mammalia > Artiodactyla > Suidae > Phacochoerus > Phacochoerus africanus. Next base: position 44,464,020 of record NC_062553.1, on the reverse strand, counting down.
CTGTGGAGTAAAGTACGTTACTTCAAATAGGTGGACAGTTTTCCCATGTTTATGGAAGAATGGAATACAATGGGTTCAGTAAAACATTAGTCTTTGTTCATTCGGATGACCAACAGGCACATGAAAAGATTTCAACATCAACAATTATTGGAGAAACACAAATCAAAACCACAATGAGGTACCACCTCACACTGGTCAGAATGATCATCATTAAAAAGTCTGCAAATAATAAATGCTGGAGAGATGTGGAGAAAAAGAAGCCCTCCTTTACAGTTGATGGGAATGTAAACTGGTGTAGCCACTTTGGAAAGCAGTATAGAGGTTCCTCAAAAACTAAAAATAGAACCACCATATGATCCAGCAATCCAACTCCTGGGCCTATATCTGGAGAAAACTCTTATTTCAAAGAGATAAACACACCCCTATGTTCATAGCAGCACTATTTAAAATAGCCAAGACTTGGAAATAACCTAAATGTCCATCAACAGATGAATAAACAAGATGTGGTGTATATACAATATATATACAATGGAATGCTATACAGCCATAAAAAGGAATGAAGTAATGCCATTTGCAGAACATGAATGGACCTAGAGATTATTATACTAAGTCAAAAAGAAAAAGATAGGAGTTCCTGTCATGGCTCAGTGGTTAACAAATCTGACTGGGAACCATGAGGTTGTGGGTCCGATCCCTGGCCCCACTCAGTGGGTTAAGGATCCAGCATTGCCATGAACTGTGGTGTAGGTTGCAGACGCGGCTCGGATCCCATGTTGCCGTGGCTCTGGCATAGGCCAGTGGCTACAGCTCTGATTAGACTTCTAGCCTGGGAACCTCCATATGCTATGAGTGTGGCCCTAGAAAATACATAAAAAGATAAAAAAAAAGAGAGAGAGAGAGAAAGATAAATGCCATATGGTTATCACTTATATGTGCAATCTAAAGTATGACACAAATGAATTTATTTCCAATACATAAACAGACTCACATAGAAAATAAATATATGGTTACCAAAGGGGAAATGAGTGGAGGAGGAATAAATTATGAATTTAGTATTAACATATACACAGTCATATATAAAACATAAATAAAAAGGTCCTACGGTATAGCACGGGGAAATATATTGAGTAGCCTATAATAAAGCATAATGAAAAATATGGAAAAATATTATATAGATAGATAGATAGATAGATATAGATACATCTTAATTGCTGTTCTATACACCAGAAACTAACACAACATTGTAAATCAACTAGACATCAATTAAAAAACATGTATTAGTCTTTGTTGTCATGATGTTCTAATCAATAATCAGCTGGTCAGGAATATAAATCAGTTGGTCTACACCATCACTGTAATATTTGTTTTATTTACTAACCTGAACCGATTCACCATCTACTTGAACTTGGCCAGCAATCTCCATCATGTCCAAGGCCAGATGGCAAATGGATCTTGCGTGGTGGATGCATGGTTCTGGTAAACCACTCACTGTCATGTACTTATCACCAACGGTTTCCACCTAATCAAGCACATACATTTAAACATTCATTGGTTAGTACAAACATGACTGCTTCATTTGCTGCACTTATACAAAAAATACTTTTTCAATGCTATTGGTAATATTAAATTTTCCTCCCCTGAATTCTCTCAAAATGCTAATACATTAAACTCCAACAAGCACAAACCTTGTCGTTATTCAAAATGTACACACCTGGTACGTGACGTCTTTGCTGACAGGCAGGTACAAACACATTATTTTTCCTCTAGTAAGTTCTATTTTCTCAACTCGAATACCCTTTTAATCCAGTAGGACAATTTATTACCCTATTTCCTCCTAAAATAGTGATGGTCTGATGGACTAAAGAGCCACTGCCTGAAGTTCAGTGATTTATCCTGGTCATTAACCATTTATTTTTATGATGTGCTCACCAAGTGTTACATTGTACCTCAGAAAATGACTATAACATAAATGGTCCTTGTGGAACTTATATTACTCCAGATGTCTGGGGGTGGTTGAGCTCCCATTCTTGCCTTTATGAAGCAATATTTCACTGACATCATTTCTCCAATATTATATTTGTTTTTAATTGAAACAAAGTGCAGAGATGCCTTATTAATGTTTATCTTCAAGTTAATATTTTTGAAAAGCAGATCTGAGTGCCCAGCGCCCTTCTCATGCTCTGTGACTCCTTCACTGAGCAAATCCTTTCTACATTTCAGTAAGAATGTCTCTTGCATAGCACAGAAACAAATGCTCTGTTTATATTCTGTGTGTAAACCACCTGCATGGATTTATTCCTGTTAGTGAAAAAGAAGCTGCTGAATATTTTCACTAGAGAATTATCTGCTCTATTCATTTGGGTTACACGGAAGAGAATGTTTTAGAACAAGAGGTAATTATTTGAGAAAACGGTAAATAATGATGGCGTGAGAGCTGATAGTACCAGAGCTTCAGGGTGACAGTCAGGGAACAGTGACTACAGGGCCTCTGGAAGGTGGGGTCTGAAAATGCAGAATAATGAAAGCATGGCGTGAGGATGGGATCTGGACTTGCCTTATAAACAAATGGGTTTTTCCGGGAATCTGTCAGCGTGTCAAATCTGGTGTAGAGGTCATTGAGAAGGTTGACAATCTTCATGGCCCCTTCCCCAGAGGCATGCTTGCTACAGAAGGTGTTGAAGCCCACAATACCACTGAAGAGGATGGTCACATTGTCGTATCTCTTCGCAGGCACTGGACGCTTGTGCCTCAGCTCATTAGCAACAGATGGAGGAAGGACCGAATACAGCAACCTGTCCAGTAGGGGGAGGACAGAGCCACAGTGAGATGCTGAGAAGAGCCTTACTGCTTCCACCACCCACTCTATGGAACTCCAGTGCCATTAGCCCTATAAGGGCCTGGGTTTGGGTAGGAACCATTACCAGCCATATTCATAAGTAAAGTCCAGAAAATATAAATAATTTGTCCTAATCACATAAAACGTCCCCAAATCAATTTTTTTTTGGTCTTTTTAGGGCCACACACGGCATATGGAATTTCCCAGGCTAGGGGTCAAATCAGAGCTGTAGCAGCCAGCCTACACCACAGCCACAGCAATGAGGGATCCAAGCTGCATCTGCAACCTACGCCATAGCTCACTGAAAAGCCAAATCCTTAACCCACTGAGCGAGGCCAGGGCTCCAACTCGCATTCTCATGGATATTAGTCAGGTTTGTTATTGCTGAGCTATGATAACTCCTTCATGGCAGTCTTAATTTAAGAAATTTCCACAACTACTCTGCCTTCAGCAACCACTACCCTGATCAGTCAGCAGCCATCGACATTAAAAAAAATAAATAAATAAGCCAAACAAATAAATAAACTAAACAGAGGACTGACAACAGCAAGTCAAGGCTGTCACCTGCAGTTCTGTATTTTTTTTTTCTTTTTACAGCCATACCTGCAGCATATGGAAGTTCCCAGGCTAGGGGTTGAATTGGAGCTACAGCTGCTGCCTATACCACAGCCATAGTAATGCTAGATCCCAGCCACATCTGCAACCTACGTCGCAGCTCATGGCCATGATGGATCCTTAACCCATGGAGCGAGGACAGGGATTGAACCTGCATCCTTACAGACATTATGTTGGGTTCTTAACCTGCTGAGCCACAATGGGAACTCCTGTAGTCTTATATTTTGACCCTTCTACTGTGACATTCATAGGATGAAAGTTGTCATTCCAGCATTTAGCACTGTATGAATACCACAGAACCAAGGACATGACACCTCTCTGGGCCAAGTCATCCACTTCAATGTTTGTCATCTAACGTGAACAGAAGCAGATTTCCCCAGCAAGGACCTGCTGTCTGGCATGCACCATACTTAACACCTTGTGATAATCTATGAAGGATGAGGTCTTAGACAGAATAGACCTCTCTCTCTCTCTCTCTCTCTCTCTATATATATATATATATATATATATATATATATATATATGTGTGTGTGTGTGTGTGTGTGTATGTATATATATATATATCTGAATCACTTTGCTGTACACCCAAAACAAACACAACTTTGTACATCAACTATACTCCAAAAAAAAAAGAGAGAGAGAGAGAGAGAGAGAAAGAAAACAGAGAAAGAAAAAAAGAAGCAGATTTCCCTGTCTCATTCCTGCCTCACTCCTTCATGGAAGAAACTGATAAAGCAAGTGAAATATGGTCTAGGCAAGAAAAGAGTTTGTTTCCATTGACAACACTAAGACCACTCTGATGACACCAGGGGATGGCCGGAGGGGACAGAGAAGAGTGGCAAGCGTGCAGGAGGGGATGAAAGCTTGAGAGAGAAGCAGGGAAATGGAACATAGGAGACCTGATGGTCTCCTGGTCATGATGACCCAGAAGAACAAATAACACCTGTGAGCCTTTCTTCCCTAGGTCAGATGGTGTCCACTGCTAAGCTGAAGGTGCACAATGGAGCTGAGGACTCATTTTCCTAACCTTCATGGAATTTCACCATTCTTTCATTTTTCACTTTCAGAGAACATTTCGTAAAATATTTTAAAGCTCCATTTGAATTCAAAACCTTAGAACCTTTCACTTCAAAAAATCAATAGTCAATGTTTATAACACAACCACCTTGAAGACCAACTATCAACAAAAATGAAACCTGGATGGTTTTCTAATTTAACACCTGAAGCAGGCTACTGAGTAACTCCAACTTACAAATTCATATGACTTTGAGCCTTAGTCCTAAGTACTATCTTACAAGCTCTATAAAATATGTTATTTTTCATGGAGGAAATTGTACCAAATACTAATAAAATATATATTTTGAGTTATTTTTTGAACAGTAGGAGGAATGTGAACTGCCTGCCCCATCCCATATATTTTCAGAAATTCACAAAATACCTGGAAAGAATAGGTATTCAGTTTAGGGCCATGAGGAAAGGGGTCTCAGAGAAACTATAGCTTTCAGTTTCATTATACATATGCAGGTCAAGTGAGGAAAAAGCTATGGATAAAGACAAACATTTAAAGGCAGAGAAAATGGAACCCTCTTACACTGTTGGTGGGAAGGTAAATTGGTTCAATTATTACAGAAAACAGTATGGCGGTTCCTCAAAAAACTAAAAATAGAACTGCCATAAGTTCCAGCAATCCCATTCCTAGGCATCTATCTGGAGAAGCCTATAATTCAAAAAGATACATGCATCCCAACATTCACTGCATCACTCTTTACAAGAGCCAAGACATGGAAACAATGTGAATGTCCATTGACAGAGGAATGGATAAAGAAGAAGTGGTATATATATATACAATGGAATATTATTCAGCCATAAAGAAGAATGAAATAATGCCATTTGCAGCAACATGCATGGATCTAGAAATTATGATACTCAGCGAAGTTAGTGAAAGACAAACACCATATGATATCACTTATATGTGAAATCTAAAAAGGGAAGAACAGAAACAGACTTACAGACTTTGAGAACTTATGGTTACCATAGGGAACAGGTAGTGGGGAGGGATAGACTGAGGGTATGGGATTGGCAAATGCACCCTAAGGTATATGGAATGATTGGCTGACGGGGACCTGCTGTGTAGCACAGGGAACTCTATCCAGTATTCTGAGATAACCTATGCGGGAAAAGAATCTGAAAGAGAATGGATGTGTGTTTGTGTATAACTGAATAACTCTGCTATACAGCAGAAATTGTCAGAACTTTGTAAATCAACTATACATCAATAAAACTTTAAAAAATAAAAAAATGCATTTTTCCATCCATCTATGCTGTCAATAAATAGTTAACTGATGTATTTATGTGAGGGTGCAACATCCATCTATGGGCAACAACACATGATAAATGCAAGATGAGTATAGGAAGTGATGTTGTTACCAATACCATGGTGTTAGCATGAAATATTTCTTACAGGAAGGAAGATAGTTCAGTTCTCCAATGAGAGAGATTACTATTGAAACCAAGCAGGACCCTATGGTCCTTCTCCTGCCATATCCTCTGCCTGACTTTTGTCTGTAGGAAAACTTTAGTCAAAGAATAAGTTTAAATCAGAGAAGTGGAAAGATATAGGAGCAAAGGAAAATAGTCAAATGAGACTATACAATAATAGTCTAGTCACTAAACAAAGTCAAGGACCTTTAGTTCCTCCCTCGAGGGCTCTAGATAATATTCTGAGCCATGTATTGTGAGCTGTCTTATAAAAATTGAAACCCACACCAGGTAGAAGAAATGAACTACATGACAACCAGACTATTGCCATGTCATAAGCTGCCACAATTCCAAGAACTGGCTGCAAAGAAATGGAAACAAACTGACCCAAGAACTGAAGATGAACTGTATTTAAAACAATCAAGATGACGCTGGTCAGACCAAGGCATGACCCATTTCGGAGTTCCTGTCATGGCTCAGCAGTTAACGAACCCAACTAGTATCCATGAGGATGCAGGTTTGATACCTGGCCTTGCTCAGTGGGTTAAGGATCTGGCGTTGCCATGAGTTGTGGTGTAGGTCACAGACACAGCTTGGATCCCATGTTGCTGTGGCTGTGGTTTGTGCCAGCAGCTACATCTCTGATTTGCTAGCCTGGAAACTTCCATATGCCATGAGTGTGGCCCTAAAAAGACAAAAAAAGAAAAAGGCGTGACCAATTTCAAGAGGACTGTCAGAGCTGACTGTGCTGTTTCTGCATATAGCCCCTCCCTCCATCTAAGAAAGTTCTTGCCCACTGGTTGTCACTGTGGGGAGTCAGCTTTTGGATGGGAGCCTGCCCTCCCCTTCAGTTGCTGGCATCCAAAATAAAGCAAACTCCTTTCCACCAACCATGTACCTTTATTGGCTTTAGAGCAGTGAGAAGCCAGACCCCACCTTCAATAACGCTATTATACAAGAGTTAAAAATGAACACATAAGACCATGTGTAAAATTACCTTATGAAAGTCAGTGATTTCGTGCTTTTACCTAATATACTTGATCCAAGCCAATTAATATGAATGATGTGTATTTGTTTAAATGAATTACTTGAAAAGAAAATGGTATCTTAAATGTTACTTGCCCATTTCATAATTAATCCACTATGCATAAAAAAGTAATTATTTTATATTTTGATACTTTTGTACATTATGCCATGACAGTTGTAGTTGTTGTCATTACAGATGACACCACAGTCTATCAGAACCCTATCTGCCAAACCCTAAAATAAATTTGGAGTCCAAGAAGAACAATTGTTTAAAATTTAAAATTTAATGGACATTTCTAAGTTCAGTGTCACCTGCAGCACATGGGCAGCCTCGGCACATAGAAGATGCTCAGTACATACCTCTTGTGTGAAGAAATGAATGAATGGGTAGTTGTATTTTTTTTATGGCAACACCCGAGACATATGGAAGTTCCTGGGCCAGAGACTGAATCCAAGCTGCAGCTGCAACCCTATAGCTGGATCCTGGATCCTTTTAACCCACTGAGCCAGGATGAGGATCGAACCCGAATCTCCATGACCTAAGCCACTGCAGTCAGATTCTTAACCCACTGTGCCATGGTGGGATCTATGATAGTTGGATTTTAAATATGCACTTGAATTATTCTAATGGTTTTCAGAGGCATGCTTTGGTGTATGCATATTCTTTCAACTTGGTTTATAAAATTAGGAGATATATCCTTATTACTATTAAAACTGATTTATTTCTGTGTACATGTATTTAAATGATGTGGAAGATAAAGTTTATCTCCTACTCCAGGCCTATGATGGGTCCCATGCCTTGCAGTCTTGGTAATAGGGAAGAACCTCTGTATTCCATCACAAGTTAAGCACTAAAGAGATGCTGCCTATAAGCTTAAATTACACATAATGGCCCACCTCCGGGAACTCTGCCTCCCAGGTGATAAGCATTAAACTAAATACCTTTGTTTAGCTCATAGGAAACATTCTGATCCATGAACAACTGCAGGAAGGAAGAAATTCACACACCCCTTCTGGAGGCTGACGAGAACCAGGAAATGTCTGACTTTGCTCCCTTCCCTTTTAGTATAAAAATCTTGAACTCTAACTTGGGCAGGATAGTTTTTTAGGACAGGAGTCCACCATTTCTCAGTCTGCTGGCCTTCTGAATAAAGTTGCTATTCCTTGCCCCAACACCTGTCTCTCAATTTAATGGCGTGTTGTGCAGTAAGAAGTATGAACTTGGACTCAGTAAAGTCTGATTGTCAATCCTAGGTACAGTAGGGTCACTATCTACCATGCATGACAGCTGTGCCCCTCTTTAACCACAAGGTAACATTCTTACGTGTCTGTCTTTTTCTTTTCATCTTCCAGGGCTCTTAATGTGAGCTGCAGCCTGTCTGTAAGGATTTCCAGTTCTTGGGTCAGTTTGTACTCCTCTCTGAACTGTTCACCCAGAAGAACGAGATCACGGGTGGCATCATGCAAAGGGATGTCACTCAGATACAGCCCTCGCCTCGTCAGATCATCCAGGTTCATCACACTGTTAGAGGGAGGATGAAGAAAGTCAGTCCCCATGTGTCCCCATGGCAACACTGACCCTGGTTCCTTCCAAGCAGTCTAATCCTGCCATCTCCTGCCATTCAAATAGGCAGGCTAGAGAGAAGAAAATTCAGAGAAAAGCAAGAGGGGTATTGGAGTTCCCATCATGGCTCAGTGGTTAACAAATCCGACTGGGAACCATGAGGTTGCAGGTTCGATCCCTGGCCTTGCTCAGTGGGTTAAGGATCCGGCATTGACGTGAGGCATGGTGTAGGTTGCAGACGTGGCTCGGATCCAGCATTGCAGTGGCTCTGGCGTTGGCCAGCGTCTATAGCTCCGATTCGCCCCCTGACCGGGGAACTTCCATATGCTGTGGGAGCAGCCCAAGAAATGGCAAAAAGACAAAAAAAAAAAAAAAGCAAGAGAGGTATTATTTCATTGTCGATATTTAAGAATCTATCAAAGACCAGTGAACTTGAAATTTTGCCAAATTGCATGTTTTGAAGCATAAGCCTAAACTGAAAGATAATGTGAAAAGCTGCCCAAGAAACTTGCTCAGGTTTTAACACAAGGCTGTTGCTTATTATTGCCACAATTTTTTGTCATTATAAAGAAATGAAGAAAATGCTGTATTTTACTCTTTTCTGTTTTTCTTGTTTTTTTTGTTTTTTTTTTTTTGTTTTTTTTTGTTTTTTTTAAATAGCTGCTCCTGCAGCATATGGACATTCCTGGGCTAGGGGTTGAATCTGAGCTATAGCTGCCAGCCACAGCCACAGCCACAGCCACAGCCACACCGGATCTGAGCCACATCTGCAACCTACCCCACAGCTTGCAGCAATGCTAGATCCTTAACCCACTGAAAGAGACCAGAGAGTGAACCCACATCCTCAGGCACACTATGTCTGGTTCTTAACCCACTGACCACAGTGTAAACTCCAGATATTTACTCTTTTTAACAGAGGTAATAGTGTTTCTTTTGAGAAATAAGTTCATTGCTGCCTTATGGATTCTATGATTCTTGTAACTCGTTTTCTCTTTCATACACAATGATTAAAAGTTTACAACCAGATTTATGAGCCATCTTCAACATGAATTTTACCTACTCATGACATTCTAACATGCATTTCTGGCTCTAATTTCTTCTACTCTTATTTTCTTTGACTAATTTTTCTCATTTATTTGAAACATTACTTGTTCTTGATGAGTTTTCTGTGTCTTTGTAACAGATTATTTTTAGAACAACATAAGTCATTTTTAGAACAGCATAATATTTATTGACTCAGTGGTGATCTGGTAAGTAAAAAGTTGACTATTTTTTTAAAATTTATTCTCTTTTTTTTCACATTATAGAGATCAGCCAATACAGAAGGACCTTCAATTTATTCTTTGGTTAAAGTGTCTTAAGTTTATATTATTGGTTTGAATTCTTAAAACCTAAGCAATTCTGGTCATTCATAGTAACAATTTCCCTAAATGACATAATGACTTTACTGAAAAATTTTAGATTAATAAAATGCCTTGCTGCAATACATACTCAGCAGAAATGTTCATAAACCAGAGCAAAAATTAGCATGCCCATAGGGAAAAATAAAATGATCAGATTTTACTACTGATGTACATCCCTTAGGAAAGATCCTGGATCATCCATCAAATGGTTTATGGTTTACAAGACCTACCAATGAGCAGAGAAAAAAATGATTATAAGCTTAAAGTTAAAATGCTTATATTGTGTGAGGAAACTTAAATTATGTCTCATTGTCCTAAAAATGTATTATTACTTTAATGAGACATTAACTTTTTCCTAAATTTAAACTTCCATTTCAGAGTTATTCATTTTATAAGTAAAACTTCTTTGGTCAATTTCTTATTTAATGTGAGTACTGATTTTTCTATACACATGAGCAGGTTCCCATATGACAATCTGTGAGTGTGTCACTATGTAACCATATTTCTGCATACGGTAATTAGCAAATAGACTCCAAATTTCCCGTTTATGCTTCCGAAGAAACCTTTCTCTTCATGAATAGGAATTATTCCTATTGAGAAGCTGTCATTCTAAGGATGCTCAGCTTGAAAAGAGGCAGAAGGAAAAAAAACTTATTGACAGCAGATGAAGATATAGTTAGATCAGTATGCTATTAATAAAAATGTTTTTATTCCCTATCTTTGTCTCTTTTATTTTCATAATACATATTCTCAGGGAAAAATATCATCATTAGTCTTAAGTAGTCCTTAATACCATGCTAATTATTATCAAGGGCATTATTCCAAAATTCATTAGATTTTTCAGAAATTTTAAAACAATCTCTTGAAATAAAAAGTGATCATTTAGACTTATTTTATTTTATTTTATTCTTTTTATGGCCACACCTGTGGCATAGGAAGTTCCCAGGCTAGGGGTCAAATCAGAACCACATCTGCATGCTGCAGCTTTATGGCAACACCACATCCTTAACCTACTGAGCAAGGCCAGGAATTGAGCCTATATCCTTGCAGACACTGTGTCACACTCTTAACCTGCTAAGCCACAACAAGAACTCCTTAAATTAAATTTTTAATCAATAGTCTACCAAAACATGTTTTCTTGAGTATTACTACATAATATGTACATATTTTGGTTAAAGTTATAAATACACAAAATATAACAATTTTATAGTTGTCTATTTCTACTGTTCTAAAGTAAATTTGGATATCTGTTACTTATTCTGAATTCCCACACAGAGTTAGTAAAATGCTTTGTCAGATTGAGAAAATACCAATCTACGGTTTACTTCCCTCTGGTGTTTATCATGAATAAGACAATTTACATAAATTTTAACCTAATAATGTAGTATGAATAGTGTAAAATGGTGAATTATTTTAATATTTAAATACTTAAATATAAAATAGCTTAAATACAGAAATAATTATAAAAGTAATTTCTGGGCGCCAAATACACTCATGTATTTATGCCAGCATATCAGATGCTTTGCAGAATTGCTTTTCTACATGCTGCCTCTTTGGGAGGTAAAAAGCTACAGACTTAGCTAACTTCAGATTAGACATCCCATGGTCTGATGGCACAAGCACTCTGCAAATTAAGATGTGACAGATAAAACAGAATCCAGATTTCTTCCGAGTTTAGTACAGATGTTAAATGAAGTTATCCTTGTCACAGAGAGATGTATAACAAGTTGTAAAATCGAATTATGCTTTGTAGAACAGAAAAAAAAAATGTTACTGAATTCCTTTGTTAGAAAAAGATGGGTACTTACAGCCATTATAATGAATCTAGGAATGATTACCTTGGTGAACATAGAAAAAGTATGCTGTCTGCTTCAGGCAAGTAGATCATCTGACCCTTGAGCCGTAAGCAGCTGATCTCAGTACCTGTTAGTTCATCCTCACACTCTGATTTCTCCACATCCAACAATCCTTCCTTGAAAAGGCAAGACACAACTGTTAACTCATGTCCTTCTCCTTCTCTAAGTATTCAGCCAAGAAGGACACTCAGACCTCATGTCCACCAAACCATAAGGGAGAATACAAGTGCCAAGCAAAGGGAATTTCACCAGATCCATCATGTAAAAGGCAGAGTGGCTCTCTTACATGGTCCTGTAGAAGGACCAACTGACCACCTCCATCAAACCCAGAAAGACAATAGCTGTGCCACATTCACATTTTCATTGAAAGTATCTGCGAATCTTACTTCCGATTTTCCAGGATGCCTACAACATGGAATTCCAGGCTCTAGCAAAGACCAAGTATCTCCACGCCCCACCCCTATATTCACAGAGCAGCTAAAAGTTCCCAATACCATGTATGGGTTGTGGGGGGAGGTGGGAAGAAGGAGGAGATGCATGCTGTGGAGCACTTTGGCTACATTCGTCTTAAGAACAGAAATCAGAAGATCTGGGGACTACTTAAATTACCAACTGGGTGGAAATGTTATCACCTTTATTTCCCCATAAAAATGACATGGAGAGTAACAGATAAGTTAAGAAACAATAAATCAATGGCTTTGGGTAAAGTTAAAAAAATCTTTATTTGTTTCTGAGGACCCATGATTTATTTTATCAGTATAGTCTTTCCAAACTAATGCTGTAATCTGAAGGGATCAGTTAAAGAAATCGATTGGGTAAAATACTGAAAAAACTCCAGTGGAAACAGCTGTTTATTTGTTTTGTTCTTGTTTCACTTGTAATTTATTTTATTTTGATGAATATGATTTTCCAGTTATCCATTTACATTTCTTTTTATTTCTTTTTATTTTTATTAAAGTATAGTTGCTTTACAGTGTTGTGTCAGTTTCTGCTGTAAAGCATAGTGACTCAGTTTTATACACACACACACACACACATGCACACGCACACACACACACATATTCTTCTTCTCAGACTGTCTTCCATCATGGTCTACTCCAAGAGATTGGATACAGTTCCCTGTGCTGTACAGTAGGACCACACTGTTTATTTAAAAAAAAAAACTTTATTAGTTCTTCTGTTTTCTAAAACAGGACATTGTAAAAGATGTTAGTTTTATTAGAGGCAACTGGGCTGTCGGGGCAAGGGATTCTCAAAACTGACTTCTGTTCATCATAATCAGGGGATAGAAATCCTTGACCCCCTCAGGCAATGCCAAAATTAGCACTGTTGGCTTTGAAATAGGATTACCTTTGGGATCAGGTTTGATCTCTCTGTGCCTTCTCCACTGCACAGAATGGTACTGGAGCTAATTATCCCTGGGGAACACCTCTAACCCACTTCTTCATATTTACTGAACTAAGATCTTGATTACCTTGCTTCTCAATACGAAGACCGTATTGATGTGTGAGAGGATCCCATGGAAACTGATGTCGATGTGAGGACGAACCAGGGAGAAGACAGACAGAAGGCTGCAGTTCCCAGGCTGGAGCTAAAATGTAGATGACAAGGGAAGAGCACTTAATGAGTCGAAATAAGGAGTTCCGGCTGTGGCACAGTGGGTTATGGATCTGCTGTTGAGTCTTCAGCGGCCCAGCTCAGATTCAATCCCTGGCTCGGAAAATTCCATATGCCACAGGTGCAGCCAAAAAAAAGAAAAAAAAAAAGTGAGTCAAAATTAATTCTTATGATCTGATATTAGTTATTAGATTAAACCATCTCAAGAATATTTAAACAGAGAAAATCACAGTTATTCTGTAGGAAAGTTACCTTAGCAGTGAACTCACATCGTCACCTATGCAAGTCAGTAATTAAATGGACATCAAGTTGCTACATGAACATACCACCTAATATGGATTCAGATGACTAATATTCACACATCAGCTAAGCTAAGAGAAGAATCTTTGAGAAAAACAGGGTGGAATTTATCTTTTAAAATGTACCATAAGCTGTCCAATATCTATGGCTAAAATGAAATTTACACATATCAAAACCACCCACAAATACTAATAGTTTTATCAAGAGATGGCTAATTAATCATAACAGGTAAAGTGAATGCTTACAGTGGGCTGGACCCTGGACTAAATTTCGTGCACCCTCTAGCATCCTGTTATAACAAAGGGAGAAGAGGCAAAGAGAAGGAAGTGACACTTTTAAGGTAATCAATGGGGGAGACAGGGTAAGTGTAAGGGCCTAGCCCATTCTCTATTCTACTACAGACTGATGGCTTTATGCCAGATTCCATTTGAGTTAATCCCAAATTATTGTCCCCTTAATTACAAGCAAGAAGTATCTCTAGACACATGCCATGTGCAATTCCAAAAGTCAGAAGAGGACAGAAAATAGAGGGAGTGCCCATCGTGGCTCATTGGTAAACGAACCCAACTAATATCCATTTGGACGTGGGGTCCATCCTTGGCCTTGCTCAGTGGGTTAAGGATCCGGCATTGCCAAGAGCTGTGGTATTAAGCCACAGATGCAGCTCAGATCCCATGTTGCTATGGCTGTGGTGTAGGTCAGCAGCTGTAGCTCCAATTCAATTTGACTCCTAGCCTGGGAACTTCCATATGCCATGGATGCAGCCCTAAAAAAAAGAGAGAGAGAGAGAAAATAGAAAGGAGTTCACAAATGGGTCTGAACAATACAGGTCAAATATACTCTCTCAGCATCACCCAAATGCTGTCCTTTGATGCTTTTTCTACTAAACCCCATGGTCATCTCTAATGCTTTTCTCTATAGAGGATTTAAATTCTTCTTTTTTCCCTGAAAATGTCAATGGTTGATTTTGAAAGTTATTTTAAACAGTAGATATCCAGTGACTATTTTCTCAATGATGCATAAGTGAAGTGAAAACTGATTACTAGACAGTCACTCACTTCCTCATCAAAACAAGTACACTATTCTTAAATAATTTTCTCACTGTCCTTGTGATTACAACAGGAAGAAAAAAAAAAAAAAAACCCTGTCTGAGAGAAAGTCATAGTATTCTCAAATACACTTAGTTTACATTTACACAAATTAGATGATATGCGATGTGCTCCATGCTGCCTGATTTATAATCAAAGGATTGCATGAATGCACAGACACGTGTAACAATATCATTGTTGTGGCCTTTTGTCTCAGGCTCCAAGGAAGTGGATGTCCCTTTACCTGCGGAAGCACTCTGTATATGGCATTTCCACACTGAGTGACTACTAGATCCCGGTCAAATATTATGTGAAAGGGAAAAGCTTTGCAGAAGGTATATGGGCTGATGCGTGACTCCTGGGTACCATTTTCTTCAAATCTGTCAAGATCTTCATAAAAATCCTCTTCTTTTGACTCTTTTTCTTCAATCAAAAATTGAGTATGATCACATTCTTCATTTCTTTGCTGAATAACCTGGATGCCAATGGGGGGGGGGTGTTAATTGTCAGCATTTCCATTTAGTTGAAATATCTAAATACCTAAGAAACTGATTATGACAATTGCATTAAGAAGGTTAATTTTAAAACTGTAATGTGTACAAATGCTATACAATGCCTAAAATAGAAAACTATCTCTGGACATTGACTTATGAAATTTAAAGAATGAATAATCATTCACAGTAAAATATCAAATCTGGTACCAGTCCCCTATCTGTCCATATAGCCTCTTTGCTAAAAATTGTGGAAAAAGCATCCCCTGTCCTGGTGGGCTCAGCCCCCCTCAGCCAGGTACACACATACAGTAAACAACTTATAGATCATATAAAGTGGTATAGTTTAACATGATCAAAAACGACATGTGAAAATAGAGGAAAAGGAAATGATAAAATACATGCTTAAAAATATACCCAATGTAACTTTTTATCTATCAATTGGCAAGTATATAAAATTACAGTACCAAAATTAGGTAGGATACAGAAAAAGAGTCATTTCACATACTACTAACAGGAGGGTATTCTGATTAATCTTTCTGAAGGATAGATTGCAAATATGCAAAAAATTCCCAACTTACATTCTTTGATTTAATTCCAAATTCAGGAATTTATTCTATGGAAGTGATCATAATGCCAAGCAAAGCTCTATAATTTATAAAGAAATAACATTTCTAAAATATTATTCACAGGTGGATACAAAATTAAAATATAAATGAGCTTTTTTTGTTTGGGTTTCAGAAACTGCAATCAAAACCTCTTCTGGAGTTCCCATTGTGGCTCAGCAGATTAGTCTCATGAGGATATGGGTTTGATCCCTGGCCTCGATCAATGGGTTAAGGATCTGGGATTGCCACAAGCTGTAGCATAAGCTGCAGATGTGGCTCCAGATCTGGCGTTGCAGTGACTATGGTGTAGGCTGGCAGCTACTGCTTTGATTCGACCCCTAGCTGGAGAACTTCCAAGTGCTGCAGGTGTGGCTGTAAAAAGAAAACAAACAAAAAAAAAGTCCTCTTATAAAGGAAAAACCCTATCTCATCTGCAGCCAGATCAAAACAGGAAATAGTTGAGAAATTATTTCTTCATTTGCAGCTAAATGAAGGCAAAACATTGCTCTTTTTAATTTTTTCTCTTAAGAGTTCACTTCAGCAAACTCTGACACTTAAAGACAAATCACTATTAATATGAATGCTCTTGTATATATTCTCCCAAAAATACTTTCATAGTGAAATTAGGATATCGTTACTAAAACTGTCACACTGATCTACCACAGTGGTTAAGGATTAGTATTCTTATGCTATGAAAAACTTTCCCCATGAAGATTGATTTCCCTAAAGTTTCATAAGGAAAACAAATACAAATCAATCTTAGAAATTTTGATGTTCTGCTATGTTTCCATTTCAGCTAGAGAAACTGGGTCATATCCAATCTAAATTTATTAATTAATTCCTTAGTTCTACTCTTTTGCTTTGGTTAAATTAGTAAAACAACAGCTTTTTGGATCATATTTTAACCTTCTAACTGGTATATCACTCATAACAGAGCTACCAGACAACTTAACCAAGAGCTACCAGACAACTTAACCAAGAGCTACCAGACAACTTAACCACTTGAGAAATATTAGACCATGTTATATCTCAGGAAACTAAAACAGTTACTTTGAAAAAAATTAAATACACAAAATATAATTACCAAATGAAAACATTTCAGAAGTCTTTATCAGAGTACTTGAATAAATAAAGGCCACTAGACAATTTGCATTGTATAAAGTGAACCCCACAATTATGTGGGGTTATACAATTAAGAATGTGAATTTTATGTAGAGTGCCACTGCTGTCAAATCCCAGGCCAAAGGCTCTAACAACCATGGCAACTGCAGTTTCCATGTGAGCCCTAATTTATGTGTTTTTCCCCCCTGAAGTTTCTACACACCTGCTTCCCTCTCAGTTTGCCTAAGTAAAAGCGAAGCAAGAGTTGACTCAATGTGTGTGAACCCCTTGATACAGGATCCCTCCCCATGTGAAGTGTCAGTTTGGTGTCAGGATCAAAAATGGGAAATGAAAGGCATATACAATTTTAACTGCATTCCAGTGAGAGTCTTAATCAGGAAGGGATTTCAATCTTTGCACAACTTAAATTTTTATCATTTTATTTTAGTTTAGTTATGTTTTGATTTACAGGGAAGCATTTGCAGCATCAGGAAATTCTTAGGTTAGGGGTTAAATTGGAGCTGTAGCTGCCAGCCTATGCCACAGCCATGGCAACGCGGGATCCAAGCTGTTTCTTAGACCTACACCACAGCTCGCAGCAACACCAGATCCCGGACCCATTAATCAAAGCCAGGGATTGAACCCACATCTGCATGGATTCTAGTCAGATTCATTTCTGCTGCATCACAACAGGAAATCCCCCAAGTTCTTAATTTTTAAATGTCTCTGGATTTGATAATGTCATGGTATGCATAGATCCACTTTCTAGCTGTAGAAAAACTAAGGATGCACCTGGGAACCAGTTAAGGATTGACACCAACTCCTGAAAGAGAAAATATCATGAAATCTGATGTGACATTACTGGATTAAATATATGGAATACTTTTCTGATATAATCTATTTAAGTGTTACAGAATACTTTTCTGATACAATCTAACTAAGTGTTATAATTTTTATTTGTATAATACTGTACTTAACAGTTTGGACTTCCCATATATGTTATAACTATATATCTAAAAAGTCACTGCCTATTAGATTTTCCATAAAGAAAGAAAACTGAAATAGACCCCCCCCCATCTCCCCACTTTTCTCAGACACAGGACCACTGAAAAATAGGGCTGACTGCACTGAGCACACAAACTACAGCTGATGGGGGTGACACTGGGTAAGAAATATAGAAAAACAATGGTTCCTGTTATTGCATAGTTCTTGTATCAATATCTTGAAATTATCACTCAAAACAGTGTGTATTATCACTAGCAGTGCATTTTTTTTTTTTAAGTATGAGACCATAAGAGTTCCCATTGTGGCCCAGCGGTAAAAAAACCTGACTAGTATACATGAGGATACGGGTTCGATCCCTGGCCCCACTCAGTGGGTTAAGAATCCAGCGTTGCTGTGAGCTGTGTTGTAGGCTGCAGACACAGCTCAGATCCTGCATTCCTGTGGCTGTGGTGTAGGCCAGCATCTGCAACTCTTATTTGACCCCTAGCCTGGGAATTTCCATATGCCATGTGCGCAGCTCTAAAAAAAAAAAAAAAAAAAAAAAGTATGAGACCGGGCTTCTTTTACCAAGTAATCTAACTTTTTTTTAAAGAAAAACTTTTAGCTCACAAAATGAGATAGTCTAACCACATTTCAAGGACAGACAAAAATATCCACAAAAAAAAAAAACCAATGAACAGTAAAATCATATTTCATTTCATGTTTTTAGAAGTATATGTTACAGGTGTTTTTTTGTGTGTGTGTGTCCTAAGGGCCATAGCTAAGCTAAGCCAGTCTCAGATCCTACTGCTTCCCAGCTTGTGTGTGCTCACAGGCAAGGCAAACTAAATTTTATGTTGCCTTGAGCAATGTATAATTAGAAAGAAAAATCTGCTCCCGCAAGGAAAAAATATCCTGTATAATGCATGCATTCCAAGGCCAAATATAGACGATTGCCCTTGTTGCCACTATTACAGCTTATATATACCTCTGCTGAGGTCCATGAGCAGTGTTGACTAAAGGCAAACTCAGCGCACCCTTTCTCATATTGTGCATGTCATCTGTGCTCAGAAGCGTCCCCTCTACTAACCATTACCTTCATGTCTATTTCAGTGCCGTGTATTTGCTGAGCTACTGTTTTGATGATTCCGATGACAATATCCTGCAGTCCTTCTCTCTCTGAGTAGTAGTGCAGTATGAGTCCTTTGCCTTTTTCTGCATCTGTGCATCTAAAGGAAGGTGCCCGCATACCTGGGTAGATGGTGGCAAGGTGGTCATGTAGAGCATCGAGGTTCTGCAAGGAGAGAGTGATGAGTAAATACTGCATCCACAGGGCAGCCAACTTAAGAGAACAAGTTCAGGAAGCAGGACTCAGATCTGAGCTCAGGAGGCAGCCAGGCCACAGGAATATTCACAGAGCACATCCTTCCCCTGGCTGCATCCAGCCACTGTAAGGCAAGGACCACAGAGAACTTGAAACTAAGGTAAAGTCATTGAGTAAAACACCTGTGTAAATAGATAAAGGAGATGTGGTACATATACACAATGGAATATTACTCAGCCATAAGAATGAATGAAATAATGCCATCTGTAGCAACATAGGCAGATCTAGAGATTATCATACTGAGTGGTCAGAAAGTGATATCATATTGTATCACTTATATATGGAATCTAAAATACAACACAGATCAACATTTCTATAAAGCAAAAACAGACGTACAGACACAGAGAATAGACCTGTATTTGCCTGGGTGGAGGGTGGGAGAGGGATGGAGTGTGAGTTTGGAATTAGTAGATGTGAACTACTATATATGGAATGGTTAAACAGCAGGACCTACTGTATAGTACAGGGAACCATATTCAATATCCTGTGATAAACCATAACAGAAAAGAATATTTTTAAAAAGAATGTATATATATATATATATGTATGTATACTTGAGTCACTTTGCTATACAGTATTTAACACAACCTTATAAATCAACTATAATTTAAAAAAAGAAAAACATCTGTGACTGTTAACAGTGGAAATATTTTAAAGAAGAAGAGGGATGTAAAACGGATGCCTGAAACAGAAAGGAGAAGTGCAATTCTGAGATCAAGTAAAGATATGCATATTTATAGGAATTCGAGGCAATTGTGTATTTGTGTTCTGATAAACAGTACAGAAGGCCCCAAGTGATCATGTATTACCCTTTGTTTCCACTTAAATCCTAAAATGTAACCATTAATTCAAAAAACTACTATCCAGCCATAAAAAAGAACAAAATAATGTCATTTGCAGCAACATGGATGCAACTAGATTCTCATACTAAGTGAAGTAAGTCAAAGAGAATGACAAATACCATATAATATCACTTATATGTGGAATCTAAAATATGGCACAAATGAACCTATCTAGAGAATAGAAATAGGCTCACAGACATAGGGAGCAGAATTGTGGTTTCTAAGGGGGAGGTTGGAGGGAGTGGGATGGACACGGAGTTTGGGGTCGGTAAATGCAAACTATTACTTTTAGAATGGATAAGCAATAAGGTTCTCCTGTACAGCACATAAAACTATATCCAATCTCTTGGTATAGATGAAACATGATGGAAGATAATAGGAGAAAAAGAATGTGTATATATGTACGACTAGGTCACTTTGCTGTACAGCAGAAATTGACACAACACTGTAAATCAACTATACTCTAATTAAAAACAAGTAGCCCATCTCAAGCATTAAAAAAGCTAGAGTTATGAGCATGTGAAAGTATATACATATTCTTTTATGAAATAATGTTTTAGAAATGAAAATCATTTTTGAAATTAAGTCTGTATAATTTCTTCATGGTCACTGGTAGTCTCCAGTCAAGGTACAGCTTCACAACTAACCTATGAAATTTAACTTTTTGGAAGTGCAGTCTTAGAAACATAATAAATTTGCAAATAAATATTTTGTTTTTATCAGCTTGTGATTAATTTGGAGCATACAAAATTCCCCACTATCTGAGACCACTCTTTAAAATAAAGATCACCAGAAGACATGGTGCAAACTCTACTTTTTACTTGGTCCAGCATGGCTTTTCAACACTTAACTCGTAAGGTATTTGTGCCTGTGTGTCGCACTTATACAGTAGGACACACATAGCACAGTGTGTCACAGGACTTAAGAGCAAGGTGGCTTTCAAAACAAGCTGACTTAGTTTTAAATCATGACACTACTTCATGATAAATGTAGCCAATTTACCTAACTTTTCTAAGACTTGATCTCTTCTGATAAAATGGAAAAAACTAAAATGATGTATATAAAGCACTTAGCATACTGCAGGTATAAGGTGAAATAATGGTACCCCTAAAATTTCCAGCCCTATCCCCTTCAAATGTGTTAACATCATGTTGAAAAGTGACTTCGCAGGTGGGATTAAGGTTATGCAAAGCTGGGGAGAAGTTTGACATGGAAAGTTGAGTTGGGAAGATTATCCTAGATAAGCCAGGTAAAACCAGCCTAACCCCATGAGACTGAGACCTTAGGAGCTAAGAACCTTTCCTGGTTACAGGGAGAGATGGGAGCCTAAGGAAGAAACAGGTTCTGAGGTACAGGACAGTGTGTGTAAGGCCTGGGGAGAAGCCTCTAGGGTCTTTCACAGCCCCTGCTGATGGCCGGTAAGGCCAGGAAGGAAACCAGCCTGCAGCCCTATGGCCACATGTAGCTGGATTCCACCAACATCTGAATGAACAAGGAAAGGACTCCCCCCCTCAGCAAGCCCTGCTGGCACCTTGATTAAGGACCAGAGAGGCCTGTTATGGACTCCCAATCTAGGAAACTGTAAGATGATACACATGTGTTGTTTTAAGTACTTATGCATTTGTGGTAATTTTTGGCCATTGCAATAAAAATCTAATTCACTAATCAAATAGTTATCTGTCTATAACTGGTGATTGTTGTTAAAGAGAATAGGAAAAACAAAACAGTCTCAGAATACTATGGGTCTCAAAGAGCATATCTTAAAAGGAGGTGCAGGAGATGGGCCAAAAATTGGGCAATGGTTCTTGTTCCAAATGTCTCAGAGACCAATTTAGGGGAACAGAAGGATCAGCAGAATCAGGAAGGAAGTGAAGAGAATATGGGTGTCCAAATCCAAGCACGTCTCCTTGGAGGCACTGCGGCACAATGGTTTGCTTACTCTTCTGACCCCACCATTCACACCTCCCTTCACTGTGTAAAGTGACCACATGCACACTACAGGTCAATGTGATGCAGGGTGCAAGCTGGGGGTAGGCTAGAGGGGGACACAACTCTGTATGACTCACACCCTGATTGTAAACAGTTCTCGGCCTAAATCACTAAACCAAGAGTGGTTTGGGATGCATAAAAGGGAGTCAGCAACTCAGACTAAAAAACAGGGTCCAAAGACATCAAAGTAAAGATTAGAGGGAGTTCCCGTCGTGGCGCAGTGGTTAACGAATCCGACTAGGAACCATGAGGTTGCGGGTTCGGTCCCTGCCCTTGCTCAGTGGGTTAACGATCCCGCATTGCCATGAGCTGTCGTGTAGGTTGCAGACGCGGCTCGGATCCCGCGTTGCTGTGGCTCTGGCGTAGGCCGATGGCTACAGCTCCGATTCAACCCCTAGCCTGGGAACCTCCACATGACGCGGGAGCAGCCCAAGAAATAGCAACAACAACAACAACAACAAGACAAAAGACAAAAAAAAAATTAGAGCTAAGGTCACCAAGGCCAACATTCTGACTCAGATAAATGTTTCACATTTCCTTGACTAGTGAATCTGGTTCCTTTTTGAAATGCCTCCATGCCTAGTGCTAAAATTATACCTGTTACAATCAAGTCAGGACAGTTATTAATGAAAATATCCATTGATTCTGATGGCCTCTAGAGGACGCTAGTGTCATGTAAAAGGAATCCAATATGGCAGACACTAAGAGCTGACGGTTTGTATAAACCACAAGCAGCTGAAGGCCTCCAACAATTACACTTGTTGAGTAACACAAAGAGTTTTCCTATGACAAGTTCTTCTCAAGGGAATTCTTCCCTGAGAAGGGAAGACATGAGGACTGCTCTTCATAACCCTACCAGATCACTTACACTTCTGCTGATGTGGCAAAAAAAAGGCTGTGAGAGAAAATTTTGGGAGAAAAAAAAAAATCACCAAAATAGTTTTATCTGTATCTGCATTTTCCCACAAAGTCAAAATGTAGCTTGTTACAGTTAGGAAATCTCCTAATGCAGTCAGGCCTAGATACTATGTGATGGCTCATTTGAAAGAAAAAAAAATTAAACACGAGTCAAACAATAACTTGAAATATGTCAATAACTTGAAATATAGTCAAGATTTCCTCTATAACATGTTAAAATATAGTATATAGTAAGTCGGTATGTCTATATCACTTTCATACTCATCTATTTTGATCTTGTGTTATATTTTATCACATTTCTCTGGGCAGCTGAACAGATGGTAAGAGATGGTAACAATGGCACCATTAACCTTCTCTGCACCCCTGATACTAAGGAAGACAAGAGATGGACCAGGATGGTTCCAGCCTCTATGCCATGAGTCACACAGAGGCACTGCTTCCTAAGTGGGGAGCCATTTTAATTTAAATAAAGGTACCGATTAAATGAACTTATTTACGAAATAGAAACAGTCTTGCAGACTTTGAAAAAAAAACTTATGGTTTCCAAAAGGGAAAGACAGGGGGAGAGATGGATTGGGGGTTTAGGACTAGCATATACACACTATGGTATATGGAATGGGTGGTCGATGGGGATTTTTTTGTATAGCACAGGGAAATCTACTCAATATTCTGTGACAACCTATATGGGAATGGATATGTGTAGATGTATAACTGAATCACTTTCCTGTACAGCATAAATTATACAACATTGTCAAACAATTATACTTCAATAAAACTTGGAAAAAAAGATATTGATACTACTAGGATGTTAATATTCATAATAAAATATTGCTTAAATTAATCAATCCAAAGCAAATAGGAAACCAAAACACACAAAGTCAAATGTTAATCTTTGAAATCTTTGTGGTAAGTAACTCTCCTGAGATTGACTGTTTTATTGGGTTTGCTATTCATTAAATGAACTACTAAAGTGCTTTCCTGGAGCATAAAAATTTTAACACCACTTAATGTAATATTGATTTTCTTTAGATACTATCTAACCATAAAAAATACTCTTGGGATTTCTTTCGTTGCAGCTTTCCTTACTTGGTTTCACTCTCTCAAAATTAATTACCACAGCCTGTCTACTATGAGAAATGGCATTTATGATTAAAAATTAAATTATTGTCATTTCAGTACATTTATATTGCTAAAATTATGACCTCTTCACAGACAATAATTGTTTGTGGAAAGCTCAAAGGCCACAAAAAAGATATACTTAAAATACCAGGAGAAAACATTATTTACATTTTATAATATCATCTATCCAAAGCTAATTATTCATCCACCTGGTTGTAGCAACAAATGCTGGAGAACAAGAGTTTCCTATTAAAACTGGTATTGTTTTGTTTCTAAATATACCCATGGAGGTAGGTATACAAAGCAAAGAGCTGTATATTTCAGCATAGGTAGAGTCCTAGGAAATTGTAAAGAAAATCTCAAATATGCTTTCATTTCATTCTCATTAATTTTACGGCACTAGAAAACAAGAAAGGAGAGCAGGTCCATAAATAAATTTTGTCTCATGATGTCAAAAGTTTAGTCTGAGGTTTTCACTTCATTTCTCTTAATGCTCTGATACAATTTTATCGCTTTTTTCTACAAGCAAGATGACTATACTTTTCCTCAGAAATTCTGCTACCCGTAAGTCCAGTTCATCTTATTCCCCATCATTTATCATTTCCAGAAGAAAGACTAGTGCTGGCATGCTGGGAAACTGAGGATCTAGATGTAGCATCCACAGATTTAGGACACAAAAGAGAACCAATTGATCCTTTGAGAAATACCATGAAGTTCCATATTTTTAACATTCTTGGAATGTTTTTGAATAAAGATACATTTTCTCTTTGTAATATGCATGGCAAAAAATAAACTAATTACAGAGGCAAAGTTTCTGGGAATTAACTACTCATTTTCCTGCTTCAAGGGTGTCTAATTAAAAATTCATAAGTGATGCACATAAAAGAATATAGTAAGACTTTGCCTTGAAAGGTTTGAGAGAGAGAGATTTTGTAGTCTCCAAGAATCTTTATTCTAGTGAATAGGGAAAAGGGAGTTAGTCGTCTGTGTTATTGAGAGCTTTATTCAAGTTTTGATCTGGAAAAAAAGTCTTAAACATAGTCACTGCAAATCTCTCTCTCTCTCTCTTCTCTCCCTCTCTCTCTCTTTAGGGCAACTCCTGCAGCATCTGGAATTTACCATGCTAGGGGTTGAATTAGAGATGCAGCTGCTGGCCACAGCCACACCCACAGCGACACAGATCAGAGCTGAGACTGTGACCCACACATAGCAATGCCCAGATCCCCAACCCACTGAGCAGGGCCAGGAATAAAATGTAAGTCCTCATGGACACTAGTCAGGTTTGTTACCACTGAGCAACAAAGGGAACTCCTAACCTCTCTTTTTTTAAGGAAAGGGTATGAATTTCCTTTCTTTGTATTCCTTACATTTCTGAAAAGCAAGACCAACACCAGCATTTATGAAAGTCATGTAATTTGAAAAACATTTTAAGATTTAGAAGAAAGAAGTCATTTTGGGAGGAAGGCTCAAGATAGTGGAGGAGTAGGACATCGTGCTCAACTTCTCCCACAAACACATCAAAAGAACACATCTACATGTAGAAAAATTTGCACAGAATATCTACTGAACACTGGAAGAAGAACATAAACCTCCAAAAAGGGCAACATACCATCCACATAACTGGGTAGAACAAAAGAGAAAAAGAGAGAGAGAAAAAAAGGTATCGGGATGGGATTAGCATTCCTGAGAGGGATCTGAGAAAGAGAAAAGGAACCCAGCCTGGAGCCACCTAACTGATCAGCCAAGATGGAGGGACCTCAATGTCACCAAGAAAAGTACAGCAGCTGGACTGAGGAGGGGAAAGGAGAGTAAGAGCTGCACAGATCATCTGTACCACCTACCAGGACACCACAACCTGAGACACTCAGGTGGGAGCTAAGTGCTGAGACTCAGGCTATGAAGGTCAGTTCTAGGAAGAAGACTAGGATTGGCTGTGCAGAGACAGCCTGGGAGCTAGGGAGAAGTGTGCCATAGGCCAGGAAGCAGAATGCCACAGCTGAGGGAACCCAGGAGGGGGTCTGGGACTGCAGGAGAGGCAAGGTGCCATTGTTGGGGAGGGCAAGAGGAGGAGGGGCACACCACCATAGGCATCTCTTTCCCTACACACCTGCAGATTCTTGGATGGAGGGGCGCCTCTGGCCCAGGCTACAGTTGGCAAGAGGCCACTTGCTCAGGCTACTGGAGACCAGGCACTTCTTGTGAGGGCTTTGGGTGTCTGGGCACCTCTTATGTGGGCTAAGGGCAGCAGGGCGCTAAGCACGATTTGGTGCCTCTTGCATGATCTACAGGCATCAGGGACAAACCACAGCAGTCATCTCAGAAACCAGAGGGAGGTGTGGCCTGCAACCACTAGGGATCTGTGAACAGGCTCCACCTGTGGCCCCAGTCACCACAGAGGTCAGCAAAAAAGAGGGCACCGCAACCAAGCACCACCTGTTGTTGCTCTCACTTCCCTGGGAACACACCTGCCCTGCTGCTGCCACTGCCAAACGCTCCAGGCAGTGCTCACATGCCTGAGTGCTGTCACTTCCCAGGACCCTGCAACTAAGAGAAGCCTGTGCAGCACATCCTGCATGGGCTAAGTGGGATAGGGTGCTTCTTGTGTGGTATACAGGTGGCGAGAGCAAACCACTGCAATTATCTCTGACTCAAGATGTGGGTGTGGCCAACCATCACTAGGGGTCTGTGAACAGGCACCACTTGCAGCCCCAGTCACCTCAGAGGGCACCACAGAGGAGGCCACTGTGACCAAACAGCACCTGTTGTTGCTCTCACTCACTTGGGAACACACCCTGCCACTGCCACTGCCAAATGCCTTGGGCACCATCTAAATCAGCCTGAGGCTCATTACCGTTTCCCAGGGCCCTGTAACCAGGAGTAGTCTGTGCCACCTTCCTGCAGGTCCTTGCTACCGTCAAGGGCCCATCAACCAGGCACTGACCACTAGCCCTACCCATTGCCTCCTTCTCCCTGGAAACACACTCAGCACCATGGGGATAACAGCCCGCTCACACCAAAGAAAGAGATAGCAAATATCCAAACTCCCATGCCAAAAATGAATTGTAACCCCCCGCAAAATACAAAGGGGAGCTCTTGCATAGAAACAGCTCTCAAAGACTACAGTTTGGTTTCTCTGAACTCACAGAAAGAGAAAAATATAAGCAAAATTAAGAAGCTCAGGAACTATTCCCAGTTAAAAGAACAAGAGAATTCGCCTAAAGCAAAACAATGAAACAGACCTCTGCAGTCTAATAGACACCGAGTTCAAAAGGGAGATAATGAAAACACTGAAGGAATTAAGGGTGAATATGAAGGAATTAAGAGCAAATATAAACAGTAATGCATATTACTTTAGGAAGGAGCTAGAAAACATAAGGAGGAGCCCAAAAAATTAGAAAATTCATTTGCAGAGATGCAAACTGAGCAAAAGACACCAAAGAGCATAATGAATAATGCAGAGGAACGAATTAGTGACTTGGAAGATACAATAAAGGAAATCACCCAATCAGGACAGCAGACAGAAAACCAAATGAAAAAACATGAAAGCAACATAAAAGCTCTATGGGATAACATAAAGCATGCTGATCTATGCATAATAGGACTTCCAGAAGGAAAATAAAAAGAAAAGGGGATTGAAAATATATTTGAAGAAATTATGGCTGAAAATTTTCCAAATCTAAAGAAAACAGATGTCAGGATATAGGAAGAACAGTAGGCCCCCAAAAAGTTAAACCCAAACAGGCCCACACCAAGATATATTATAATAAAAATGGCAAAAGTTAAAAATAAAAAGAGGATTCTAGAGGCAGCAAGAGAAACACAAAGCATTAATTATAAGGGAACCCCCATAAGGCTATCAGATGATTTCTCTACAGAAACACTACAGGCCAGAAGAGAGTGGCAAGATATATTGAAAGTTCTAAAAGGGAAAATTTTCAGCCTAGAATACTCTACCCAGCAAGAATATCTTTTAAAATAGAAGAAGAAATTAAGAATTTCTCCAACAAACAAAAGCTAACAGAGTACAGCAATAGTAAATCCATTCTAAAAGAAATACTGGAAGGGCTTCTCTAAATAAAAAAGAAGTAAGAAGAAACAGGATGGAGGAAACCACAGTTGGAAAGCAATCACTTTAATAAGTCAGAATACAAATCTAAAAGGAAAAAAAAAAAACCCTACTATACTACTGTAAAAGTGATGATAAACACAAGGAACAGTAAAAGAACAAACATGAAAAAAAATTAAGATGTTAAAGAAGGACTTCAAAATCATGGAATGTGGGGAAGGTAAGTAAGAAAATCTAGACTTTTTTTTTAATTTTAGAATGTGTTTGAGCCTATATGACTATCAGGCTAAAGCAAGCAGATCTAGAAAGGGGTTAACATACTTAAAAAACAGGGGAAACACAAATCAAAACCAAACATTACATCCACAAAAACTAAAAAGAGGAGTTCCCGTTGTGACGCAGTGGTTAACGAATCTGACTAGGAACCATGAGGTTGCAGGTTCGATCCCTGGCCTTGCTCAGTGGGTTAAGGATCTGGTGTTGCCGTGAGCTGTGGTGGAGGTTGCAGACGTGGCTTGGATCCCACATTGCTGTGGCTCTGGCATAGGCCTGTGGCTATGCCTCCGATTAGACCCCTAGCCTGGGAACTCCATATGCCATGGGTGTGGCCCTAGGAAAGGCAAAAAGACAATAAAAAAAAAAAACTAAAAAGAAAAGTACACAAGCATAAAGTAAATGGAAATCATCCAACCAAAAAATGAAAGGAACAAACGAGAAAAACATTCCTTGAAAAAGACATATGTACCCACATGTTCACTGACACACTATTCACAATAGCCAAGACACGGAACAACCTAAATGTCCAATGACAGATGAATGAATTAAGAAGATGTGGTATATATACACAATGGAATACCACTCAGCCATAAAAAAAGAATAAAATAATGCTATTTGCAGCAACATGGGTGGAACTAGAGACTCTCATACTAAGTGAAATAAGTCAGAAAGAGAAAGACAAATAACATATGATATCACTTATATCTGGAATCTAATATATGGCACAAAGGAACCTTTTCACAGAAAGGAAACTCATGGACATAGAGAACAGACTTGTGGTTGCCAAGGGGGAGAAGGAGGGAGTGGGATGGACCGGGAATCTGGGGTTACTAGATGCAAATTATTGCATTTGGAATGGATAAGCAATGAGATCCTGCAGTATAGCACTAGGAACTATATCTAGTCACTTGTGATGGAGCATGATGGAGGATAATGTGAGAAAAAGGATGTATATATGTATGTGTGCCTGGGTCACTTGGTTGTTACAGTAGGAAAGCGACAGAACACTGTAAAACAACTCTTAAAAAAAAGAAAAATCACTAAAAAAAGAGTCACTTTGGAATTTGAAGATGAAGAATGTAAACAAGCAAGATGTAGATAAAGTGGAAAATTCAACCCTATGTAAATGGGAAGTGTCAAGGTCAGGTGAAGAGCATGAGATCAAGCAAGTAAAAGTTAATTTTAGCCATACTTTTGTGCCTTTTCTTTTTAAAGATACTCCTTGAGAAAAAGTCTTCCCACTGAAAAGATACAGAAAATCTTTTTTAGAAGAAATAAGGTAAGGCCTTATTTAAAAAGAAACTGTACCAGAGTCACTAAAATTATTTAAATGGTAATATTTAAAAAACTGTTTGTAGTTATTTTTACCATCCTCTCCAGAAAGTTTTAATTAAAGAAAAAAAAAAGCAAATAGTCATAGAATTACCTGTGCAAAATATTTCACTTATTATACTGCTTTTAAATTCCTGTTTTAAGAAGTCTCAGTAATATGCTACATTTGGCAATCAATATTTTTTAAAATTGTGAAAACATATACGTTATATATACCATTAATATTCTAAAACATGTACCTTCCTTTAAAAGTTCTAACTTGTCTACTTTAAAATTATAGATGTCAACTAAGGAATGTAGCTTGCCACCTAGTTCTACAAGAATGCAGCCACCGCAGTCACTGACTTATAGTACATCCAGTAAAGAATTCAGTATGAAAATCAAAAATGAAGGAGAACTTTTAGAACAGCCCTCAGAT
Source organism: Phacochoerus africanus (assembly GCF_016906955.1). Taxonomy (NCBI): domain Eukaryota; kingdom Metazoa; phylum Chordata; class Mammalia; order Artiodactyla; family Suidae; genus Phacochoerus; species Phacochoerus africanus. Next base: position 44,433,709 of record NC_062553.1, on the reverse strand, counting down.
ATTTAGCTATTTTCAGGAGACATTTTTTTTTTATGAACCTGGATTCTTGCATCTTTCCAGGCTTAGAAAAGCACTAAAACCATGAACTAGGCTATCTGTGACTAGCAGCAGCCTTCTACCAAGATGTGTGCTGACTGCAGGTACCGCTTTATCAAAATCACTTATGTGCTGGCCTCCACCCTTTACATCTTTGGAATCATTTCTCAGAGTCATCTGAGAGGCTCTCTCCCTGGCTATAGTCCTCAGTAAGCTACTGAATAAATTGAACTAACATCTTATGTTCTTCCCACCCTCCCCCTCAGGTAGACATGGGTTATAGAAATTGGCATTTCAGATGTGGAGAAAAGTTCCTTTTGAAATTCAAAAGTTGCATATAAAATGAACAGTAAATTTTTGGAAAGAAATATTATAAATAATTTAGGGAAGTATTAGAATGTCACAGCTGTTCGGGAAAATCCTCATATTTCCCAAAATAACACTTTGCACAAACATTTAAGAATTTTAGATCACTCATCAATCCCAGATTGCTCCTGGCAGGCTAGCCAAAGTACAGTGTTGTGCTTTAGAAGCCAAGACCTGGAGCCAACACGAATTGAAGAAAATCCCACTGCAGGCTGAATAGACGCCCTGGTAGAGGACTCCTATGTATACAAATTGAAAAAAAATCATTATATACATAAAAAAAAGAAAACGAGTTAAACTGCCATGGGACCCAAATTAGTGGAAGAAGCCGGTGTTTCCAGCAAACTATGACAGCATATTTGTCTGCTTATTCACTTGAGATTCCTAAGCAGACTCAAAACAAAAATTCTGCCTGGTCTCTAAGATTGCATGTGTCTCCTCTCTTTTTCAATAGTAAACCTGACAGCCTCCCATGTGCCTTTGGGTTTCATTTTACCTCTGTAAAATTACTGGGAAGGTTAAAAAATATATAACATAGTAATAGCATAATACCACTGAAAACGAATTGCTAGCCCTGCTATGGACTGACTTGGGTTCACATACACCTTATCTTTTCAAACACAGACCACTCAAAGCTCTTGATTCATCCATAAATATGTGTACACCTGTATACATACTTACTAACACAGACATACAAAATGGAAGAAAAAATAACACAGAGTGCTGTACAAATTATCCACTGCTGCATGTCAAAGCACCCCAAACTTATTGGCTTAACACAGTAATATTATTTCTCATGGTTCTGCGGGTTGCCCTCCCCTTTGGGGAGGAAGTTCTCATGTTGGAGTGGGACGGAGTCATCACAAAGCTCCACTAGGCTGATGTACCAAGATGCTCCCCCAGTGGCTGAGAGTAGGGCCAGCACTGCTGGCTAAGAGCTTCCCACATCCTCTCCTGAGGTGAAATTCCTAGAGGAAACATCTCAAGTTCAAGTGCTCCAAGATACTCAGGTGGAAACTTCAAGAGTCCTAATGAACTAGCCTTAAAGTCCCAGGAATTTACTTCTCTCATGCTCTATGGGTCAAAATAATCACCCAGATCTAAGGGTAGGAGAACTCCACACCTTGATGAGTAGGTGAGGGGGTAAAATCATATTGCAGAACAGTCACGTGAGATGGGAGATATTAGTGCAGTAATTTGGGGGAAAGACAATTTGCAATAATGCAATAATGCATTAGGACATCAGAAAGTGAAGGTGAGCATGGATTAGGGTGGGGATACTATCAGATTGGATATTCCTTATCAGCTGCATTTTTTTTTTTTTTTTTTTTTTTTTTAGGGCAGGCCACACCTGCAGCACATGGAAGTTGCCAGGCTAGGGGTCAAATCAGAGTTACAGCTGCTGGCCTACACCTGATCCTTAATCCACTGAGGCCAGAGATGGAACCCATGTCCTCATGGATCCTAGTCGGGTTCATTACCAATGAGCCCCTATGGGAACTCCTCAGCTGTATTTTTTATGGAGCCTTCAAATCCTACATTCTCTGCACTGTTTTAATCAATATAATAGAAGTGTCAGAAATGTACTACAGCAACAGCATAAAAGAACATTTTATTACTAATTTAAGATTAGGAAAGTGGCAAAATAGAGGAAAAAATTCTTTTTTTTTCCTTTGTCTTTTTAAGGCCTCACCTGTGACATATGGAGGTTCCCAGGCTAGGGGGTCTAATGGGAGCTATAGCTGCTGGCCTACACAAGTCACAGCAATGTCAGATCTGAGCCACATCTGCTACCTACAGCACAGCTCGAAGGCAATGCCAGATCCTTAACCCACTGAGAGGGGCCAGAGACCGAACCCACATCCTCTTGGATACTAGTCGAGTTCATTACCAGTGAGCCACAATGGGAATTCCAAGAAAAAAATTCTTGCTGAAATACAGTCTTATCTTTAAGACAATAAATCCAGATAAAATGTGTAAAATCCAAAAATCTAAATCAAAATGTCTTCCTGTGTGTATTTATCTCTCTCTTTTTTCTTTCCTTCTCTGCCTCTTTTTTTTTTTTTTTTTTAGGACTGCACCTGTGGCATATGGAACTTCCTCAGCCAGAGGCTGAATTGGAGCTGCAGCTGTCAACCTACACCACAGCCATGGCAACACCAGATCTTATCCTTACCTGCCACCTATGCCACAGCTTCCAGAAACACCAGATTCTTAAGCCACTGAGCAAGGCCAGGGATCAAACCCTCATCCTCATGGATACTAGTCAGGTTTTTAACCTGCTGAGCCACAATGGGAACTCCCGTGTTTATCTCTTTTTGATAAATCATGTTTTTGATTACTAAATCAGCAAAAGTTTAGTAATAAATGGCAAGGATTATCTACTTTTATCAATAGTCCACAAATTGATGGCTTCATAGGATATCTAAGAAAAATGTATTTCAAACTGTGTAATACTAGAGAAACATTGTGTTTCAAAAAATTTCCTCTAAAAATGTGCCTTATTTTATTCTTTTATTCATTTAGGATTTTTACCTTTTTTTGTAAAAATCTCAAGGTAGATTAAAAATAAGTGTGATGTAAAAAAAAATTTTTTTAAATCGACTCTGAAAACACAAGAGAGATTGGATAGGCAGGGCTTGGAATTTGATATTGGCAGCAAATCATTTCAAAAGAGGATTGTCCATTCTTTAAGCTGTTTAAATTGTTAAATTGTTTGAATTCACTAATCAAAGGAAATGACAAAATCCATGGGAGAAACAAATATTTTTCTGGAACTAAACTACAGATCCTATCTACACAGCATCTCCTTGAGTATAATACTTCTATGAAGGAACAGAGGTTATTATCTGGACAAAACAGCCTGGGCCAAATAAAAAAGAAATACATATAACTCAGAATTAACTAACTCTTTCAAAGATTCTTTACTGATTGCCTGCTATCATGCTGTGGCTGGTACTCAGAAAACTTTTTAAAATTATCTTAAGGCAAGAAAATAATGTGTATTTAGTAAGCAATCATTCTTAATAATGTATCCAACTGAGAGGCTGGGAGAGACAACTCCAAGGAAGCCATCCTTGGGAGGATGGCCAGTTGTCTAAGGTGTTCAACCTAGGGTATGGCGGTGGTCTTACATGCCACGATTTCAGTAGCTATTTTATTGTTGCTTGAGAGCTTCACATGAAAACATTATGATCAACATTAAAAAAGTTTCAATAGATACAATTAATTAACAGTAATTTGCCACACCCACATGAAAAGGAAATTGGTCTAGTGTGTGCATGTTCTTCTGTGTTTCAATCTACAATCCATCTCTAAATAAAATTAAATAGCCCCACTCAAAATGGATTTTTTTATCCTTCATGAAATGATGAATCTTTCTTTCATGATTAAAATTTAGTTTAATGATTTTCATAGCAGTAAATTTGAAAGAACAGTGAGTTGTCAGTACAAAAGAATTAATCTTGAGCTACTGGGGTATTTACTTCCTATTTGTGTACAAACAGCAAAACCTCATTTAAAAAATGTTCATCCGTTCCTAAATATGCAGACTTTATCTGTGACGATACCATTGTTAAGAGATTATACATGATCTCTGGCTTCATGAAGTTTACATTCCAGCCCTCAAGCAGGAAAAGATCTACAGTGTGAGAACTACTGTGGTGGGGAAATTGAACATATTCTGAAAACACAAGAAGCATCAATTCTGTGACTCAAACACGGTAGAGACTGGAGAGTAGAGTGGAGCCTTCCTGGAAGAAGTCATTTGACCAGCAGGATGAACAGAGCTGATGTGGATGAAAAGGAGCAGAAACAGTGTTCCCAACAATGGGAACAACAGGTGCAAAAGCTCTGAGGATAAACAGAGCAAGATAAAAAAAAAAAAAAAAAATCTAAAAGAAGTTCTATTTTGCTCGATCAGGAGAAAGAGGGGAGATAGTTGAGGCTGTAAGTAGTTTCAATTATTTTAATTACTTTTTACATTTCTGATGAGCAATTGGGAATCACTGGAGAGTTTAAGCAAGTAAATGAAATTGGGGAAACTTACTCTTTCTGTAGATAATGGTAGACTGCCCCACAGAAGTGTAGGGGAAATGAAGAAAAGTGGTGGAATTCTGAAAATTCATTATTTAGGAAATAGACTCTAAGGATTGAGTGATGTTAAAATCAGGTGATAAAAGATGAAAAAAAATCTTAATCTTTATTGAAGGGTTGAAGTATACCATAAGGAATATTTTTTAAATGTAGGCTAGTATCTTAAAACAATTTATGAAAATCAGTTGCTTTATTTTATAGTCACTTAAAGTCCATTTATTTGTAATTTGCCTAATCGCAACATAAATATCTACTTTTAAGAAAATTAGTATTTTAATAATTCAATTTGCCATTAGGATATGCCATTTCAAAACTGGAGGAAAAAAAAGAACTCAATCAAAAATATATAATCCAGAGTTCCTGTCATGGCGCAGTGGTTAACGAATCCTACTAGGAACCATGATGTTGCGGGTTCGGTCCCTGCCCTTGCCCAGTGGGTTGCGATCCGGCGTTGCCGTGAGCTGTGGTGTAGGTTGCAGACGCGGCTCGGATCCCGCGTTGCTGTGGCTCTGGTGTGGGCCGGTGGCTGCAGCTCCGATTGGACCCCTAGCCTGGGAACCTCCATGTGCCGCGGGAGCGGTCCAAGAAATAGCAAAAAGACAAAAAAAAAAAAAAAAATATATATATATATATATATATATATATATATACACATATATATATAATCCTGATGAAAACTTTAAGGTATTCTAACTTTCCAGTTTCCTATAGTTCACACTCACACTGAAAAAACATAAAATGAAACCATACATAATTTAAAGATATATTAAATAAAACTGCCTAATGGCTTGGAACTCTTTATTTCATTTACTTTTTGGCTGTGTCAGTGACATGCAAAAGTTCCTGGGGTAGGGTTCAAACCCCTGCCACAGCAGTGATAGGAGCCACAGCAATGACAACACCTGAACTGTGGTACAGGTCACAGACAAAGCTCGGATCCCACCTAATCCTTAACCTGCTGAGCCACCAGGGAACTCTGGTTTAGAACCATTTAAAATAATGATGTCTAATGAAAATAAAAGACAGGGGTTCCCGTCGTGGCTCAGTGGTTAACGAATCCGACTAGGAACCATGAGGTTTTGGGTTCGATCCCTGGCCTCGCTCAGTGGGTTAAGGATCTGGCGTTGCCATGAGCTGCGGTGTACGTTGCAGACGCGGCTGGGATCCTGAGTTGCTGTGGCTCTGGCGTAGGCCAGCGGCTACAGCTCCGTTTAGACCCCTAGCCTGGGAACCTCCATATGCTATGGAAGCGGCCCAAGAAATGGCAAAAAGACGAAGGAAAGAAAAGAAAAGAAAAGAAAAAAGACGATAAGAGCCATTAAAGCAAATCACAAATATTGGTCCTATATGTAATCTTAAATGTTCCAGTAGCCACAGTAAAAAAGGAAAAGTAAACAGGTGAAATTAATGTTAATCACATATTTTATACAACTCAATATTTCCAAAATATCACCACTTTTACATGTAATCAATATAAAATACACAGGAGGGGGGAGTTCCCGTCATGGCTCAGTGGTCACGAACCTGACTAGCATCCATGAGGACACAGGTTTGATACCTGGCCTCACTCAGTGGGTTAAGGATCCAGCATTGCCATGAACTGTGGTACAAGTCACAGACAAAGCTCGGATCCCACGTTGCTGTTGCTGTAGTATAAGGCCAGCAGCTCTAGCTCTAGCCTGGGAACTTACATATGCTGAGGGTGCGGCCCTAAAAAGACCAAAAAAAAAAAAATACACAGGAGCCATTTTGCATTCTTGATGAAGCCCGATGTGTTTTACATGAAGGCCACCTTGTTTCAGATGTTGTGCAGTCACGTGGAGACCATCCTACTGGGCAGCGCAGCCCTAGAACCCAGAAAATTACACCTTGGTACTCTGCCATCACAAACTCGGCAGACGATCACAATGAGTAAAGGGTTAAAAAAAACCCAAAAACTCAATCTGCATAGTTGTTTTCTGATATAGGTGTGGTCATTGAAAAAGAAAGTTAAAATTAAGAGAGAAAAATTGCAATTGAAACTTAAGTGAACAGGTGACAGGAGTCAACGGAAGCATTAAAAATGGAAAAGTATTCAGACACCCAAATCCCAAAATACCTGTAAATCTCAAACTTTAATCCATTTAACACAATTCATTTAAATACAGCCTATTAAAGGTTAATTTAAATATCTCCTGGCAACTACTTCATTTGGAAATGGCAGCTTTTTTGGACACCAGTAGTTTGGTAAATCCATGGCAGGCACTGCAAACCAGTTTCCATCCTGATTTAATGCTGTTTTAAGTTTATAAGAAAAATGTCACTATGTAAACAACAGACATTTTGATTAAACACCAAAGTTCTTATTTTGGCTGTTAAATCAATAATGCAGCTGGATTGAAAGTAGTTTACATTCCCTCCAAACTGGGCTCCAGTTCAGCTAGTATTGTACTGACATCATTTTCCAGCAAGATCTGGCTGCTTTCAGTGGCCAGTTTAGAAATATCCTTTACAAGCAACACATAATGTTCAATGTTAACACTTTTGAAGAAGAAGGTTTCACAAATGCCTGTGCTTAAAATAGGACAGTGGATCCAGAAATAGTCTCCCATCTAATGTGTCATTTACTAGTTAAAATTTTATACATATATATATATATATATAATAAGACAAAGGCCTTTGGCTACATTATTTATCTCTGACTTTACCTGAGACTGACTGGAAGATTTCCTATTTTCCTTCCCAGACTAGATTAACTAATACATAACTTGGAGCAATGATGCTCATATTTGTTTCGGTGGCAGGTGCTTTCTTCACAAGGAGCTTCAGGTAGAACATCGTAGCTACTGATATACTATTTAATTACTCTATACAAACTCAGAATAACTTACATATAGAAAATAAACTTACATATAGAAAATAAATCATATACATAAAACTACCAGAGTTCCCACTGTGGCTACATAGGATCAGCAGTATCTTGGGAGCACTGGGATGCAGGTTCAATGCCTGACTGGCACAATGAGTTAAATATCCAGCATTGCCCCAGCTGTGGCTTAGGTCACAACTGCCTCTCGGATCTGATTCCTGGATGGGGACTCCATATGCCTTGGGGCAGCCAAAACAAAAAACGAAAAAACCTACAACTACCAGCACTAAGAACCATTTTTTTAAAAAGGCAGCTGAGGGAATTCCCGTCATGGCTCAGGGATTAACGAACCTAACTAGCATCCGTGAGGACTCGGGTTCCATCCCTGGCCTTGCTCAGTGGGTTAAGGATCCAGCGTTGCCGTGAGCTGTGGTGTAGGTCGAAGACGTGGCTCAGATTCAGTGTTGCTGTGGTGTAGGCCTGCGGCTACAACTTCAATTGGACCCCTAGCCTAGGAACCTCCATATGCCTCAGGTGTGGCCCTAAAAAGACAAAAAGACAAAGAGACCAAAAAAAAAAAAAAGAAAAGAAAAGAAAAGAAAAAGCTGTTGAACCTATCTAGTCTCTTGGAAAAGACCATGATAAATACAAGAAAAAAAATATATATGCATACATATACTTATGTATGACTGGGTCACTTTTCTGTACAGCAGAAATTGCACAACACTGTAAATCAACAATACTTTAATAAAATTTTTTTAAATAAAATAAAATAGAAATAGAGCCACAGGCCTAGAAAACAAACTTATGGTTACCAAAGGTGAGGGGAAGGAAGGATAAATTAGCAATCTTCTTTCTGTAGTATCAGAAATACAGATATATTCCTAAGGGAATAATTGCTGCCTTGATGTTTAGTTGTTACCAGTGTATGTATGAAACACAAGAAGATAATACAATTAAAGTTATCAGTATTTTGCTTTGCAAAAATAAAAAAATTAATTAAAAATAAATTTAAAAATTTTAAAAGGTAGTTGAATAGATCACAACAGGCCATGTTGAGTTTTTTAGAGAACATTAGTTTACAACTGCCATACTCAGCATCAGTAACCAGAAATTAAAGAAAATATATGAAAGAAAAATGCTAAAATGTATTCAAGATAATCCAATAACTATTATTTTATGTGAATTAGGAAAAAAATGTCACTACAATTCCATTTCAGCAGCTAGACGCTCATCCTGTGTTTGAGAATCAAAAACTCAAAAGTTTTAGCTACAGGACCGCAAATTGCTTACCTGTAGAAATTCTCTGACATTCGATCCCAGGACGCGCAGGATTGTGTCATAACCAGATTCTTGACAAAAGACAAAAAACATCTTCCCAAACATTTGGAGGATTTCTCCAGCATTGAGATCTATTTTATTGATTTGAGGGAAAATGACAGAAATAAAATATATTAGAGGTAGCAAATTGTTAGTGGGAAGGATGAAAATAAGTGCAAAATAAACCAATGTTAATAGCCTCAACTTCTGTGCAGAGTGAACACACATCAGAGGAAAAAACATCTAGACAGGAAAATACAATGAGATCTGAGAACAAACCATGACGTGTTAACAGTATTAAGTTTGTACTTAAGCAAGGCTATTAGTTTCTTGGATTCTGTGACTAACTTTTGAGCTCTTCTAAACATATATTTGAGGTAAAACTTATCTGTTCTGAAAAATAAGAAAGATCTTGAAAATCATCAAAAAGGCACATGATATTTTGGTACAAAATGATTTTTATTTATATAAATATGCATATTTAATTACTTGGTTGCATATAGTATGTACCCTAAGATCCTACTTTTTTCTTAAATTAAGGTTTCCTAAAATTAAAAAAAAGTTCTGTAATGTTAATTTTAATCAGCATCTTATCCAATGTAGATATGCAACAATTTATTTATTCAATGCCTACTTGCTCAAATGTATGCTTTTCAGATTTTTAGTAATATAAATAACTCTGAAATGAAAACACATAAATCCCAATGTAAATGAATCTAATCATTTCTTTAAGGAAATTTTCTAAAGTATTTGAACATTTTTTAAAAGATTTTGACTGACTATGCAAAATTATTCTCCAAAAAAGCTATCTTATTTTGCCAATGGATTTTAAATATGTATGATTTCCCCTTTAACTCTACCCCTTTTTTTTTCCTTTCAGGGCCATACCTGCAGTATATGGACGTTCCCAGGCCAGGGGTTGAATTGGAGCTGTAACTGCCAGCCTACCCAGATCCTAGCTGCATCTGTGACCTTCACCACAGCTTTTGGCAATGCTGGATCCTTAACTCACTGAGTGAGATCGAACCAGTGTTGTTATGGATACTAGCTGGGTTCTTAACTCAATGAGCCACAACGGGAACTCCCATAGCTCTACCCTTGACTACACTAGATATTTAATTTTTTAATTGACAAATTTCTTTAAAAATTATTTCATATTTGTGTCAATTTGATTACTAATAAGGCTGGGTATTTTTCTTATTAGTAATTTATCGTATTTTCTGGTAATTCTTGTATTCTGCAAAAGGTAGTATTTGCTTTTCTAGCTATCTTTGATAAAGCTAAAAAGCTTCTATTTGATCCAAACTACCCTAGCTACAAATTAAATACTATGAGAATAAGAGATATTACTTTGAGAATTACTTTATTCCCAGGAAGATTTTTTTTTTTTTTTTTGGCAGGGAGGGGGAACTTTGCTTTCTTTGCATGAGTTTTGTCTAATATATATCTAAGTGTTTCTTGTTTCTTTTATCAAAACTAACAAATCTTATGATTACAAAATCGATTTTGAGGAGTTCCCTTCGTGGCGCAGAGGTAAGAAACCCGACTAGTATCCAATGAGGATTGGGTTTGATCCCTGGCCTCGATCAGTGAGTTAAAAAGCCAGCATTGCTGTGAGCTGTGGAGTCAGTTGCAGACATGGCTAGGACCCTGCATTGCTGTGGCCGGCAGCTATAGCTCTAATTCGACTCTAGCCTGGGAACTTCCATATAACGCACTTGTGGCTCTAGGAAAGAAAAAAAAAGAGATTTGGAGATAATATTTTCTGCATTCTGGAAATTGTAATTAATGCACTGTTGACACTGCAAAATTATTATTACATTGTGAACTTACTAAATTAATTATCAATATTTTTCCTTCCTCGGCACATGGCTTTTTGTAGGGAGGGGCAAAGAACTCTTCTATTCTCTGGAGAGTTTGTAAAAAGAACAAGAGGACTCAGTGTACCTGACCCTAACATTACATGTGACTGTCCCTCCCCACCAGGGTTGTTCAGTGCACAACCTGCACAACTACACAATGTGACCTTGACATCTATGTGTAGCTTATGCAAAGAAGGAAAATCACATTCAACTTACTGAGGACTTTGCTTGCAGCAGCAACCAAATCATAAGTTTTAGAATCATCATATATTATTCGGACAAGAAACTGTCCTTCTTCATCTAACTGTGCCTCTTTTCTAGAAAACAAAAACAAGACAGATGGGGGAGAAGTTAAAATAAAAGAAGAGGTACTATAGCTATAATGATCATATAAAAAAATCTTATATCTGAAATGGAATTTGCTTGTGTCAAATGTGTTTCAATCAATGACATGTACCTAAAAGTTGAATGATTAAGATCTTATTTCACTTCCCCCTTCCAAAATTAAAAAAAAAATGATATATTTAAGTATATTTTAGCAAGCCTAACATTTCTATAGTGTACTAATGCCCAGTACAATACCTGGTATTAAATATAATCAAGAAATAACTTTTGGTTAAAAAGCAAATATTTGTTGAGTCCCTTTATGAATTAGGCACTGTTCCAGGCACTATGGATATAGCCTTTAGTAAGATAAAATACCAACCTCTTGCAACAAATGTATTCTAGGAGGGCAGACAGAAGAGGCATAAAACTAAGTTTAGATAAATAGATGGACAGATAGATAGATAGATAGGTAGATAGATCCTCTGTAGGTAGTTTGAAAAAAAGTAAAAGTAAAAGGGGTGTTGGGAAACTCAAGTACAACAGCCAGAGGCATCACTAAGAATCTGGCAACTGAGTCAAGTCTGAAGCAGCTGTGCAGACAGAGCCCTAAGCAGCCTGGGGAGGCGTGTTCCTGGCCAACGGATGAGCCTGTGCAAAGCGCTGGCAGAAACAGCTTAGAATGTTGGAGGAAGAGCAGAGGCGACATGGCTGGAAGAGAGGCCGGGCAGAGTAGCCGTAAGAGGACGGATAGGAGGTAACCTTGGATCAGGATGACTCTGGTGTTTACTCGTAAGAGATGGAGGGTCCTGGAGCTTGTAACAGGGGCAGTGAGTTGAGCCAATCTCCATTAGCAGACAAGTCCTGCGGCTGTGCTGAGAATGGACAAAATCCATATAGGACAAAGGGAGGGCAGGGAGGATGGATAGTTCTTACAAATACCCTGTGTTCTTCAAGGCAGACTATTTATTTGCCTGCAGTTATGCATAACAGTGCATGGGAGTGGAGGCACATGGGGCTTGGGGGGCGGGGAGGTAGTGGTTAAGGAGCATGATTTTGGCAGGCATGGAAATCTGAATTTCAGAGTCCAGGATTTCCTAGCTAAATGAACTTGGACAAAGCATATAAAACATTTGAGCACTAAAACCTCTCTCTTCTAAAATGGGAGCAATAATATAACCCACCTTCCACAGCTGTAGAAAGATAAAGAGTGCAAAAATATGTTCTAAGCTGTGGAAACATTATATGTATTACTGACACTGTAGCGCTTCCCATGTCCATATACTTTTTAAAAAAATCAAAGAGCTATGTATAAGCTGTGAAACACTCCTTTTGGCTGAATGTACACAGCTGTACAATGAAAGGAATAAACCTTCAAAACTTTGATTTTTTTTTAAATACCAAAAGTCAGTGAACTATCCCCAAATTATGAAGATAGAATTAAAAACCCTGGATAAATGACTTCGAATAAATGCTACTGTGTATCTTACAATTCTAACATCTAATTGTATAAAAATATAAAGTATAGGAAATGAAAAACTTAAAAAAATCATCTGCTATTCTGAAATAGCCACGGCTGATATTATATTCAAGTTCCTTACACTTGAACATAATTGTATACATAACACGCACCAGATCATACTGCTTTAAAACCTCCTTTTTGACTTACTATTTGATGGACATCTTTTCATGTCAGTAAATATATTTCTATACTTTGACTACATAAAATTGCATTGGTTAGGCGTATTGAAGTTTTAGTAGATATTAAATTGCTTTTATTTTTTTCACAAGTCCAAACAGAATGTTGTGGTGAGTATCTTTCTAACTAATCTTTATATTTCTCTATAAAAACAGAACAAATTCCTAGAAATAGAATTGCTGATTTTCAGGATATGGAGAGCCTAATTTTTCTCATTTTGTCACTAGCATTTCTTTATCAAATAGCACTGGTCTACAGATTGGAATTTTGAAGTCTCTGATTTATGGCATTCTAATAAAATATAAACAAGCATTAATTAAATAGATAATAAAGTACAAATTAACTCATGCTATCACTGTACCCTGTTCTTTTTCTTCCAACTAGGATAAGTCAAATGACACAGATTTTGTAATAAACTCAGTTTTTCAGAAATAGTCACCCATCCATAGGATCCATTAAACAGAATGCAAAGTTCTTCTGCATAAAATAGCGAAATGGCCATTTCCCTAGAAATCCCCTAACCATGAGTCAATGCTTTCCCTCTTTTCTTTCTCTTGCTTTCAGAAAATAAGTGTCTTTATCTTTTAAGCTTTACTTCCTGAAATGAACAGCCCAACACTCTCCCTGGAGGAAGGCTGAAATATAAATTAGTAGTACATGAAAGGAAATGATCATCTTCTCTTAAAAATTTCACAATGAATTCCAATGAATTATTCAAAATACTTAAAATTCCTTATTTATATTTGTCTTAGAAATATTTGGGAACTTTGAGTCACCATTTAACCCCCCACCCCACCCCCAGGGGAGGAGTTTTGCGACAAATAATTAAATACCTATTATGCTCCAAGCAATTTTTTGAGCTTTTAATATATCAATGAAGATAACAGATAAAGATCTCTGCCCTCACAGAACTTACATTTTAGCTGGTAGAAATGAAAAAAGCATATAATATTATGTTTATCTATGACAGTGTTTACATTATATATGCAAATTTAATAATGTATTACAAGGTGAATTATGCTACCAAAGAAAGGAGCTCATGATAAAGGAAAGAGAAGGGGGCATGGGAGGAGGGGGCAGGAAACAAGGGTAAATGCAATGACCTTGAGAGGCTTCCTGAAGAAGTTCCACCTGAGCAAAGACTCCAGGTGGCCAAATTTATGTCTGAGATCTAATCTCTCTGGACCCACTTCACTTTTTTCTGTAGCCCATTCTTCAGATTCTTCCCTTCCCAGGGTAAAAGGTAACTGGAGATACTACAAACACTTTATTGACAGCTGGGCAGGAGAATTTACAATGCAAAGGCAGAAATATCCAAAAAATGAATTTCCAACAATACGGTCATTGAAGGCAGTATACATTTTGAGTTAATACAGCTTTCCTGATGTCTCTCAATTCTCAACACTGCTTTTCTTTTAACGTCAAGATTTGTTCAGACTCAACACTGTCAAATCAAGACAGGCCAGGAGCTAGGACCTGGGACCTTTTGCAATGCTTGTTGCTGAACCAATGTCTCCTCCAGCAACAAAATACAAAGAAACTATAAAAGACTGAAAATAACTGCAGGTATGAGCAGTTGGGGCAAATTATGGGCAAGAAGATACAATAAAACCTAAAAACCCAACCGTCACTTTTGAAGAGCCAAGAGCAAAAGCAAGGTACTAGGCATGGCCCTTGCACACACCACCACCAAAGGGTGGGCATACCACCTAAGCTACCCCTCTGGCCAGATCCCTGGACCCACCCCTACTCTCACGCCATGTAAGGAACCAGCTCACCTCCCTCTGCACCCCAGCCCCACATCCACCCCAGCCAGTGAGTAAGGAGAGGAACCTGTTTGTTTTCACTATCCCCTGCTGCAGCAGGGTCCCCAGGAAAGCCTTGCTTCTTTCCTGTCTGGCATCTTATCGATTTCCATTGATTAAGAAGGCCAAGAGCCCAGGATGGTAGCAGAATGTTTTGACCTCCAGAGACTATGTATGTGATAATAACAATCTCTCAGATATACCTGTTCTTAGAAGCTCAAAAGGCCTCCCCTCTGACATTACATGCTTTCCTCTTTCCTTAGTTTTAAAATGTTCTTTCACCAGCTACCTGAAATTATAGAGGGTGAACAAATGTAAGAAAAGCTGGGAAATAAACTAATACTCAGATTACATAAACAACATATGTAATGCAGGTACTATTACCTAATAATTCTCCATCCCTCACTTTCTCATCCCATAACTTTCAAGTTTCTTTTTCTTAAAGACAAAGGATGAATCATTATATAGATATAACATCTCTAACAGTATTTTATTTTTTTTAATTTATTATTTTATTGAAGTGTAATTGATTTACAGTGTTGTGTTAGACCCACAGACCTAGAAAACAAACTTATGCTTACTAAACAGGGATGGAGGAAGAATAAATTAGGAGCTTGGGCTGAACAGATACACACTACTATATATAAAATAGATAACCAACAATGACCTATTGTATGGCACAGGGAATTAAACTCAATATTTTATAATAACCTACAGGGAAAATAATCTGAAAAATAATATATATATATGTGTATATATATATATATATATATATATATATATAATCTGTGTATATATATATATGTATATATACACCTATGTGTGTGCATATATGTATATATGTGTATATATATAAAACAATAATTTTTCAATGCATTTGATTTATTTTCTTTTTTGTTTTTAATTGGTTTATTAACTAAGATGTTATATTTTACTGAATAATTTTTGAAGGTTCTCTACTGACTTTATTTTCTTTAAATTTTCAATTATAGTTGATTTACAATGTTCTGGCAACTACTGCTGTACAACAAAATGATCCAGTTATACACACACATATATATACATTCTTTTTCTCATAATATCTTCCATCATGTTCCATCACAAGTGACTGGATATATTTCCCTGTGCTATACAGCAGGACCTCATTGCTTATCCACTCCAAATGCAATAGTTTGCATCTACGAACCCCAAACTCCCAGTCCCTCCCACTCCTTCCCCCTGCCCCTTGGCAACCACAAGTCTATTCTCTATGTCCATGAGTTTGTTTCTGTTTTGTAGATAGGTTCATTTGTGCCATATTTTAGATTCCACATATAAGTGATAACATATGGTATTTGTCTTTCTCTTTCTGATGTACTTCACTTAGTGTGAAAATCTGGTTGTATCCATGTTCCTGCAAATGGCATTATTTCATTCTTTTTATGGCTGAATAGTATTCCATTGTGTGTATGTACCACATCTTCTTAATCCATTCATCTGTCGATGGACATTTCAGTTGTTTCTTGGTTATTGTGAATAGTGCTACAGTGAATATAGGAGTTATGTATCCTTTTGAATTGTAGTTTTGTCCAGATATATGCCTAAGAGTGGGATTGCTGGATCATACGATAGATCTATATTTAGTTTTCTGAAGAACCTCCATACTGTTTTATAACCCATAGTGGTTATACCAACTTGTACTCCCCCACCAATGGTGTAGGAGGGTTCCCTTTTCTCCACACCCTCTCCAGCATTTGTTATTTGTAGCCTTATTAATGACAGCCGTTCTGACTTGTGTGAGGTGGTACCTCATTGCAGTTTTGATTTGCATTTTTCTAATAATTAGTGATGTGGAGCATTTTTTTCATGTGCCTGCTGCCCATTCATATGTCTTCTTTGGAGAAATGTCTACTTAGGCCTTCTGCCCATTTTTCAACTGGGTTTTTGTTGTTGTTGTTGTTGTTAAGTTGTATGAATTGTTTGTATATTTTGGAGTAAGCCCTCATCAGTTGCAATGTTTACATGTCTTTTTGCTTTTGTTTGTGGTTTCCTTCACTGTGAAAAAGCTTATAAGTTTTGATTAGGTCTCATTTGTTTATTTTTGTTTTTATTTCTATTGCCTTGGGAGACTGTCCTAAGAAAATATTTACATGGTTGACGTCAGAGAATGTTTTGAGGTATCTTATGTTTAGGTCTTTAAGCAATTTTGAGTTTTAAATTGGCCTAAGTGAGGTTGGACAAGGTAAAGAGGCACTTTCTTTGACTACCAAGTAAACCCAGATGTAAAGGTACTGACTTGGTTTCATTCTCATCATATGTCAGAGGTCCCTGGTGGTCTAGTGGCTGGGATTCAGTGCTTTCCCATCACAATTCAATCTTTTCTTGAGAGTGTGGAAAAGAAGCAACCAGGCTAACTCCAAGTGCAGTTGCCCCAGTTCTCTCACAGGAAGAACCGAGTAACAGCAGCATTCACCTGGAGCCATGTTGGCCAAGAACCAGTCTAGGGAAGGGCTTACAGCAGTGCTTTCCATACTCAATGCCCCAAATGCCTAATTGGCAATAGTCAAAACTTGAAGAAGACAGAGGAGCAGGCACCAGGGGAGGACAAGGAAATTGCAGTGGAATAAGAGGGGGGAGGGTTCCATTCAGCATAAAAATACTTAATTTGCTAAGTATTAATTAATTAAGTTGCTCTTAATGTGTTGATTAGCTGATAGAGTTTATTACTTCACAGCCAAAAACAAACAATTTCTATCTCCTCTAAGAATTTTAAAAATAAAGTCCTAACTTTGACCTGGAGACAAAACAACAAATATATTTGTAGCCATAATTAGTGGTTAAAATTTCACTATGAATATATAATGTTTTCCTCAGTAGCAATTCATTTCCTACTTACTTTCAGAGATGTCTATTTGTTGGAATTTAAACTGATCATTTATTTACACTGATTACCTGCCTGCAAAAGGGTTAGTAGGTATTGTTATTAAGGTGGAGTTTTGTGGGTTTTGTTTTGGTTTTTTTAATCACCAGTGCCTAATGCAGGTGCCTGGAATAGAGCATGCATTCAATGAATGCATGCATGTTTTGAAAGAAATGAATTAATTAATTAAATATATTTCCTCCACGCAGTTCCAACTCCCTACCAAAAATCAAATAATCAGACATTACTGGCAAAGTCCATAGTTTGTTTTCTTTTTTTTTGAATTTTTTCATTAAAGTATAGTTGATTTACAGTATTCTGTCAAATTCTGCTGTACAGCAAAGTGACCCAATCATACATATGTATACATTCTTTTTCTCATATTATCTTCCATCGAGTTTTATCACAAGTGATTGGATATAGTTCCCTGTGCTATACAACAGGAACTCATTGCTTATTCATTCTAAATGTCTGTTTTCAAACTTAGGAATTATTAACTTTTTTTTTCTTTTGTCTTCTTAGGGCCACACTAGCGGCATATTGGAGGTTCCCAGGCTAGGGGTCTAATCAGAGCTGTCGCTGCCAGCCTACACCAGAGCCACAGCAACACCAGATCCGAGCCAATCTGCGACCTACACCACAGCTCACAGCAATGCTGGATCCTTAACCCACTGATCGAGGCCAGGGATTGAACTCACAATCTCATGGTTCCTAGTTGGATTTGTTCCCACTGCACCATGACGGGAACTTCACTAATTATTTTTTAAACAGGAAAAAAGTTGTCAGAAATATCCATGCAGTATTTGTCATAACCGCATACTTAAGACAATATCCCCCTTAACTACAAAATATGGCTTACAGAATCTGAATTCCTATTCTGACAATGAATTCCAGTTACTACACACCTTTTAAGTAATTTTAGTCTATTTACAAAGAATACTGGCTTCTAGGTAAAGAAACTTCCCAGGGAGGTATGAAAATGGGTGTTCTAAGATCAGAGAGCCTGAACAGAGGCATCCTGAAAATGACATCTCAGATTAAGGTCTGGCCTCAGGCAGAAAAAATCATCATACATCAAACAATCAACCTGACCAGTGACTGCTCCCAGGGGTGCTGATCCTGTAAAAACCATGACCATAGCTCATGCTATATTAAAAGACGGTATGTAGATGTCATCTTGATGATAAATCCTAGGATGGTCCATTCAGTGAGATGTAAGGACATCGCAAAGGCTGGGTTGTGTCCGACCATTATTTAAATAAAACCTCCCAGAGTTCCTACTGTGGCACCGTAGGTTAAGACTCCAACTGCAGCAGCTGAGGTCACTGTAGAGGTGTAGGTTCAAGCCCTGGCCCACTGCAGTGGATTAAAGGATCAGTATTGCTACAGCTGTGGTATAGGCTTGCAGCTGTGGCTCAGATTCAGTCCCTGGCCCAGGAACTTCCATATGACAATTCCAATAATGAATTCCCTCAATCCTGTGTAGACTTCATCTTTGACTTACCTGGCGAGCACCCTGTCTCACAGCATTTCTAAAACAGGCCTTGAGGCTGGGGTGCTGAGAGCCAGGGGGACACATGGACTGAAAGGTACCATGTTTGAGTATGGACCCCAAAGAATCTCAATAGAGGAACAATTTAATATTTCATGACTCAACAATTAGTGGCAAACAGATGAGAATACAAAATACCAACCAAAGGAACAGCAACAAAAAGAACAATAAATACATCAGAATGTTCACCCTTTACCTGGAGTAGAAACCTCTAATCCCAGTATCCATTTAGAAAAAAAGGTGCTCCATTTTGCTAGACATTGAGACACTGAGATTCTGTTTCCTCGAATTTTTTCTCTTTAATGAACAAAGAGGCAAAACAGCAAATGGAAAAGCCTCAAGTCATCCCAGCAGGTGTCAACCTCTGAGCCAGCCAGTTCTATAGATTCCTTTAAGTGTATTTTCCTTTTGATGTCTGCACAATATCGACTCTGAACTATCACTTCCCAACACACTGAAGAGAAATATTTGCTAAGGTTTCTCATTCTGGAGAGAAGTGAGAATCAAAAGGACACTGTTTGTTGTGAAGAGGACCAATGTCTAGTCAATAGTCAATGTTTGCTGAAAGCAGGTCTGGGATGAAGGAAGGAGGATACACGGGTTTTCTGATTTCTCCTCTGGAGCTTGTTTCAATGCACAAAGCTCCTTCTCTGACACTAATTAAGTAATAAGTGTCTATGATTTTTTTTTAATTCTCAAAGATGACCAAATGCAAGAAAAAACAAAGATCCAGCTTGATGGAAGTATGAAGCATGATGAAGTATCACTTCAGACCATCGAAGAAAAGCCCTGAGATAAGGCTGTGAGCTGGCTTCTCATGTGGGTGCCCAGCTGCTCATCACACAGCCCAGGTCATGGGTGAGCCCTGTGCTTGAAGCCCCCTGGAGGGTAAAGTGAAGGCCTTGTCCCTGGACATCTAGTTCCACCAGCACAGGTGGCTTCAAAGGTTAGAGAGTCTGTCAACTAACTCTGCCTCCCTCTCAGGCTAACTGTCAAGTCTTTCTACAGAAAAAGGTTCCTGATCCTGGCATAATCTAGTTTATCTATTTAAAAAAAAATCTATGTATTCATTTGTTTATTTGTACTGAGCAAGTTTCTGGGTATGAAAATTAATATGGTTTCATTTTTGTACATATAATACATTAGCTCCTTAAGATTAGCTTCTCTCTTAAAAGGAGAAGTAAACTTGGCATCAGAAGAGCACAGTTGGATGTGAAAAAGAATATATATATGAAGTTATATAAATGGTTTATATATATACACACACACATATATAACTAAATCACTGTCATACACGTGAAACTAACACAACATTGTAAATCAACTATACTTCGATTAAAAAAATACATAGAAAAAAAAGAGCAGAACTGGAGTTCTGCCTCTTCAATTGCCTGATATAATTCCTTAGGATATCATTTAAACTGTTGAGGACCCAACTTTTTCATTAAAGGAAAAAGCACTGAGTTCACTTATATGTGGAAATCCAAATGGACAAACTCAGAGAAAGAGAGCAAAGTGGTGGTTACTGCGGGTTGGGAGGTGGGGGAAACAGGAAGATGTTGCTCAAAGGGTACCGATAACAACTTATAAGATTCACAAGTTCTGCGGTCTAATCAATGGCATGGTGATTATAGCTAATACTGCATCACATATGTAAATGTTGCTGAGAGAGTAGGTCTTCAATGTTCTCGACACCCACAAACACATACACACAAATTAGGTAACTGAAGGGATGGAGGTGGGAGCTAATTATATCATGGAAATCATTTTTCAATTTACAAATGTATCTAACACATCATACATTCTAACATACACAATGTTATGTGCCAATTATATCTCAATAAAGATGGAAAAAATTGTGCTAGAAAGGCCTTTCGTATTTCAAATGGATGTGGCATTCATGAAAAATTACAGAGGCAAGAACCTGGGAAATTTTAAATAGCTTTTATAACAAAAAGTACTGCTAATATTTTAAAACCTATTTGAATAAGAATACAGCAAGGTGTAGAAATTTAATTCCATAGCCTCATGAAAATGGAAATCTGATAAAACAGCAAAATCTTGTACATTATTTGGTTTTAAATTGCTTTGATAAAATGAATATTAAGAGCATATGGAAGCAATCTAAGTGTCAAGTGACAGAGGAATGGATAAGGAAGATGTGATACATATATACGATAGAATATAACTCAGCCATCAAAAGAATGAAATAATGCTCTTTGTGGCTACACGGATGGACCTGAAAGGTATTATGCTTAGTGAAATGTCAGGCGGAGAAAGACAAATACTGTATGTTATCACTTATACATGGAATCTAAAAAATAAAGCAAACTAATGAATATTTTTTAAAACAGTCTATGCTGCATTTTCAAATAACAAAGAGGGATTAGTGGAGGGGAGACTAGAAGAATATAATGTAAGATTGATTCCAAAGTAGAACTTGAGCAGAAAAACAGCATCATAAGAGTAAGTCTGCCCATACCCTGTTGAACATAGAGGAGTGGGGCAAGTCAGCCACAGAGAACCTGGTGGGGGCTGTCAGGGTGAAAAGGAACATGCTCAGAGACTGGGCAGAAGAAGAGAAGGAGCACCTCGGGGGCAATTTAAATTCAAAGCACTGGTACTCACTGCACAGGATGGAGAGAGGAGAAGGGAGAGTGAAATGACTCCGAGTTACTGCTTATCCTGGAGCAATGAGGACACACGTACAAGGGTGAAGTATATAGATTCAATGAATTACTGTTACTATCAGGAGCCCTTAGCTGGGAGCTGGGGAAGGGAAAAGCTGAGAAACTCTAGGTCTAGAGTAAAATTAGTAACATTTACCATCGATTTTAAGCAGTTATTTTCCAAGACCTATGGTAAGCACTTTACAGACATCCTTCAACATATTACAACCCTGCAAAGTAGTTATTTTTTCCTTGCAGAGTTGAGTCTCAGAAAGTTTAGGCAACTTGGAAAGTCACTTAACTAGCTTACAGCCAAGCATTTGCTTATATGAACCATAACGATTAATTCCTGATTAGCAAATTGAACTAGAAGCATTAATTTCAAAAGAAGATGAGAATATACTATCCAACATTTCCAACATTTACATGTTGAGTTATAGGCAGAAAAACCAACATGTAGTAAGATTAGAAGTAGCCCAATAGCTCTAAGCTTTGTCTGAAAGCAAGGATATCATACACTTTTCTCAGTATCCAACCATTAGACTATGCTCATTAAAATAAATTTAATTATAGAGTGAAAGAAAGTTTGAGTCAGTAAATGAAAAAGTATCCTAACTTGCTATTTGGTAATTCACATAAAAGCATACCAAATATATAGGCACTCTTTTTTTTTTCTTTTTTTCTTTTTGCCTTTTCTAGGGCTGCTCCCGTGGCATATGAAGGTTCCCAGGCTAGAGGTCTAATCAGAACTGTAGCCGCTGGCCTGCACCAGAGCCACAGCAATGCAGGATCCAAGCTGTGTCTGCAACCTACACCACAGCTCACGGCAACGCCAGATCCTTAACCCACTGAGTGAGACCAGGGATTGAACCCGCAACCTCATGGTTCCTACTCGGATTCGCTAACCACTGAGCCACGGCAGGAACTCCTACATGCACTCTTTACAAAGGAAAGATTCCTAACAACCTTGTAGAGGAACTTATTACAATATTTATCAACTATCAGTGTCATTACTTCATTTTCAAATCTTGTGCCAAGATTTTGATGCACATATTTGTCTCAATTCTTTCAGTAAAGCAAAACATTGTGTGGCACTTTAGCATCTCAAATCTATTTTTAATTTGTTCCCTGGCCTGCTTAACTCCAGACAAAAAAAATTAGTTTTCAGGAAAGTGTTTTCTGTTTGTTTTTAATAGGTATTTTTTATTATAGTTTTTATTATAGTTGATTTACAGTGTTGTGTCAATTTATGCTGTACAGAAAAGTGACCCAGTCATACATATATATACATTATTTTTCTCATACTATCTTCCATCATATTCTATCCGAAGAGTTTGGATATAGTTCCCTGTACTGTGCAGCAGGACCTCCTTGCTCACCCCTTCTAAATGTAATAGTTTGCATCTACCAACCCCCAACTCCTTGTTCATCCTACTCTCTCCCCTCTCCCCCTTGGCAACCATAAGTCTGAACTTTTAATAGAGTGTTAATAATTTTAGATTTTTTTCAGTTTTTATATCCATCTTTATGTTCTAGTAAAGTCAGCAAATCTAAAATTGAACTCAGTTATTTGATGTAATGTTGGTTTACCTAGGGCTGATGGGAGGATAACAGAGATGATTAAATCAAATATTTGGTGCTTTTCTAATGTATATCCTGATTTCATTTTTTTTTTCTGAAATGATGATTGATATTCTCATCAAGTAGGAACCATGGCTTGTAGAAAGGGCCATCTGAAAACTAAAAAGAAATCAATGACACAAGATTTAAAGTAAAGCCAAAGACATCTCTTTGGCTTTTTTATATGTATTTATGGCCTAGATCAAAGCAGCAAACTACAAATTCTGGGTCAAATCCCAGTTACCACTTATTTTTGCTGTTTGGGAACCTAATAATGGTTTTTACATTTTTAAATTGTTACATTTTGATGGTAATACAGGTATACATATTATCCTCAACACTGAGTCTTGGCTTGCAGCACCTATAATATTTACTATCTGGCCCTTCAAAGGAATGTTTGCTGACCCTCAGCCTTGACGATTCTTTTTCTTAAAAAGAGGAATTTGAAGCTCATTTGAAATGGTTATATTGTTGGTAAGAGTGGAAGTGGAAGTGGAGTTTACAATGAAACATTTTTGGCTCTTACGCACTTAAAATTTTCTTTCTGGAATCTGTTACTTCAGATTTTATTTGTCATTAAATGTTTGGCATCCTTTCTCAAGAAGGACAGATGGCCATTTCCTCCTAAACCAAAAAAGTATTACAGGAAAAAAGTATTACAGGAAATTTTATAAACATCAATTTATATAGTTTCTCACAGAGTAAAAAGGAAGATAGAGTTTGGGTATTTACTGAGACAATTTTTTTGTTCATATATTCAGTTTTCATAAAAAGGGAAAACTGAAAGTATCCTGGACCAGTGACTGCACTGATCCACTCTGGAGAAGATGGTGACATCGGAGAGGCACAGAATCTCCCAAGGAGCATTTTAAACTTAAACCCCTCTGACTTCTCCTCTCCTGCCCCCAAGCAGTGAGGATCTCTGTTGTGCTAAGCAAATACCCTTCCAGGGAGCATATGATGATCCCTCAGGGGTCCTGACAATGAGTTGTTCTAGCGCCCTCAATGCAGAAAGCTAAGCAATGTTCTATAAACTATATCCAAGGCAAGATGGGCTCCACCAAAAGGGATCTTAGACAAAAAAGAATCAAGAGTAACACCTGGATTGCAAATGCTAGTATAACTAGCCACATTTTTCTTGCAGGGGCACATAATCTTTGCAGTCATTTTTTAGGTAAAATATCCAAATGATTTGCTTCATTTTATCAGAAAAAGATTTTGTATGATTTAAATTATTAGTGCTTAAATAGATTAAGAATACTGCTTGATGTTACTTAAAAATCAATTCATGAGTTAGAAGATATTGATGTCCAATTAAAAATTAATATATTTTTTAAGTAGAATGCAACAATATTCTTAGTGTGATTTGGTGAAGTTCTCACATTTGTGGAATTTGTAAATGTCTGGATATTTTAACTTTCCATGTGGGAGATATGGCCAATATAAACAAATCACTTGATAATTTAATTTTTAATTTCCAACACATTTCTCTATGAAGTATACCTTTTCATCTCTGTATCTGACAATGATCTACACTGATAATGGGTAAGACACGTTCCAAATCCAGTTAACCTACATAAGAGTGTTGAAACATAACAACGATCTTTTATTGTGCTTTCAAAATTCTAAACATATTCATTGTCATCACGCAGCCACCAGGAAATTTGGGAATTTCTCACAGTTGAGAAAAATATCGCCCGGGATAATACATGATGTTTTCATAAATTCACAAAGAAAGGGGCTTAAAAATAGTCCTATACGTAGGTTATACTCTTTAAAGTCTTTCTCTTGATGTCTGCCTTCTCTATAACTGCCTACCAAGCAAGGTAAAAATTAGGAAGCTATTTATAAAGTAGATAGAAAGAAATGCCAGAGTAAGCTTTAAGTGCCTGGATTCTCATTTGATTGAACCTCATAATTGCCAAATCTCCACTTCTCTCTATAATATGTAGATGTGCTCTGTGGGTAACATAAATGGCTTATGGAACATGAAACAATACTCAGAGATACAGACCCAAGGGAAGGAAAAGTTGCATTCTACTGCTTAATATTTAATCATAGTCATTGTCATGGAAACAGATATGTATAAGAAATCACTGCCAAGTAACTCCACAAAAAAGCCTATTAGAATTGATTGCTACTAATTGTAATACATTTAGGAAAGAACGGCACGGAAGCATCACCTACTGGATATAACAAAATGAAATCAGTGAGTACAGGAAATAAGACTAAATAACGACAATGTGTTCTCTGCCCACTCGGGTAACCATGCTCTCTACCTCTGTTTGAATGTGGCAGTTTTATTATTGTCCCAATATGCAAATCCATACAGTAGAGGATTTTGGTGTGGACACTTGGCTGTGGTCATTTGCGCAAGTTAAATGCAAATTTCACCAGAGGGAGAGAAGTAAAAAGGGACACTGTTCGACTGAAACGCTCAGTGCCTCCACAGAGATGAGGACCCACCATTGCCACAGGTTTAAACTCTCAAGTGGCTGCGGTATTTGCTTTGACATTCAGAATACTGGGCTCACATGTCTAGACTGAAACTAGGATGCCCTCCTACAACTGACAGCCTTTACCACAGTAGAAACTGAAGAAAAAAAAAAAAAGTGGGGTGGGCGGGGTCACTTTAGATAAATAAATGCACTCGATTCACAGAGGCTCAATAAACAGTCTCAAAAGTGAGTTTCAGCATATAGAAAAAGGCTTCACTATTGCATATGTCCGCAAGGTGTGTTAACTGCAAGCTAGCCGGTCTTTCCATCCTTTCGAAGGTCTCTGGGAGCCTAAGAGTCGCGGAGGCCTTTGTGGTCCCGGAGGTCCCTCTTGGCGTGGGAGCCGCCCGGCCTGCTGAGCCTGGGAGCCGCCGGGGCGCAGGCAGCTAGTTCCCACGCTCAGGCCGGGTCGAGAGGCCGCGATGACCCCAGGGGCCCCTTCCCCGGCTCTCTGCCCCGCAGCCCCGCCCCGCCACCCCCCCTCTCCGGGTCCGGCTCCGGAGCGTGGGAGCGCAGCTGCAACCGAGAGAGCGGGGGAGGCAGTGCTGAGGATGCGCGCCGCGACCCCGCCAAGAAAAGGAGAACGCAGGAAAAGCAAGGGAACCCCACACGCTCCGCCAGCGCGGGTGTGAGCATGAGGAGCCGGTCACTTACTTAATGTCTTCCCACACCTCCGGGCCATAATTGCGGATTACCAGCAGCTCCAGCGCGTGATTCACGAATCCGTACTGCGGGGACAAGGAAAGACGAGTGTCAGGGACCAAACCATGGGTGGGAATGGGGCTTGGGGGCTAGGCGGCCTTATCTGCTGCCCCAACGCTGGTTGGACCTTGTACCTCGCCCCCTGCTTCCACCATATTTGGGGGTCCTTGGTGCTTAAGACCCGCCACACAGGGGTGCAACCCACGCCCCACTCAGGGTCAGATCCTTTCCGTCATCGCCGCCCCACCCCCAAGCCACCTCCTAACCCGCTCACCTGTCACCATGCAGAGACATCCAGTAGAGACTGGCTGAGGGGACGCGAGTCCGACGCCTCCTCGGCCGGTCGCCAGCTCTCAGCTCCCCCACCGGCCGGGCGGGCCTGAGCCGGGGCCCCGGCGCCTCGGCTGTACTCCCTTCCAGAGCTAGGTGTAGCGAAGCGCGATGTGGACCCCCGGAAGCAAAGGCACGAGCGCCCCCTCCGCGACCCCCGACGTTCCCACCTCCCCGCTCTAGATGCAAGCTGGAGGCTGCCCTCGCAGCAGGCAATGCGCTCGCCTGGCCCCCGAGCTCGTCTTCGGGAGGTCGGCCGGGGTCCCTTGGGCAGCCAGGCCCGGGCGGATGGGAGACAGCCTGACCGGCTGAGAGCACTCACCATGGTGTCTGCTCACCGGCTTGGCGGAGAAACCCGGGCGGCGGCTTCTGGAGCGACCGGGCAGGAGCCCGAGGCGCCGCGTCGAGCTGGAACCGGCGCCCGGCCTGGCCCGGCCTGATTGCCACCTCCTCGCAGCAACCGAGAGTCGAGCCGCCGGGCTGGCCACCGCCTCCCAGCTTCCAACCAATCGGCAGCCGAGGAGGGAATTCGGATGCTCCGGGTGCAGCCGCGATCCAGTGCCCTCCCGCCCCGGCCCTGGTGACAGGGCTTTCATTTGAGGCCACCACAGTGACTGCAGAGAAGCCACAGCCTTGCTCCTGGCATAAATTCTGGGGCAGGGAGAACGCAGCTGTTGTCCCAACAAATGTATTCTTATCCAAAGGTCTGCCCTCAGGGGTAGCAAAAACTAAGGAAGTGCATCCGCGCGCGCGTGCGCGCGTGTGTGTGTGTCTGTGTGTCTGTGTCTGTGTGTGTCTGTGTGTGCCTTGCAATACACAAGCCTTAAAAGGAATACACCCTCGTGGGCAGCACCCTCATGTTGCATATTGGAGATAAACACTTCCTTTGTGGCTTGGTCCCTCCACAGTTTATGGCAAACTGAAAGCTAATAATACTGTGCATAACATATTTCACCTTTAGTCAATGAGACTAGTTTGGTGTGCCAGCTAAAATACTTTGGAGGAAGGTCATGTCAAAACCAGCTCTGTCCATGACTTAAACTGCCCCGACAGAACCATGGACATTCTGGGTTTGATTCTGGTGTGACACCTGAGCCGAACGCACAGCCAGGAACTACACTCCAGGAAGTCTTCAACTGTCTGTAATTTGGCTTCTGTTACTGTTTCTCAGAGGGAACTGCTGAACTGGAAAAGGCCAGTACAAAATGAGCAGACTTTTAATTTAATCTCTGTGTCTCCATTCTACCAAGCACTTAGTTTAGTTAATGCCCTGAGCCCCATCATAGGGAGAAGATGATAGAGCAGAAACTGTTGATTAAAACTCTGTGTGGTACATGGACACTGTTGACTATTATTAGGCCAAAAATGAGGAAAGAAAGACAAGCCTGGTTTCTAGGTCTCAGCGGAGCTGAGAAGTCAGGAAGGTATTCTATGATGCAAATAGAGAAAATGTCAAACCAATAAAACTACCAGCTTCTGTACCCAGAGACCATAGTTGATATGGTTGACATAGAAATATTATAGACATAGTTGATATAGAAATATTATATAGCAAACAAATAAGACAACAAATAACCTAACAAAATACTACCTTCTATTACCAATGGTGGAATGTTTAAATAAATTAGAGGCTTTCATACAACACTTTATATAATCATTAAAATATTAAACAGTTATTTAATATTAACTACTGGTTTTAACTATTAAAATAGGCCATTACACTATACACCCATGAAAAAAAACCTGGCTATATAATCATACAGAAAGATACATTGTTAAAAAAAACAGGTGACAGGTTGTGCAATCACCTTCAATTTTTTGGTATATGAAATGGTTGTGTAGAGTAAGGTGCTACTTGAATAATAAGAGCACATGCATTGCTATAAATGTAACCTCCTGAGGAGATGCATAGGGAAGTTTTGAGATGCCTATTGAACCAGTGGTTGGAGGAACCAAGACTTTTGCTTTTTGTATCATGACCTGTACATTTTGATTTTCTTTCTATGTAGATGTAATGTTTTTTTAACTTGTTAAAAAGACTGTTAATCATATCTCCGCCGATCTTCCTTTGAACAATAGTAGAGCCATGCTGCACCTGCACTAAGTAAAAGGGTGCGGGGGGCAGACATTGCTCTGTTGAGATGGAAAATAAGGAAAGTCTGCCAGGAAAAAGATGAAGATGAGAAAAATGAAGGATAACCATCCCCACCAATATTTTTCTCTCTCTGAAGTTCAAACTTCTGCCCTCATTGACATTTTTCTCCAACACCTAATTGCATTTGTCAGTATATTTTACTGTTTTGTTTTCTAATGATTTTATAGTCACCTGAATCTAAAGGAAATTCTCACTGAAGCTTTGATGTCCCATGGATACTATAAGAGAGAATGCTGTTTAGGGAGAGAAGAGTGCCTGCCAGCCACGTGGGGCTCAAGAGGGCGTGACTTTGTTTCTCCAAGCACCCTACCCACTGCTGACAAAGGAGCAGAGCAGTCAGGTCACAAATAGATTATCCTGTATTCTCAGAAACAAATCTATTATCGCCCTCTCCCCTGGATGGCCCAAACTGAGGAGAACCAGTTACGAAGGAAAAGGAGGTGCTCAGGGAATGGCTTAGCCAGCACGAGTCAACACAAACTATTTGAAGATCAGTCTAATGCATAAAAAATAAATAAGTAAAAAGGCAGTATGCGGCTTTCCAAAATGTCAGCTGAAATGACTCACATTTTCAGCTAATAAAAATAAATTTGTTGGATAAGTTAAACATTAAGTGTATTGTAAGCATTGTTCTCAAGGCTTTTCCAGTGGTGGAAAAATAACAGACTTTAAGTTGGGGATAAAGAGGAAATATATTGGGGCTGTTCTCAGGTCTGTGCGTTGTTTTTCAAAGCTTTGGTGTTTTGCCAGATTTTTTTTCTATCACAGAATTAAGGCTTCTATTTTTGGATCATGTTGTAAAGCATTGTGTCCTTCAGTTTCAACAGTTCCTTATACAATGTTTTGCTGGATATTCCTATGCTTCTTTAATCTACATGGCTTAGAGTCTGATCATTATTTTTTCTCCATAAAGTTTCTGGTGCTTTGTGCTGGGTAAGCACACAGTAATGACACCTCTCGTGATTTTAACTAATACAGTCACTCAATACTTAACAGCATATAATTCGGAATGCTTATGAGCGAAGAGAAAAGGGTGAGTTCTAGGTGACATGTTATGTGATGTGGTTCTGAACAATGGAAAAAAGGATTCAATAATTCAGATTCCTAAATAGGTGACATTCAGATTTCCTTTTAATTTACAAGTTAGCTGAAAGTTTAGTCACATGAAAAAAGACATTATTAAGAATCCAACTGCAGCAGCTCAGGTCACTGCAGAAGGGCTGGTTTGATACCTGGCCCAGTTAAATGGGTTAAAAGCATCCGGCATTGCTATAGCCGATGTACAATTTGAAGCTGCGGCTCAGATTCAACCCCTGGCCTGGGATCCTCCATATGCCACAGGTGCAGCCATTAAAAAAAGTTATTATTGAATATTAAAAGTATCACTTTCTGAAGTTACTCTTCTGTACCAAATTCCTTTAAATATTTATCCTGCCATCACAATTTATAAACAAACAAAAAATGCAGTCACACACATGCATATACATCTATATATGTTCAAGCATTTTATATATATAATTATATATTATATATGTATGTGTATATATATATATATATAATGCTTGAACTCTGTAAGTAAATGGAAATAAATTAAAAGGGAATTTAAAATGGTGTTTCATATTTATAATAATTAGCAGTTTTAAGGTAATCAATTCATCATCTATATTTACACTGGAATATGTGTGATTAAGTAAAAATATGTTCTATTTCTGAGAAACGCTTATGGAAACCATATTCATCTATTATGTTATACTTCTGCTGCTAAACTGATTAAAATAGAAACTAATTCATCTTAGCTTGGCCACAGTCCACATTTACAGACCTTTTTATAAGAGTAGAGCTATTATGCATATGTCAAAGATTCATCTCTTTGAACTCTGAAAGGTATTTCAAAGGCCGTTTAGTAAAAACCTTATTTTTCTATATCAGGAAGCCTCTACACACTTTGCTTTGTTGGGGGAACAATGAAAATTTAAATATCTTAGCCGAGAAGTAGTAATTAGCAAAGTGATGAATTATTGTCCTCAGAAACCCTGGAAGATTTTAACTTTCCTGTGAAGCCAGAGTAAATGTATTTTCCTCCAGTCTCACCAGCAGAAGTTGGAATCCAGCACTTGAGCTCCAAGTGTCTGCCCAAAACAGTCCACAGCTCCTAAGAGCCTGTCGATACTTAAAGGAATCACTCTTTTCTAGTCTGTGAGGCATTACATTCTGAGTATGGCTGATACAGAAGAAAAGAGGGGAGAATGAGAGCCTCACAGGTAATTGTTGGAATGTTTTTTTATCTATTCTTGATTGAAAAAGCAAAGAACAAAGTCAGCGATGGGGATGATAGAGTGTTATAGTTAATTATACACATTCTCTTGTCAGACTGCCCAGTTTTCACAATTTAGTAGAGGAGTAACATTGAACGAGTCACTTAATTTTTTTGAATTACAGTTTTCTCATATATCAAATGGGAAAAATAACTGATCAATACACTCCAGGGTTAAGAAGACTAAAAGTATTACCTACCTGACAGTTTTACTCTGAACAGCAAATGGTTTGATGCAAGCGTTGTGCTCCAAGCAGTGAAAGGCATGTATTAAGTACTCAGAAACTGTAAGCTGATAGTGTTTTTTTTTAATTAAAGTATAGTTGATTTACAGTGTTGTATCAATTTCTGCTATGCAGCAAAGTGACCCAGTCATACTATATATATATTCTTTTTCTCATACTATCTTCCATCAAGATCTATCCCAAGAGACAGGATATGGTTCCCTGTGCTGTACAGTAAGATCTCATTGCTAATCCATTCTAAATATAATAGTTTGTGCCTACTTACCCCAAACTCCCAGTCCATCCCACTCCCTCCCCCTCCCCCTTCCCCTTGGCCACAACAAGTCTGTTCTCCGTCTATGAGTGTTTCTGTTTTGTTGATAGGTTCATTTGTTTTTGAGGTTGTTGCTGTTATTGCTGTGTTTAGACTCAACAGACTCAACAACTAACATGATGAAGCTCCTTATGTCCCCCTTGTGGAGATGTGATATATCCTCTGGCTGTGAATGCACAATGAAAAGAGTTGAAAGCTGGCAATTTCACAATCTGGATCAGCCTTGTCAGTTTCTTGCTTGGTAAATTAACTAGAGTCTCTAATCCCCCATTTTATAATTGTGAAAACAGCAACTGGTCCACTTTCCTCAACTAAGCAACTAGGAGGATAAAGTGAGAGATATCTGAAAGCTTCTCACACACTTTAAAGAGCTGCCCAGCTCTGTTCCTTATTGTCTGGAGCCAGTGAGTGAATAAACTGAGGATTTACGTAAGTACTGGTGACAAGTGACAATCTAACAGTATATCCGTTGCATCTAACTTTCCTCTTCAGGATCCTGTTCTTTTTTTGTGGAAAATCAAATCAAAACCTAAGTGATACAACCATATTATGCATTTTCTAACAAACATGTGTTAAAACTAGTGAAAAGGAAGCAAATCGTCCAGTCAACACATTTGCATAGAGCATGAGCTTTTTCTTTTGCTGAATGGGTGCTTTATTAGTGACATGAAAAGTTGAAACTCTCCTGTGCTGATGTGATGAGATCTTCCTCATTTTCATTGACATTTGAAGCCAAAAAAAAAGAAAATGCATTGAATGTACCCACTAGTTTGTTTATCAAACATGTATTTACTAAAGTGTCATTTAGAATGCATTAGAAGGATCTTTATCTCAGTGTGGTCTTCCTTCACAGGACAAAGAACATCAAAATGAAATACAGAAACAAAAACCCTACCCTAACCTGGTTTAACCAGATTCAAAGAGCCTTAAGGATGCTTCACTTGAGAAGCACCAATACCTTATTGAAAAGATTAGAGTATGAAACAATATTTGTTTCACTGGAATGAGTCTATACTCTTTTGTTTTTTGGTTGGTTTTTGCTTTTTACCTGCAGCATATGGAAGTTCCCAGGCTAGGGGACCAATCAGAGCTATGGCTGCCAGCCTACACCACAGCCACAGAAATGCCAGATCCAAACTGCATCTATGAACTACACCACAGCTCATGGCAACACTGGATCCTTAACCCACTGAGCGAGGCCACAGATTGAACCTGTGTCTTCATGGATGCTAGCTGGGATCATTACTACCGAGCCATGACAAAACTTCCTTAGTCTATGCTTTTTAGTTTAAAAAAAAAAAAAACATGTCTTGGAGTTTGCCTGTGGTTCAGCTGGTTAAGGATCTAGCATTGTCACTGCTGTGGCTCTAATTACAGCTGTGGCACATGTTTCATCCCTGGCCCAGGAAATTCCACATGCACCAGATGCGGCCAAAAAAAAAAAGTCTTACCTCTGAATAATCTTTGCAGTGTACTAAGTACGTTCACCCAGGTTATTTCCTGTACTTGATCTCATTGTCTATGCAGGAGATATTGTTTGGCTCATTTTTGGATGTGAGGATCTTAGGCTATGGGAGAGACAGGATCACAAGATGATAAGGGGCATCCCTCAACTTTCCATGCATTGACCCCATTGAAAATCCTGTTCCCAAACCTATAGCTCTTTCCTTATGATGTAATTCTTTTCCTTTATGTGTCTGTAGAATCAACCATTGGTTCATTTGTTTGATTGTTTATTTAGTTGTTAAAATGCTAATAGAGTAAATAGAAATCAAAGGAGAAGTTATATACAGCTTAGGAATTCTGCACACTAGGGGAAAAGTGATTGCCCTTCAATTTGCTTGTCTGTAAAACAAGGACATTATAAATAGTAACATTTACACCTTCTGTAGAGTTTTGATAAGAATCAAATGAGTTAACATATAGCAATGCATTTCATATGCAGTACAATTTAATGTGTATTGGATTTGCTATCTTTATTACATCATTCTCCATTTGAATTAAAAAAAAAATTTGAACCTTCTTCATGTAAGAAAATAACATGAAGGGGATAAGAGAAGGGGAGTTATAAGACTTCTGGCCTTTGGCCCTACTGTGGACAAGTTACTAAACCTGTGATAGGAAGGCAGTCATGGAGTCAAAATGTGAAAATATACATAAAGGACATCTTATAGTGCTTGACACCTGGCAAATACTCATCAAATATAAACCTTACAGTTAAGAAATATGTTTCTAAAAATATAAACAGTTCATTTTCACATGTGCTGTGTGTGAGATAATTCTTAAATCCCATGTGGGCGTTATAGAAAGTGTCAGCCATGGTTTCCGATCCCTCCTTTATTATCAA
The DNA here is from genome assembly GCF_016906955.1 of Phacochoerus africanus. Classification (NCBI taxonomy): domain Eukaryota; kingdom Metazoa; phylum Chordata; class Mammalia; order Artiodactyla; family Suidae; genus Phacochoerus; species Phacochoerus africanus. The sequence continues at coordinate 44,399,710 of NC_062553.1, read as the reverse complement.
CCCAGCCACAGGGATAGGAGCCAAAGTCAGCGGAATGAAGCAGCTCTAGATTGGTTCCATTCTATTATCCTAAGTCAATGAAATTCAAGCCACCCTGGGGTATGTTTTTATGTTCTAGCCACCAAAATAATGGGCATTCACTTTATTGAACTGCTCTCATTTCTTTCTTTTTGGACTCTGTTGCTTTCATTTTCATTCCTGCCAAGAAACCAATAAAAAAAAACCACAAATAATTGGCCATACTTTATAAGGCTGCCCAGACCTACTTTTTTGGCCTGCTACGGACATCTGCGGCTTTTCTAGACTCACCCAGGTAAAGGTGGTTTTAGGGAAACCAAGAATTTTCTCACATGAAGAAGAATGGTGGAGTCAGAAAGTTGTGGGATCCTGAGCTGTGATATGGATCCCCTCACATCTATAGCATCAGCTGCACCATGGCGACCAGAACACTGCCCTCCCCTCTCCACCTTCACTCACCGCCTCAAGATGCCTGTGTTCTCATCTCCATAGCCTGAAAATATGTCAGCTTATGTGACCAATGGGAGTTGGCAATGTAGTTAAGTCAAGAATATTGATCTGGGGAGAGTACTTGGGTTTTCTGAGCAGGCCCAGTATCATCATGAAGGTCCTTATAAGAGAGAGGCAGGGATGTCAAAGCCAGGAGAGATGTGATGGTAGGAGCAGAGGTCAGACAAACGTCATGTGGCATCATTTATAGGTGGAATCTAAAAAAAAAAGGACTAAATGAATTTATTTGCAGAATAGAAACAGACTCACAGACTTTGAAAAACTTATGGTTATCAAATAGGATGGGAGGGGGTGGACCAGGTGTCTGGGATTGGCATATGCACACCAAGGCATATGGAATGATTTGTCAGTGGGGACCTGCTGTCTAGTGCAGACAACTCTACCCAATATTCTGTGGTAATCTATTTGAAAAAAGAGTCTGAAAGATAATGGATATGTGTACATATATAACTGAATCACTTTGTTGTACAGCAGAAATTATTTCAACCTTGTAAATTAATTATACTTCAATAAATCTTTTAAAAATGGAAAAAAAAGAGAAATGTCAATCACCGTGGAAAGTCTCCCACTCTATTCCACATGTCCTATTACTAAGTGCATCTGTCTCTTTTCCTCCTGTTGGCTCTGCTGTTTAACACATATATCACACTGATTTACCTTATATAGAATGTAGTACTCCCTTCTCCAATGGATGGCCACATCCTTCTTTGAAAGAAGAATTTTTTCCCAGGACTAATTGTCTTGGAAATTGATGTTCTCTTGATCTCAGTTCTGCACTGCAAGCAGACGAAACTAGCTGTAGTGGACTTAAACAGAAAAGAAATAGGAATACCCAATAACTCACAAAATCTTGAGAAAGACTAGGAGAATCTTGGGAAAAGCATAAATTATGTATAATTCTACTTATTTTCTCCATGAAAAGTGACCTAAAAGAGTCGCTTGTGTTGCACATATTACATAAGTATGTGGATTTGGAGGGGGTGACTTTTTACCAGGAGTAACATTATTTAATAGTTTGGACATGGGGAGCTCTTGGTGCTGGTAGGTGCATTACAGGGTCTCACGCATTTTCCCATCTACCTTTTCACAGTTAGAAACCCTCCTTCCACCATATTGCATTTGGAGTTTATAAACAATTAGATCCTGCTGTATAGCACAGGGAACTGTATCTAGTCACTTGTGATGGAACATAATGGAGAATATTGTGAAAAAAAGAATATATATATATATGTATGACTAGGTCACTCTGCTGTACAGAAGAAAGTGATAGAACACTGTAAATCGACTATAATGACATTTTAAAAAAAAAATCTTTGGCCTGTTTCCCAACGCTAACTAATTTTTTCAGGCTTTTTTCATCACATCTGAACATCAGGAATATGTAAAAGGAGATGGTTCCCACCGAGAGAGTAGAGAATGTGGTTTGAGGAAGAGCCAGCAGGGAAGCTAGAAGGCTGGGAACAAGAAGGGGAGCAGCAGATGAAACTCTTCATCTTAGGGGCAGAGAAAAACCCAGAGGAAGTGAGTCACATTTCAGGGATGAGCTTGTGAATACAAATCAGAACATGGGCTGCACTGAAGGTACAGAGTTTACAAATGAGAACAAATGCAAAAAGCCCCTGTGGGCCAACTGGTTGGCATTTCTAGATCCTGATTCTATTTCCTCTTTGGTCTTATTGCTTCATGACCACCCTTGGCACAGATTTTTAGTGACTGTCATTTTCTCTTAGTCCCAGATGTAAAGGATGGTGTATGGTCTAGCATGTCCTGGCTGGCTATTGTTTCTGCTCTAGACTCAGAGTACCAGACCTGGCATAACATCCCTCTAATCTACAGAGCCTGGGAGAGGAATGTGTATGAGGCAGCTAGATGTTCCTCTGCCTTTATGAATGTGGCTGTGATCCAGGAAGTAGGAAACCGTGGGTTGAAATGCTTACCTCATAATCCACGTGATTGGAGAGGTATTTGGAGTCAGCAGACCTTGCCATTTAGTGGGTAAACACAGTTACCCAACCCTTTGAGAGGGACAGCAGTAGTCTTCTAAAATTGAAAATTCTGATTAAAAACAAAACATGTCTTGAGGCATTTGTTTAAAATGTAGATTCCTGGGCCCTGATGCTGCCATTCTAATTGATAGGTCTTTGATTGTTCCCAGGAACCTGCAACGTTAATAAGCACTCCCTTCCTACAGAGATTCTAAAGCAGGTCATACATATTTAGGGACCCCCACCACTACCGCCCAGTCCGATTCCCAGGGTAAGTCTCATGCATAGTTCTCCTGGCCTCCTCTCCTTTGATGCCAAGGTGGGAAAATGAATAGCAGGAACTCCCCGTGGAAAATTGAAAGAGGTTCTCAAACAGGTGTTATCAGCTATAAGAAAGTTCTATGCGGATTACATGCAGCCCTGGAAGTAATGAGCTTTGGTTATTGCACATTTGGCAAGGCTCCTGTTCTTAACACAAAACTCATCCTTAGTGTGTGGTTGGCCAGGTGGGAGACAGCCAGCCTGCAAAAACTGACTATCCAGAGCATGTGGTTAAGAGGGAATAAACACCTCCAGCGTCACTTTTCAGCCTGTACTGCATCCAGAGAGATGTGACAGCCCTCATCCACAGTCCAGAGCCTGTCAGAGGCACTTTCCTGCCTTTTCCAGGTTATGATAGGCTCTTTGTTTGGCTGTGTCCTCTCAGGGATGCCCTCCCTCACCCCCAACCTGGGAACCACCAGATTTATAATAGATGTGCTTCATCTCTCTATGGAGATAAGGCTTCCATACTCTGGTCCAAAAGATGGACCAGATGATGGGCATGGTTCAGAGAGTACTCTCCAAGGTTGCCCTGACTTGGGGGAGGACGGGGTACCTCACATTCTATGGAGAATTATGAGGGTTGCCACATTAAGATTCTCCCTTCATTGTCACCTACACTCAGCTTCTGGCAGCACAAATGACAGGCTTGATCTGGCCAAAATCATTCAGTATCCTGAATCTATGGAAATTTCGTGTAACCTGTGTCAAGGTGTTTAGATACTGGCTGGTATTGATCAAGGCTGCCAAAAAACACTTGGGCCAGAGCTAGAGATGATCAGTCAAATGAATCCCTTTCTCCTTAATCTCCCTTGCAGTGAGGCTGGCCATGTCCTATAGTTCAAGCCAATGCAGGGGCATGTTTACTTCCAGGCCTGGGTATATGTACTTTCACATATTCTTTCCCATCTGCCCAATGAGATGGGTGTCTGTGCCCAGAGAGACACTGCAGCTGATGGAGTTCTGTTGGTCCAGGCCTTGAATGACTGGTTGTGTGAGAAATAAACTGCTCGTGTGGGCACCAAAATTTGTGGGTTTTTGTGTTTGAGGATTAGCCTATCTTAATAAACACAGTACTGGCTGACAGCCTTGCAGACTGAAGATTGCTTACCCTGGTAATGCTGTTAGCACAAGTCCATGTGCCCAATGCACAGTGAGGCCAAACAAACTGAAATGTTGGAGTTTGTAGCAGAACAATGTTGCTTGTTGGGGCCATGCAAGGAGATGGGTAGCTCGTGCCCACAAAATATCCTGAAATCCCTGAAATGAATTGCAAAGCAATTTTATTTTATTTTACTTTATTTTATTTATTTTATTTTATTTTTAAGGTGGCACCTGTGGGATATGAGTGTTCCTGGGCTGGGGTCAAATCAGAACTATAGCTGCCAGCTATGCCACCGCCACAGAAATACCAGATCCAAGCCATATCTGCAAACTACACTGCAGCTTGTGGCAACTCCAGATCCTTAACACAGTGAGCCAGGCCAGGGAATATATGTCAGGTTCTTAACCCTCTGAGCCACAATGGGAACACCACAAAGCATTCTTAAAGGCAAGGTGAGGGAGGGCCATGGTTGATTGTTGTAAATTTCTTGATGCAGAAATCCTTTGTTCTTGAAAGCTGTCCATAAAGGGCAGGTCATGATGTTCCTATAACCTCCAAAAAGACATGTGTTATACTTCAGAGAGAAGTTAAGGAAGATGATATGGGGGAAGGGCCTACCCCTGGAAAGCCCCATAGGGTCAGGCTCAGTTACAGTGCCACTGTATTCTGCATCACACATAGCCTTCCAAGGGCAGGAAGCTGAAGAAATTATTTTCTCCAAATGCTGTCCATCCACACTGTGGTGGACCTATGCTTGCCCTTGTGTTGGGAATCCAGATTCCAGCCAAGAGGGCTACTCTTTCATAAACAGGAAGCAAAGGTGTGATCTAGGACTTTATCTGGTCTCAGAATCATCAGGCAGAGGGCTCATAATGGGTCACGGTAATTGAGCTATTAATACAAGGACCCTCTGTGGGTAGAACACAGAGCTGTTAAAGTCTGGACTTCAGGCAGCCCAACCAACACTGTGTCATGTACAAAAGATATGCACATGGCATCTCCTATCAGAACTATGGCAGAATTATCTTAAAGCAAACATCACTTTACAGAACTTGTATTCTTGACAACTACATATTGTTCTTAAGACCATGGATCAAGTCACATTTAGATGTGCTAAGGGAAGTAATTTAATGCAATCCTAATATGATTATAGACTATGAGGGTCCATAAAGGAAGACTCTTTTGACACAGTGAACAATCCTTTGTGTCATAAATTTTTTTTTTGTCTTTTTTCTATTTCTTTGGGCTGCTCCTGCAGCATATGGAGGTTCCCAGGCTAGGGGTCTAATCAGAGCTGTAGCTGCCAGTCTACACCAGAGCCACAGCAACGTGGGATCCGAGCCGCGTCTGCAACCTACACCACAGCTCACGGCAATGCCGGATTGTTAACCCACTGAGCAAGGTCAGGGACCGAACCCGCAACCTCATGGTTCCTAGTAGGATTTGTTAACCACTGCGCCATGATGGGAACTCCTGAGTCATAGTTTTTATAGAGCAAGTTTTGCTATACTAGGAACATATGCAAGAACCATAGCTCTAAATGGAAAATGACTCAGTTTGGCTAAGTTTATTATCAAGTCCACACTTGTACTGTTTGCTACACAACAGGACAATAAATAAGAGATGAGTCGTTGGGGCAAGGAATAGAAACTTTATTTGGAAAGACAACTGACCAAGAAGATGGTGGACTAGTGTCCCAAAGAAACATCTTACCAGAGTTAGAATTCTGGCTTCTTTTATGCTAAAGGAGAGGGGATGTGGTTGGCTGATGCAAACTGCTTGATGTCAGAAATCCTTTGCTCTTGCATCTATCCAGTAGGTCAGGTCACTATGTTCCTGTAAGCCTTCAACAAGACAAATGTTATTCTCTGTTCTGCAACTTTTTATCTCTATATGAGTGGAAAAGTGTCATACTCTTAAAAGGCAGAGCCTTGAGAATGGGCAATTCTGTATATTTCAAGTTATAGGCAAAATTCTTAACTTGAAGCAAAAGCAATAAAATACCAAGATTAAAGAAAAAGAAACAGATCCAGTATGGAGTCAGATTTGTTCTTTCCTACTACAGGTCTAAGACAAAAGGGAATTTTGGTGAATGCAGTGAATTGATGAAGATTTACCAGCCCAAATGAGGCAGCTGTGACTCAGGAACAGCCATGCCCTGATAGGACAGTGAAGACAAATGTACTGAAATTCCCTAATGAGGTCTGTCATCTGGATTTTTAAATGTTGGCATCCTGTCCTGACCATATCTCACTTGCAAAAAACAAGGTAGCCTGATGCTTTTTCACAGAGCCTGGCAGAAGACACAAGACTCCTGGGATATTCACCAGGGACTTTATCCCTCACAGCAACAGCATTAGATAGTGGCTAGTTTCCCAAGTCTCAGTTCCCACAGGGTGATGCACAGAGGGCCAGATGACAGCTGTGCCTACAGTGGGCTGTATTATGGGATAGGACCCTGAGCTTAGGGAGACTCCTAAGATTCACTTTCATACTGAACAGTAAGCATGCCTATCTTTGCTCTGGAGGTAGATACGGTTTTTATTTCAAGGCAATTAACTGTACCAACGTCCTTGAAAAGATGGTGTGGACCAAAGGCAATCAGAACCTCTGGTCATAAGACACGCATAAATCTACCCCTAGTTTCTACACCATCTTGGCATTTGGTGAATTCTACGAGTACAGCACTTTGATTAATTTGATTGAAAGAGCTGGGCCTAAATCTGTTCCTTGGCTCATCCAGCATTTAAATACAACTACAGTCAGCAGGACTGCAAGCATCAGGAGGCCACCCTGCAGGACTGAACCTAGTCCACCCTGCCCCCATGGCTCTGGACCCAGCCAGCCCGACAAGTGCCATTGACCTCCAAGCCTATGGTACAAGCCAGGCTTTCTCCTCAAGGTTCTTCACTGCCCCCTCCACCTGGTTGTGTTAGTGATCACACAGACCCTACCTTGACCTCAGGGGGAAAGCCCAGGATAATGTTATCATCTTTTGGAAGGACGCTGCCCAGTGGGTTGATATTGAGTGAAATGCCTGCAAGACCTGGGTAGTGTCTCCAACTGAAAGAAAAATTTCATAATGCCATTCCCATCATGGGATAACACCCTGCACAGTGGATACATAAATAATGAGTCAGTTACCCCTCCAGGAAGCTTCCCTGAGTAACCAGGGGTGGCTTCACTCTGGAGAGATTGGTCACCATCCCCAGGTCTCACCATCTTCTTGGGGTGCTGCATTGAAGATCTCCTATTTCTTCCTTATTCCTATCTCCCTACCAGGCAGGCTGGCAGACATCAGGGTTCCCAGTTTAGTCTGAATGAATGAACCTGATCTTTGCTAGTGGAGACTGTGCCTGAGTGCAGCTGGTCCAAGGGGAGCTATAGATTCACACAGCAACTGCAGGCATTCATTAGGGCTTGGAATGAGTGAGCAGCAGGTAGAAGGGGACCCTGATGTCTGCCAGCTTTCAGGCATTCATTAGGGCCTGAAATGAGTGAATAGCAACTAGGAGGGGGTGGGAAAGACAGGCAGCTTGTGAAGGAGCTGCAGGAACTGGACCCATGTCCTGCTGTGCCTGATAGAATCAGTCAGGTTGAAGGAAACAGTAATTAAATCATGTTCAGACTTGTCTGGCAGGAAATGGCAGGTCTAGGAGTCAGTACAATTTGAGGCATTTAGAGCAGTATGGGGAGCCATACTGAGGCATTTTCCTTTGATAGGCATTGTACTTATATAGGCTCCAGGGGTGGCTCTAGATGATAAAGATCATGAATATTCTTTCTCCTGCCATATCTCCTGGGGTTCAAGGTGCTTCCTCCCTCCCCAGGTGCCAGGATTTTTCTCCTTCTCCACAACAGCAAATCTGTGCCCCTATTTCAGCAGAAATGACTAGCTTCTCCCTCCCCCAATTTTCCCCTAATTTAAAAAAATTATTGCAGTATAGTTGATTTACAGTGTTGAGTCAACTTCTACTATAGAGCATAGTGACCATCCCAGTCATACATACATACGAATTTTTTTTCTAATATTATCTTCCATCATGTTCACCCCAAGAGATTGGATATAGTTCCCTGTGCTGTACAGTAAAACCTCACTGCTTATACATTCTAAATATAATAGTTTGCATCTTTCAATCCCAAACTCCCAGTCCATCCCACTTCCTCCTCCCTCCACCTTGGCAACCTCAAGTCTTCTTTATGTCTGTGAGTCTGTTTCTCTTTTGTAGATAGGTTCATCTGTGCCATATTTTCAATTCCACATATAAGTGATATCATAAGGTATTTGTCTTTATCTCCAAATGAATAGATTAAGGAGATGTGGTGCATGCATACTATAGAATACTACTCAGCCATTAAAAAAGGGCATAATAATGCCATTTGCAGGCACATGGATGCAACTAGAGATTCTCCCCTAGTTTTGCCCAGATCATTATCTGGAAAAACCAGGTACATGAAAGACAATGGCATTTTTAAATAAAATTTAGAGACACTGATTATATTTCCCACTTGAGCCTAAGTGGCCACTGTATGGCAACTCAAGAAAGAGATACTCAACCAAGAGGTATTCATCCCTATGATCTAGATTGATGTCACTCCAACAAGGGAGCCCAGGTGGCTGAACTAGAACTAAGTCTGAACTTTCTAGTCTCATTGTATCTGGGCCGCCAAACCCATCGGCCTGGGGTTTCTACTGGGAAACAGAAGCATCATGTGCAGAAAAGTTTAGAGCAAAATTCAAAATTTTCAAATTAGGCCTATTTACCCCATTATCCTTTTTTAAAAATTGAAGTATGGTTCATTTACCATGTTTTGTTAGTTTAAGGTCTACAGCAAATAGATAATTTTTCAGATTCTTTTCCCTTGTAGATTTTTACAAAATATTAAGCATAATTCCCTGTGCTATATAGTAGGACTTTGTTGGTTATCTATTTTATATATAGCAATGTGTACTTGTTAATCACAACCTCCTAATTTATCCATCCCCCGACCTTTCCCCTCAATAACCGTAAGTTTATTTTCTATGTCTACAGTCTATTTCTATTTTGTACATAAGTTCATTTATATCAATTTTGTTTTATATTCAACATATAAGTGATATCATGTGATACTTATCTTTCTCCATCTGGCTCACTTCACATAGTATGATAATATCTAAGTCTATCCATGCTGCTGCAAATGGCATTATTTTATTCTTTTTTATGACTGAGTAATATTCCATTGCATATATACATCACACCTTATTTATCTATTGCTTTGTTGATGGAGATCTAGGTTGTTTCACTGTCTTGACTACTGTAAATAATGCTGCAATGAACACTGGGGTGCATGTATCTTGTTGAATTATAGTTTTCTACAGATATATGCCCAGGAGTGGGATTGCTGGGTCATATGGTAGCTCTATTTTTATCTATCCTTTTCATCCTGTTCATTACTCAGGAAGAAACCCAGGGGAGGTGATTCCTTTCTTAAGACACCTGTATTCAGTAACAAACTTCCTTGCTATGGCGTGGAAATTGAGAGGTGATGAGGGTGTAACCAAAACATTTTAGTCAATTTTGAGAAGTCCCTTCTAGAAGTCAGCTGGACCTTTTGCTGATGGGTGACCTGAAGAGCTGTCAACACTGGTGGTGCAGCCCAATACCCTCAAGAGGGGTTGAATGAAGTTCTGGTGTGGTCTGTCTGCCAGGACTGGGAAGCGAATGCTCCAACCATTTGGCCACTCTCACCATGAGACAAATGGGTCAAATTTGGGTGGTGGTAATCTCAGCATCTGAACAATATCAGCGCCTGGAGTGTGATGGTGAATCTGTTATGTTCGGTACCGTGACGGATCCAGGTAGTAATAGTAGGAATCTGAGTGGTGAAGACTCATTTAGCCCCAGGATTCCAGTCAGTATCTTTGGAGAACAGGCCTTTGTCATAGGCATTTACATGAGTGATGCAAAGAGCATCAGCAATTGTGATTTGTTCCCACATTTCGTGACACCAAGTGGGGAGCCTTTATTCTGCTAATGTATAGTTTTTGAAGGATCTGGAACCTTAACAACAACCCAAGAAAAAGTGAAAATATAGCAGAACCCTGGGGTTCAGTGAATCTCGTCCAGAAATGCTGGAAATCTCAGTGAACCAAGGACTCCATTGAGCCCACAGTGGTGGGGGTGAGGGGAGATAAAGCTTCCCCAAAATTGACAGTGGCCAGTTTTTTCCTGTAGAGCTGAGTTGCTGATGGGGCCAAGCAAGCTGCATTTTTTAATGTACCATTCCCATTTATAAGGGAGGCTATGTGCCCTTCCTACCTTGTTAATCACTGAGTCCAAATCAAATAACCCCAAACAAAAATACTTGAGAGTCACAAGGCCATCTTAGGTCACGCATTCAGCTTTGACAAAAGCCTATTAGCAGATGGATGGGGCTGGACTCTAAGAGTTGATTAGTAGCTGTGTCAAGGAGGTGATAAGTCTAAACTTCAAGGAAAACTTTACCAGGGGATCTAATCACCAATTATCAGACCAGAGTCCTGCAGCTCCAAGATTTTCAGGTCCTGAGAGTTGTTGGGTCCTTCTCTGATTGGGTGTCTACACAAGGGAAAAGGAGCACATAACAGGTCAACCCCAAATATACATTCAGATATAGAGGTAACCACAGTACAATACACTAAGTTAGCTTAGAAGGCCCCAAGCACAAGGTAGGCTTACTTCCCTTTTCCACTCATTCTTCTCTAAATCCCGTTAATTTAATCCCACCAAGGAACCAGGTGGGGCAGTGACTTAGAAAGCAATAGTCGTAATATTTCAATTACCTTCCCTCTTCCTTCCCAACCTCTCCCCCGAATATTCAGATGGGTGCTTATGACCTGTGATAACCTTTGGTGGCAGGGAGAACTCGACCTCACCCCTGCCTTTCTCCTGAAAGCAGCTGAGGTCAGAGTGGGACAGGCCAAGGAGTACAGAGGGAGAAGGTGGCCCAACCCACTAAGTCATGGCTCAGCAAAATGAACATCCAAGTTCATCAGGCTGCCCAGCACTTTAGAGCAGGAGGCAGGGTATTCATCACTGACACCATCTATTTCAGCTTGGGGACCCTTGCCTCAGCAGCTACAGCAATGCTGAATTCCAAGTGAGGGCATGGGGCTTGCTCACTTCAGCTGACAAGGGAATGACTTGCATAGCACAAATTCTTTTTAAGGAGATCATCACTTTAATCTGGGGTGTGAGTTGCCCCATTACCAAGAAAGCATCCTTAAATTCTCGACCAATGTGCATTCAAGGTCTGTGGTATTTTCTAGGGCTGGTAGATCTGACTTTGATAATTTGTCTGTGTCTATCTCTCATTCTCTGGTGAGCCACTTTAATCATATTGTAAATCCAATTTAGGGCATTAAGTGTCCAAATATAGGTCAATTCCTACATTAGTTTGCAGAGTTGCCAAAACAAAGTATCCAGGTGATTAAGCAGTTGACATTTACTGACTCCCAGACTAGAAGTCCAGGATCAAGATTTCGGCAGTGTTGGTTACTTCTGCATGTTGTGAGAAATATATGTTCAATGCCTCTCATGCAGCTTCTGGTTGATTCTGGGGATAATTAATATTCTTGGACTTGTAGAAGCATCACCTTGATCTCTGCCTTCATCTTCACATGGGCCTCTCCCTCCATGTCTCTGTGTCCAAATTTCCCCTTTTTATAGGGACACCATTCATATTGGATTAAGGGTATAGTCTATCTACTCTGTATGACTGGTTCTTTCATATTTACATCTGCTATGACCCTATTCCCAAATAAGGACACATCCTGAGACTAAGAATTCAACATATGGATCTTGGGGTAACACAATTCAACCTACAGCAATACCTTATTGGTGTTTTCCATAGGAGTTTGTCTGTCTCCAGGGAATCTTCACAAAAGAACCAAACTCTTCATGGTATCCAGGACTACTGACAAAACTCCAAGCCCTCCTACTGTCATCTCTGCAGATACCTAAGTTTGGCATGAAGGTCTATAGGAAGAGCGAAGCCTAAGACTTCCAAGAAGTTGCTATCCTTCCCTGATAAGCATTATGGACCTAGCACGCTCACCTCCCATAAGTGAAGTAGACAAAGTTTTAGGATTCACCCAGTTCCTGTTCATAGGGCACATGGATTGTCTTTCTTTGCATTGAGTATAAACTTGCATTTCCTTAACTATGGTCTAGAGAGGGCCAGAAACTTCCTCAAGTCCAGGACTGTTCTCTCTCCTTCTCTCTTTCTATACTTAGGGCCACAACTGCAGCATAAAGAAGTTCCCAGGCTAGGGGTCGAATTGGAGCTGAGGCTGCCAGCCTACGTCATAGCCACAGCAACACGGAATCCAGGCTGCATGTGCAACCTACACCACAGCTCATGGCAATGCCAGATACTTAACCCACTGAATGAGACCAGGGATCGAACCCACATCCTCATGGATACTAGAAGGTTTTGTTACCACTCACACACAATGGGAACTCACAGGACTGTTCTTTGTACTAGTTATGAGAGGACATAGATTTGAGGCTGGCAGCCTGACCCAGGAGAAAGTCTTCTCACCCAGAGGACTGTTAGCAATAACCAAGCTACTGTACAGACTGCTGAATTTGAACCTCCTACCTGGAACTTGACATGAAACTCTCCCTAACCTTTCCTCACTAGCAGACAATAAAACTGAAGACCATCTATCACCTTGTTGAATGTATAACTTGGTCATCATCTTTGTTACCAATTCCAATGGACTCTTCTTTCAAGTTCTCCTGATCAGCCCACAAGACCTTTGTCCATTCTATCCCAGGAAGACATTTCTCTGTCAGCATCCCATTCTCATTGCCAAGCTGTCAATAAACTATGAAAAGTGAGTTTTACTCTACTTGCAAATTAACAGGTTAAACTGCCATGGTTTTACGAATGATGGCAGAAAACCGAGACCCCTGGGTTAGAGACAGAAGACTTCATTACTTACAAGTATGCCAGCAGACACAGAGAATGAGCCTTACCTTGCCTTGACTTTCTGGAACCCAGTTTCCACAGGACAATGTGATCTCTGCCTACACAGTGTGTTGCATCATGGGACAGAAGCCCTGAGCTTAGGAACACAAATCTTTTATAATGGGCAGTAAATATGCCTGCCCTTCTGCCCTGTAGAAAGCATTATCTTTATTTTCTAAGGCTGTACAAACATTCTTTATTTTTTATGGCCACACCAGTTACATGTAGAAGTTTCCTAGCTAGTGGTTTAATTAGAGCTTCAACTTCTGGCCTATGCCACAGCCATGGCAACACAGGATCTGAGCCTCATCTATGACCTACTCAGCAACTTGCAGCAATGTCAGATCTTTAACCCACTGAGCAAGTCCAGGGATCACACCCACATCCTCACAGAGAAAATGTGGGTCCTTAACCCGCTGAACCACAATGTGAGCTCCCTATACAAACATTCTTGAAAAGATCATGTAGAATAAAGACAGTCAGTACTCCTGTTTCTCTACAAAATGCAAAGGATTGATAGAAACATGTGTCCTAGCAGCATGTAGCCAGAACAAATTGACCCCAGAGCTTGTACTATTAACCGTTATACTTGGATAAACTGAGTACAGTTTTATTCTTAAATTTAGGTTTTTAAATTTTTAATTTTTGTGATTTGAAAAAGCTGAATATGAATATTGTTGAAAACAGGAGTTTTACATACCCAAAGAAATGTATTTTGATTACGTTAGTAGCATATTTAACAATAAGTTTTTGCAAAAGGATTTTAGACATATTGACCTGTACACAGCAAAAGCCTGAGCTGTAGTCTTGGTCCTGTTTCTCCCCAGTGTGGTGTTGAAAGTTTCTTCTTAAACAGAAAGACATAGAGAAGAACAATTTCATTAAATAGTATTTTTACTTGTTTCAACTGTTCATTTTCTTTTAAACAGAACTCATTTTAAATGTTAAGATTTTTATTTAACTTCCATTACAATATTTATGTGGCAGCAATATCTAACAAACTTCTGAGACTCAGGATAAATTTTTGATAGATTTTGCAACTCGCAGAAGCAGAACTCAAAATAAATGTGTTATTTAAAGCAACAGGGAAAGTAATAATAAAAGAAGTGTTGTTAACATCAAGAAGATTTTCAATGCAAAGTTCAACAACTATTCTATTTTACATGGAGGAAAAATGAAAAGTATTTAAACCAGAAAAAAAATTGTGATACCTAGAACAATGCACATTTACCAAAAGCTTGAGGAACTATATTGAGAGATATGTTAAATATTCATTGAAAAGAAAATTTTAGTTGCCCACATGTGAAACCCCATGTAACATTCTATAGAACAAGACCAAAAGAACAAATTCCTTTTACTCCTCAGAAATCAAAAATAGTCACATGTAAACCAAAATTCACAGACATCTTCTAGTTATCCATTCTCTTCTCATTTCAAATATGATTTGCTGTTTTTTTCCCTTCAGGGAATAAATTCTTAATGTGAGGGTCACTGTGACATCACTGGGGTGGCCTAGGAGTTGGTTTCAGAGAACCCCAAACCTCTGGAAATGCACATCTGTCCTGGCATGTAGAGGCGTGTGCACATGTTTAGAAGCGTGGTGGTCTATGTCCCTTATCTTTATCCAGTTCTCAAAGTGATATGACCCACTGGCCTTTTGTAAGAATTTCCAGAGTATAATACAAAGATGATTCACTAGAGTGAGTGAAGAAAATATTAGAATTTCTATTTATATTCATGCTCATTTACAAATCCACTTTACTATTATGTCGTAGCATACATATCAGATTGACAGCAGTATGTTCTATTTATTAATCATAAATATTAATAATACTTACATGATCAAATTTATTTTTATGTATTTATAATAGATTGCCAGTGTACTAAGTATTTTACTAATGGTGTACAGAATCCAAAAGGTTGGAGAATAGTCTCGAGATTAATGATTATCAAGCTGTGTCATAAGATGTTGCAGAGCATCTTTGATTTACATGTGTTGGGAGGTGAAGGAACAGTACATTCTCAAATACTAAAATATTTTTATCCACTTCAATTTTCCAAGGTACAATTTATTTGGGGAGAAGGCAGCTCACTGTGATTGAACAGCGTCCGAATGCTGCTTTGTTGGCCATCACTTTTTCCAAAGGCACAGAATTCTGTAAGCACTGTCACTGGAACTTTCCAAAAGCCTTCAGCTTTACCCTTCATATTCTGGGCATGTAATACATTGAATTTCCAACTTCTGGAAGAGCCTTTTTGTTTTGCTTTGTGTTGTTTTAGTTTTCTTTGGGACAACCTCAAAGTTCTTTCCTCAACACAGATGGGTTTGGCAATCTTTCAGACTAAACAAACATCTTAGCTGATACTTGGGCATTATGGGCAATCATTTTCTGCCAGGTCATTTTCTTCCCAATCTATAAGGTTTGATGGCAATTTAGTGTTTTGACATCAAATACTAAAACAAAAATAAACAGCAGTACCACCTTCTCTAAAATCTTCTACCAAAATATCTGAGATCAAGTCCTAGGTCTGGAATTTAAATTTGGTCCTGATTTCTATTCCAACATTTAAATCTTAAATATTAACACTCTCCTGAAACTAAGTTTATTATGATGGAAAAGAGTTTTCACTAAAAATAAAAGAAGCCTAGCTTAGAGAATGTCATTTTCCTCCCTTTTTGCTTAGTTTTTTTAAAAAATTGGAATCTCTGCATTTTTTGAATCTATGCACTTAAAAATTCAGAATCTGTGCATTTATGAAATATATATATATGTATATATATATATATATACATATATATATATATATATTGCAGGCAATGACTGCAGGAAGGATTGGCATAGGCAGAGGAATTGTTTTAGAGGTAAAAGTGTTCGGATTGTGTGAGCTAGTCAAAACAGATGCAGGTGTGACAGATCAAGGACAAAGCTGCTTCAGGAGAAATATAGGTGGCTAAGTGTAAAATGTTTGATGTGGCTTAAAGTCAGAACATCAAGTGACTGCACATCGTCAACATCATAAAAGAAGCATTTAAAGGGAGCCACACTTTATCTGCAATCTGGAAGTAAACCAGCAAAGAGCAGAAGGAAACTGAAGGCTACCAGGACTAATCACTTCCAGAAGCTCCAAGCTCTTGGAATAGGAAGGATTCTTCCCCTTCTCACGAGAGAATTTCAGAGATTTCCCAGGATTTGAGAAGAATTACAGCAGAGGACATACACGGATGGCAACACTGTAAACTTTGGTTGACATTTACATTTTTGTATTCTCTGCCTAATAAAGCAAGCTGTCCCTGCTCTTAGCCTGTGTTTAGACAAGGGGACTGCACTTTTCTATAGTCTGGAGCAAAGAGGTTTGGTGTTGCAGGAGATGCTAAGTCCTTCTTTACCAGCATTACAACACCTCTGCCCACCCCGACTGCCCCACCACCTTCCAGTGTGTCTCACTTCACTTAACTTTCCAAGCACAGCCATCTATAGAGGGAAATAGCACCAAAGCCCACAGTCAGCTAAATCCAGCTCTTTATGTTTTATTTTTTGGTGAAGGGCAGCGTTCTATCATGCCAACCCAAGAAATACACATCCTTTCCACTGTTGAATAAAAACATATCCTGGTAAAACCTATGGACTTACAACCACAATAATCTATTAACATATTCTCTTTGGGACTGTTTCCTGTTACTTTACCAGGGACGTGACTGTGGCTTTTAGGCTTTACACAGCCCTAGACCTCTTTGGGGCTCTTCATCTAGAGCTCTCAGAGGGATGTGTCTGTCTCCCAGCCATTCGCCCCTTGGCATCATTCCTCTTTCCCTTGCTAGGCGCCCCCCAAGTCCCCACAGAACTGCCTGCTCTGTCTCTGCAACTGCTCCTAACCACACCACACAACAGGCAGGACAGGATCTGCTTCAGGGTAACTGGCAATGTCAGGGAGAAGTAATTTGGAAGAAAGGTTAGTGAAGCATTGAAGCAATTCTTCTATCCTTCCCACTGAAGGATCTGAAAGACAAATGGCTCTAAGAGCAACATGAAAATCCCAGGCCAGGCATCCCAGCATTTTATCTATACTTGTGGTAAAATATTCAGGATATAGCATGAATCATTTTCTTCTGAGTTATAGATGGATGTTCATTTAGTCATCTGTGCTAGTAAATATCCACCCTCTCTCATGCTATTTCTGACAGTGCCTTTCACAAATGCAAGTCTAATCATCCCATTTCTTCATTTAGCACTTGACATCTCCTTTCCTGGGCAGTTTTTTTTTTTTTCTTTTTTGCCTACTCTGCTGTATATGAAAGTCTCCTGGCCAGGGATCAGATCCCAGCTGCAGTTATGACCTACATCCTTTGACCCACTGTGCTGGGCCAGAGATTGAATCTGTGTCCTGGAGCTGCAGAGATGCTGTTGATCCCACTGCACCAGGGTGGGAGCTCCTCCAGAGCAGTTTTAAAACTGTTGGGAAAGGAGGCAGAAGCCAATGGTCTGCTTATTCTGCTTCTTTTTTTCCTTTTTAAGGCATTTTGAACAAAGGGCTCCATGGAAATGAATAATAAGAAAAATGAGGATTAGTAATAATGGTAGTCACACGCTGACAAATGATCTTTCTGTCCTTATTCTTTTCATCCCCAACTCACGCCAGGCATCTGCTGTTCATAACACTCTGCATGCCCAAGGCTCCACTTCCCTGTGTGCACTTGTGTGTTTGTCTGGACCATGTCTTTCCCCCTTAGCCTGATGAGCTCCTCTAAGAACCAGGCACTTCTGCCGGGACCAAGTCTCCTACTTTGTGGTCCCACAGCATTTTGCAATTACTTTTATGTTTACCTTTCAATTTTCTTTCTTGATAGAACGGGCCATGCTTTGAATTCCCAAAACAGCATTCTTCCTAGCATACAGTAGTCATTCAAAAAACCGTAAATAAATAAATGAAAATACATAAATGAATCTCTCTGGTTCTAGGTTCAAACTGCATTTTCTTACAAAGTCCAGTAGGAAATAGAAAGATAAGGCAAAATGGGAAGAGACATTTGAACTCCATACATTTCTCTTTGCTTCCTGATGCAAATATCTTTAGATGTTGATGGAAGTCTATCCTTGCTTCAGAAGTGTATATGACAAGTGAATTTATTTTGCGTACTAGACACAAAAATAATGGAACAAGAAGCATTGGAAACAAAATAACCAGAAGAGGAGAGCAGCTCCTGGAATTCTTGGGAGAGACAGGCTGATAGGGAAGCAGTCTTGGGATCCCATATTATATTTTAGGACAGTTAAACTAGAAATAATATTCAGAAGTCCTGGCCCCAAACTCTGCAATAGACCTTCTCTGTCTGATCTTTTCTCCATCCTCAGTTCCACTGCCAACCTCAAGCCCCTGTATTGGTCCTTCATTGACCTTGTGAACTTACCCCCAGGCTCTCTGTCCCCAGCTACCTTCAGTGGTCTGGACCTGAATATGTCAGTGTCATTTTCACCCTCCAAAGTGTATAAGACAGAGATAGAAAAGGGATTCCTGAAAGCTTTTAGCATCCCAGTTGTGCATTCTGAGTGCATTCCATCATGGAAATGCTGAATGTTCATCTTGCTTGAGGTCTAAGCAGTATTCCACAGTTAATGAGCCTTCACAGCCTAGCCTGGGGAATCTATCACACATGATTGAATGTCTTCAGGAAAATACATTTTGGGGTAACTTTTTATTTAGATAAAATGTCAAACTTATACAAAGATTGCAGGACGAGTATGAGGAATCCCCATGTAATCTGTTCCCATTTCCCTCCATTGGTTTTGTGTGTGTGTGTTTATATAGACACAGACAAAGATAATATTTTTTTGCATTATAATTAATTTAGAACTTTTGTAACATTTAATTATTACCAAATTTGGGTCTGTTTAAACATGTGATAAATAACACATTTTATTTTATGCTTTTTTAATTGCCCTTAATTCCTAATATTTTCCCTGTAATAAGGGTTCGTTTCCAGAAAGAAAAATGTATTTAAGTCTTTATCCTTCTTTTAAATACTTTTATTAACTTCACATAACTGTGAGACTGTAACTATATTTTCCCAAGGCCTACAGTACTCTCCAACAGTAGGATTAGTATTTAATGAGATACATTCAGTACTTCAAGACATTGGTGTATCATTTAGTTAATGGTAGCTATGGTAATATTTACAGTAGTACACCAGAGATACTAGAGTCCAATCAGTAATGACTTTTTATTCCTGAGGTCACCATGGACTAGCCTGGGGTCTAAAAGAGATAATTAAAAATTTTTAAACTGAGTTGCTTCTCAGAACCCCAACTAAGTGTTCAGCATATCTATAGCCCTCCTGTTCTTCAGTCCTCTGCAATCCCAATGTGCTCCAAGGAGTCAAATCCCAAATACTAACAACACAGTATATATGTATATTTTAATATATCATGTTAAAAATATAATGTTCATCTTTCTCTCGCTTTGAAATTGAGTTCTTTTTAATATCAGATCCTTACCTGATATTATTTGGTTTACCAGGGATCTTAAGACTAACATCATTTAAAAAAGTTCAAGCTTAGCAAAATGTTTCAAAATTTCCATAATGAAATCACAGCATCATTTTCTTCATCAATACTAACCTCTCCTTTTAAAAAAATCATAGAGTTATTTCAACTAGAATTTAAAAATTCACAGATATGTATTTAAGACAAAAAAACTTGATGATTCTTAGGACATATATACACACCAGTGTTTACCACAAATACTTAAGAATAAGCTATCTGCTTAATGAACAAGTCTTATCTGTCAATTATGAACTTAGATTTTCTTTTTTTCTTTTTTTTAATTTTAATTTTTTCTTATCAAGTAGTCTTAATTGTAATCAATTGTTATTTCTCCAATACACATTTTTTTCTAATATACAGCATGGTGACCCAGTTACACATACATGTACATATTCCTTTTCCTCACGTTATCATGCTTACTGGAACTTTCTATGGCTCAGCATAGCAATATCTGCTGAAATAAGTCCAAATTACTCCCACATGTGTGTGTATATGTATGTCAATGTTTTGCTTTTGTACTTCATGGTGTGTTCCCTGAATGCTTCCTTTCCTCCATGTAGTTTCTGGTTAAATTATACTGTGTTTTAATACAGACTGTAAGCCTCTTTTATCTTGAAGATTATGACACAAAAATGAATTAATAGAAATGAAATTGCTCCTATGAATTAAAATAGCCTTTACCATGTGTAGAATTTTTTAAATGTCAAAAAAGGACATATTTATTATTATGACACATGTGTAGAATATTTTTATAAAATAATCCTTGATATTTACAGAAGAACTACTTTAAACTGATATTGCATCTAACCCATAATGGCTTATTTTCTCAAAAAAGAAAAAAAAAGATGCAACAGAAAAAAGAACTTAATCTACTTTGTTATACATGCTAACAGTTAAATGAGGAAATGTAATAAAATACAGAGTTGAAAGGTTCAAGGAGCTTCAGGTATCAAAGACTATCATTTCTATTGGAAGAGCTTTTTTAAGGCAACACTAACACAAGCACGAAGCCAAGGCATTCTTCCATGGCAGGAGACTGCAGGCAACTCCACCAGGTACTACAATTACCTGACATATGTACAATGTGCTGAGTACAGGAAATAAGTGTTATGTAACAGAGCTATTCTCCCAAAGTCACTTTTTGAGGTTTCTTCCTTTGTTGTTGGTTTTTTTTCCACTGAAGAGTTGAAGTACTGAAGTGAATACATTTTTTTGTCATGTTAAGTGGAAGAAAAAGTAGATCACTATGTTGTTCCTGAAATGTTAAAACTATTCTTCAGCCCTCTGCAATCCCAATGTGTTTTCAGAGGTTCACATACACTCCAAGGAGTCAAACCCCGAAGACTTACAACCGGGTATACATTTTGCTAATCTATTCCCGATGCCTTGCCTAGAAAATTGGCATTGCCTTCTTCCACATCTTTCTTTTGGAACCACGGTTTTGAAGTTGTTCCTTGCTGATAAGCTTCCAGAAAGTGACAGATTCCAGGAATATCACTAGGAAAGTTTGGTGGGAGTTCCTCCCTTGATCGAGGTGTAAACACAAAACCAGGACAGTCTTTGAGCAATCTAGAAAAAAATAAAATCCAAATATTTATAATCAAATCTAATACTGACATAACAGTCTATTCAAGAAAAGGAAACAAAACTAAATGAATAGTCCCATCAATGTTAATAAACCAGCCATCTTCAGTGTGATTGACAGAAAAATCCTAATGATGTTTACAAACATCTTCAGCGAACAGTGAAAAATCAATTCACAATAACAGAATGTTCTACCAAATACAAATAATGTATTTCATATTAGGAAAATAACTATAAAATATTTTTGTAAAGATAAAATCTCTAATCTATCTAACAGTACAATTCATAGTAGCAGGAAAACAACCCAAACAATACAAAAGTATGATAACAGCAAAAAACAAACAAACAAAAAAATGAAGATAATGTTATAGAATTGAAGGAGTTGAAAGAGATAAGACATTGTCTTTCATTCATTCATTTTATAAATATTACTGAGAAGTAATCATGGAAAAGAAGTTGTGAAAGAAAAGTCCTATATATATAAGATACATCATACATAAAAATCTGTGAGAATTAGTTTTGGATCTCTCGATAGAATTTTTATGAGTTCTAGGTTAGTAGGTCTAAAGTGAAATTTGGTTTATTGACACTATCTGATATTTGCAATACTTTTTCTTTTTAAATTCTTAATTAAATTTATTCTTAAATGCAAATGTTCTACTGACTTTAACCATTTGCTACAGTTGTCCATCATGATAAATTCGTTTTAAATTCTAAGCATACTGATTAAGTTACTGGCTCCTCTTCCCATTAGCTTCCCTAGGTTTCTGTCAAATGCAAATTTAATAAGCATCTCTTTAACCTATTATTCAGGCCATAGATGGAAATAGGCTCTAAATCAGCTAATACAGAAAATCATTCATGTCTTCCTTCCCACTCGCAGTCTGCAATGTCATGTTGAAGTGGAATAGAGTGATGCTGTGAGTTTGATACCGTGATACCCTCCTGTGTACTGAGGAAACTGCTGGGTACAAATGCAGGTCTCAAGAATTACAGACCTTGAGTAGAACACCAGTGAGTGTTCAGTTAACTAATTTTTATCAGAATGTCAATAAATATGTAATATGCAAAATAATAAAATTAATGAAATGATGTTTTAGTCATAGGTTTATAAATATCTTGAGTATCTATTATTTATAAGGCATAGTATTTAGTAATATATAGTGAAAAATTACAGAATTCTACAGAATTGAAAGTATAACGTCAAAGTCTGGTAGATCTAAGTTTGAACAATAGCAAAGATGCCAGTTTTCTAGCCTTTTGAAGGGGGATAATAATAACGTATGTCTCTTAGGACAGTAATGAAAATTAAACAAAGCAAAAAGCCCAAGATTTATTAAGTATAATTTAGGCATCACATTAACACTCATCATACTGATAACAATTAATAATTCTGATAATATCAGCTTTGGGAAATAGAAGCCTTCAGACAGTGTGGAATATAGATTGGTAAAATCAATTGGAACAGCTAATTAATGTTTAGTAAAGCTGAAACCGGGTATAGCCCATGATCTGGAAATACCATTTATGGGTATATTAACTAGAGGCATATGTATAAAATTGTTTACCAAATCACATTTGATAATAATGAGAAACTGGCTCCCTTCTAATTAACCATGGATAGAAGACAGACTGGTTTACTTATACTTTAGAATACATATTACATGACACGCACCCATACTAGGTTTGCTGGCTTGTGAGAACAACTGTTAAACACTCTGGAATTCTGCAAGCCAGTTAAACCATTGATAGCCTGAAATATGCCACAGCAATAGTATTTACACCTTAAAAACTGGAAAATGCTAGTACACTGATGCATTAGGAATAGGGTGTTTTTTGTTTTTGTTTTTGTTTTTTGCTGTGTCTATGGCATGCAGAAGTTCCCAGGCCAGGGATCGAACCCATGCACAGCAGTAACCTGAACCACAATAGCGACAAAGCTGCATCTTTTAACCTGTAAGTCACCAAGAAACTCCAGGACTACTGTAAATAAATGAACTAGATTTATAGGAACTAGATTTACTTTTCATCTAGAAAAAAATCTTGAAAACAATGTTGAACAATTTCAGGGCAAGTTGTAAAAGGATATGTACAGTTTGCATGGGAATCTATTTTTTCTCTAGTCTTATTTTTCTATCTGGATCATTTACAAGTGGCTTTAAAGCATATTTTTTGAATTTATTAAGTGCCTTGCTCAAGATCACACATCTGGTAAGCCCTGTACTTGGGGCTGTAGGACCTGTCTTCTGACTATAAATACCATGCTTTTTAAAGAAACTTACAGATAAACACAATTAGAGTGCCATGGAGTTAGAAACATTCATTAAATCATCTTTTTTAAAAGATCCAAATTTATAAGAAAAACAGCTGGGAAAAATAAAACCATTTGGATAAAAGCTTGATGGTGGTGAGATCCAAGAATAGCAGCAATAATCCCAGGGCAGATGCTCACAGGTGGAGGGAGGTTTTTCTTCACTCCCTCCTGACTGGACACCATTTCCTCCAAATTGCTGCATCAACTCTGCTAAGTCTGTCTGTCATCTCTCCCATTTTCCCTTTATTGTTCTTGTTCTTTCCCTTAGGGAATTTAAGTCCTACTTCTGTGTCATTATAGCCGTTCCTAGGTCAACTTACCCCCACCAACTGCCCACACTGGGCAGTGCTCATTTATAACCTCATCTGTCATTATTGTCTTTAATGATTCCTGGGTCACCACATAAACCACTCTCATTACCCCCTGACCTGAAACTCATCAAACAGTACTGAACCTAGTCTCTGTTAGTTCTCTGCACTTCAGTAAAAAATAAATAGAAAAGCAGACAACTGTCCCCTAGAAAAGAAATCCTCATGACATTTCAAAGAAAGGGATGTTTAATTGTCATTATATTGCTACATTCTCAATGGTTGATTAGAATTTGGACATGGAAGTTGGAAAGTAATGGCTATTTGGGGGTGTGGGTATGTATGATGTGTCCTAAATGATATTGATATTGGTACAGCTTCTCATAGAATCTATTGCTCGTCCTTAACTTAAGAAACCATTCCAGACATAGGAATAATGTGAGAAGATGAGGGTGACATGTGAGTAGAGGTGTCCCTTCAGCCAGGGAAGCTGAGGAATGTCTCTTTAAAGAGGCAGCATCTTACTTAAGGCCTAATTCTGAGAAGAAGGAAGATAGGGGATGACCAGGGAGAGAAATGGAAAACAGGCATCTTCAACTTAGGAATTAGTTGAGCAAGTCTGATGAATAAAAATAAGGCTGGGGTTTCAGAAGATCAGTGAAATAAGGGGAAAGTGGGAGAAAATGAGGGGGCAAGGGTTAGCAAGACATTGATCAGAGAGGAGAATGTGGTACAAGCTTAGCTTTTGTTTTTCTTTTTATAGTAGCATGTACGGTTTATGGAAGTTCCCAAGCTAGGGGTCAAATCAGAGTTGCAGCTGCAAGCCTACCCCACAGCCATGGCAACACCGGATCCATGCCATATCTGCAATTTACACTGCAGCTTTCAGCAATGCTGGATCCTTAACCCACTGAGCAAGACCAGGGATCAAACCCACACCCTCACAGATACTATATCAAGTTTATAAACTGCTGAGCCACAATGGGAACTCCTACAAGCTTAGTTTTACTCTTGTCTCAATGCGAAGCCATTGGAGGGCTTTTAATGGAGGGCTTTTAATGCAGAGATGACAAGATCTAACTTATGCTTTAGGAAGATAACCTTGTTGTTGTGTGCAAAATGAACTTGGGGTGGAGGCACACAGGAAATTGAGTGGACAGAAGGGTGAGGGTGTCACTGGACTGTTCAGGTGCAACATCCAGTGGGCTTAGATTGTAGCAGAGAAGTGGGTGAAAAAGTTGTGTGTAGAACATCACTGCAGGTGGAGTTGGGGGACCCTGAGTAGGAGAAAGAAAGAGCAGTCGAGGTTCGTGGACTGAGCAACTAGCAGATGGTGATGCCCTTTCCAGGAGACTGCCCGAGCTTGACTGGGTGAGGTGGATTTCACTGGGAGTGGGGGTGTTGGGAAATAATTTGTTCTAATATGATCACGTTAATTGTAATTTGTCAATTTGTCATCCAAGTAGAAATAGGAAACAGCATCAAAGAGTCTGTGGTTCAGGGGAGAATTACGGAACTGGCTGGAGATAAAAATGGTGGATAATAAAACTTTGGGCACAGATGAGAACAGGGGCAGAGCTCTGGGCAGGACATCCTTCCAAGGTTTTGTGGGGAGAGATGGCCCCAAGAAAAGATAACGAGGTATAGCCACTGGGGTGAAAAGAAATCCAGGAAGTCCGAAGAGGAAAATATTTAAAGGAGGAAACACCCAAGTCATTCAATGAACTCCAAAATGTTGAAACAGATAAGGAGACAAAACCAACCCTCATTTTAGCAAGGAATGCTATCCACCTCGACCAGGACCACTGAGCAGCATGAGAGGGAAGAACACTGACCAGAGTTTGCAGAAGAGCAAATGGGAGGTGAGAAAGTGGAGCCACTGAGTGCATGTAGTCAAAAGAAGGAGATGGCTGAGACAAGAGACAAAGAAGATGTTACCTTTAAGGACGTTCAATAATAAAATGTGTCTACATTTTGATGGGAATAATCATTTCACTGAAGAAACTGATACCAAGGAAAGGAATATTTTGGGGAGAAAAGTTTTTGAGAAGGTAAGAGGAAAAGGCACTCAGAGTAAAACTGGAGGGGGTGATCTCAAACAGGGGCAGGGCCGCTGGCCCACTGGAATGGGAGCCACGACCCAAGTCACAGGTGTGGGGACCTATGTCCATGAAACCTGAAGCATGAAGGTGGCATAGCTCTTAGCAGGTTGCCTTGTTTCCTGCTGTGAAATACAAAGCAAGGTTATCAGCTCAGAGTCAGAGCTGGACAGGAAAGGTTGGAGTTTTAAGGAGACAGGAGATGCTACAAAAAGTCATTTCTGAGAATGGAATCCCTAGTTTGCTTGGGCTAAGCTACCATATGGATCTGGAACACTTTTGTGTTCTTTAAGGATTTCCATTGTAATTGGAGTTTTTTTTTAAAAAAAGATACAATTGATACACAGTTGACGCCTGATTGAAGGGTATTCTTGGGGACCATGCCCTTTAACTTGTGGGTTATGTGCCAGCTCTGGGTAGTTGGTGAAAGAGCTGAACTATGGGACACTGGATAGTGTCAGAATACCTGTCCAAGTACTGTGGGAAGGAAAACACACCTTGCAACAAATAATAATGGGGAAGACAGGATAGGTGTCAAAGATGACAGCTACGTAGCCAATTTCTCAGAAAGGTTGTTCCCCTGAAGCTAATGAGTAGTTTCAAAAAAGTTAAAGTGAGGATGATAAAAGTTATCATACTTCTTTTCCTTTAAGGTTATCTAAGCAAGAAAAAGTTGCGAAGACCGAAAAAAGCCAATGGGCAAAAATGACAACTATATATAAATAAAAATAATAGATTTCAGGTGCTGGATGCAAATGGTACCTGTATGTGGTCGGGCTGACGTTGATTTTCCGTGGTACACTGCAGGACTCAAATTTGTTAGCCAGGGTGACATTGTTTCCAAAAAGGCAATAACGGGGCATTTTAACTCCAACAACTCCAGCAAAAACAGACCCGGAATGCAGTCCAATTCTCATCTGAAAGGGAAAAGTAACGCAATGTTCCAGGTCACTGGTAAAACACTCCCACTTGTCTCCTATTTGAATGCCCTGTCTAAATTATTGTACTATTTGCTCTCACCACACCTTCCCCCCTTCCTCAAAACCTCCAGCCAACTTCCTTTGACTCTTCACTTTCAATTAAAAATCACTTGTGCAGCATGGGTCACAGCTCTTAACTCTTCTTCATGGATGCACTTCAGTTTATTACACAGATCATCTTTATTTCAACTGTCTTCAGTATTTGAATCAATGTCCCACATATGTACCTATCACAGTTAACACAGAAACAAGACAGAGTGTCTGTGGACTGTTAATGTGAACTGCCCTGTCCATTAAGAAAGAGAGCTGAGAAGTTGTTTCCCAAAACATTATTGGGGGTGGGGGGCAAAGAAGCCAGTTCCTAGGATATAAACGTGGGTTTTTAGTTATTTTGCTTTAACAGAACTTTGTGCCAAACACTACTCACTAATCAAATGACTAACAAGTAGGGAAAGAAAATTACAATATTTAAGCAGAAAATGGCAGAAGAGGCAGAAATCTGGAGTCACTGAGGCATGGATCACAGCAACCATATATGCTTTGGTCAAAAACATCTGGATCTATGGAAAA
The DNA here is from genome assembly GCF_016906955.1 of Phacochoerus africanus. Classification (NCBI taxonomy): domain Eukaryota; kingdom Metazoa; phylum Chordata; class Mammalia; order Artiodactyla; family Suidae; genus Phacochoerus; species Phacochoerus africanus. Next base: position 44,372,383 of record NC_062553.1, on the reverse strand, counting down.
CCAGAAGGATACCATATCTGGATATAAGAAGCAGTCTGGGATATGTTGACGTTAAGAATTTAGGAATTCTGAAAGTTATCAACAATTTGAGAACAACAGTTAGACAATATTTTAAACTGGGATCTTCTAGAAGATCTGAATACTTCCTAATCTTAGAGGGTGCCTACATTTTTTTTTTTTGCTTTAAAAGAATTTTTAAATTATAGTTGCTTTACAATGTTCTGCCAATTTCTGCTGTATAGCAAAGTGACCCAATTATACATAAATACATATACTTTCCTTTTATTGCATTATTTTTACTGCTATAACAAAGCAAGTTAAAGTGGGGATATTGTAAATGACAATCAGACACTATCTTCCTTATTTTCAAGTTCTATGTTCAATTGAGCATTTAGAAAAAGTTTTACCAGATTTGTGTACTTTAAACAAAGCCCAAGTACTCAGAAACCTGTATGTAATTTAGAATCCAGAAGACTCCAGATCTCTCTAGTTTTACAGCTAATTTCAGATCTGTTCCAGAAACTTTTGAGAATCATTTATTTCCTTATAAAATATCAAATCACGAAAATGATCCAGTTATACATATATATTTATACATTTCTTTTTCTCATACCATCTTCCATCAGCTTCTATTCTAAGAGCTTGGATATATTTCTCTGTGTGGTACAGTAGGATCTTTTCATGGCAGCCCCTCATCACAGGTGTTTTGGACAAGGATCTTTCCAGAGCGAGTTCCAAGGTCACATCATACTTTCTGACTCCCCTGATCCTGACTGCCTGGTTACTGGTCCCTCTCATAAGACAGAGTCCATCGATGGTTTTCTTTTCTTCTTTTTAAGTTTTTTATTATTGTTGATTTACAATGTTCTTTCAATTTCTGCTGTACAGCAAAGTGACCAAGCTATACAGAAAAATATACATTCTTTTTCTTACATCATTCTCCATCATGTTCTATCACAAGTGATTGGATATTAGCTCCCTGTTCTGTACAGCAGGACCTCATTGCTTCTAAGCCTCAGTGAGTGGACATTAGTGAGGAAATCACTAGGAATTTCCTAGTAGGAATAAGTGAGCAGATGATTTATCTATAAGACATGCTGGAGGAAAACACAGAGTTTGAAAAGAAAAAAAAAAAAAGGAAATATTTCCTATTCTTTCACTTTGATTCCATCCCAGGGGGCAGGAGGGTAAAACGTGGTAAAAGCCTGGGCTATGCAGCCAGAAACACATGACTCCAAATCCAGCTGCTTGAGAGACCTGACTACTCTTGTTCATTGATGAATTGTGGATTCCTCTTTATAATGCTGTTATAAGGACTTTATTTTTTTTTTATTTTAATGGAGCACAGGTTGACTTACAATGTTGTCTTAGTTTCAGGTGTACAGCAAAGTGAATCAGTTATAGATATATACATGTATCCACTCTTTATTCCCATATAGGTTATTCCAGAGTATTGAGTAGATTTCCCTGTGCTATACAGTAGGTCTTTGTTTTTACTTTTTCTTTTTTTTTTCTTTTTATGGCCACACCTGAAGCATACTGGAAGTTCTTGGGTTAGGGGTCGAATTGGAGCTGCAGCTCAGGCCTAGGCCACAGCCAGGACAACATTCACCTTTTAATTACAAAAGCCACATCTGTGGAAATCACTTGTGTTATTGTTGATCTAGACACTTTAGGCATCTACTTTGATGCTATGAGTTTCCTCACCAAAACAAACAAAAAACCCCCATAATTCTCCTGTTAAAAATATAGAAATTAAGCATCTGGAAAATGTGGTGGTGTGATGCTTTTAAAATACTGTGGGGAATTATTTCATACTCTTCCTATTGAGACATGGGGTCTCAGTCTTCTCCCTCTGGGCAGGCTTAGGGTTGCCTTGACTACTAAAATAAAATGGGCATGTCCCTATATATCTCCAAAGGCTTGGTCAGAAAAGGCCATGCAGCCTATACAAGTCTTGTTCACAGGGACAGAATTCTCACCTCCCATCCCCAAGAAGTGTGATGGCTCTGAGGTTGCGCAGCAGGAACCCCACATGTAAGGACCTGAGCTGACAGTCCCAGCGGAGCCTCTCCCCCAGCTATCTCCAACCGTGGCACCAGGTAAGTGAGTGAAGCAGCATCTTGAAATTGGTCCTCCACTTCAAGCGGGGGTAATTCCAGCTATTCTACTCACCCTCAAACACTGCGAATCCCCAGCTGATGTACCAGATAGTATGAGGAACGACAAGGTGCTACTGCCAAGCCTCATCCAAATTTGGATGCACAGAATCAACACATAATAAAAGCTCTGTGGCTGTATACCATTCAATTTAAGGAAGCGAGTCACATATCAGTATAACTGGGACAAGAGTGGATTAGAAAATAGTTCTGAAGGCTTACACATGTGGCTTCTATTAACATGGGAGAGGGCCTAGGCTAAAGTTCTAAATTTTTTCCCCCTCTTTTCTTTACATTTTATAGCATGGCAGCTAGGAGTCTGTATTATTTCAAAGGCCTGTTTCTAAAGGTCATTGGTTGTTTTACAAAAATTAAGTGGTAGATTCCCTACACGTGGGACAAATAAAGATATTCTGCTCATGTGTTATCTATTAAGCCGATGCCTAGCACGTTTAATTCTATTTTCTCATCTGCAATAAGATGTTATTATTCTTGGATCTGGCTCATCTACACATTTTGGAATTTTATGTGTTCTGGAAAGCACTGGCGAATGAGCAGTCCACATTTATTCTAGTCTAATTTCCCCCCTGCAAGTAAACATGACATTTTCCAAACTCCCTTGAAGTTTCTAGCTGTATTCAGGCTGGGTGAATCAAATACCCTTGCATGAGTTTTGGTAGTCTGGATTCCTGCCTGCACTTCCTCTGCCCACACGTGTGAGCATAGCTGGGAAAGCCTTGGTGCTTCCCATCACATGCTCAGCAGGGAGCCCAGTTTCCAGTCCCTCATTTTCTGAGAGTCATGATGCAGGATTTCCACGTTGCTGATTGAAATCACTGTAGGTGAAATTCTGTTCTGCAGCCAGTCCAGAGACAGCGGCTTTCTCAACACCATGGTTTAATCACTGACTGTGGCTGTAAAGTTCTGCAGCCAGCTTCCAGCTCGAGAAGGAAGCTCTGGTTCTGAAGTGTGGTTTGGGGAGCCATTCTTTGAAAGCTCAACTCACAGATGGCTTATTTGGTCCTGTTAGTGAACATTTAATACCATGTACTAGAGTTCTCACTGCGGCTCAGCGGATTAAAGACCAGACATTGTCTTCCTAAGGATGCGGGGTATGAACCCTGACCTCGTTCAGTGGGTTAAGGATCAGGTGTTGCCATGGCTGTGGCACTGGCTTCAGAACCGCCATATGTTGCAGATGTGGCCATAAAAACAAACCAACCAACCAACAAAAAACAAAAAACAAAAACCCATGTGATAAATTTCCTCCTGTTTATACAAGCTGGAAGTTGCTGTCTGAATAAACCCTGACTGTTGCACCATTCTTTTGATAAATAAGAAACCAGCATCTACTCTCAGGACAGCTCCTGGACAGCATGTGATCTGCCTCACCTTGATGGGTTCTCCGTGGGGGGACATGACTTCATCTGAGAGCTCCATCATCTTCAGGGCCATCAGTGCGATTTGAAACGCGTGGGTGTCACTCTCTTTGTGTAAGCCCCCGGCCACACAGTATGCATCACCGATGGTCTCCACCTGCACACAACAGATTTTTCATTTCAAATAGAAGCCGAGGAAGCATCATGGTATATATCATAGAGTAGAAATTAAAAGTCAGACAGCAGAGATCTCAGCATTAGGCAATGGAATATCAGTAAATCACAGACTCTTAGAAACAGCTTTCCTTTCCAGGAGATCCACAAGGTTTCTATGCTGAGAGGCATCACTGCCCTTGAACACAACATCAGGAGGGGTTTCTGCTCCCCGGCTTGCCAGTGGCCCCTCACACTCGATCCCCTTTTTTCTCTACCATGTAAAGGGGCTTTGTAGAAGCGAATGATAAATTTTGAATTTAAAATAAGCTGTTTAAGGATTTCCTGTTAACTGCTCAGCAGTTAACAAATGTGACTAGCAACCATGAGGATGCAGGTTCAATCCCTGACCTTGCTGAGTGGATTAAGGATCCGGCGTTGCCGTGAGCTGTGGTGTTGGTCGCAGATGTGGCTCTGCTCCTGTGTTGCTGTGGCTGTGGAGTAGCCCAGCAGCTACAGCTAGATTTGACCCCTAGCCTGGGAACCTCCACATGCTGTGGGTGCAGCCCTAAAAAGCAAAAAAAATAAAATAAAATAAAATAAAAATAAAATAATAAAATAAGCTGTTTAAGATACTGGATGCTTTTATATCCTCTCAGCATGAAGCAGTGTTTCAAACAAAGTCACTACTGAATCAATGTCCTATGAACTTAGTAAGGATGTGCCAGGTTAAAACTGATATTTGAGATTTTCAAAAGAACTTTGTTTTTTTTCTCCTCTGCAGCTTATGGAGCTCCAAGGCCAGGGATCAGATCTGAGACACAGCCTCAAACTAAGTTGAGGCTGCAGCAATGCCAGATACTTAACTCACTGTGCTGGGCTGGGGATCGAACCTATGTCCCAGCGCTCTCAAGATGCTGCCAAGCTTGTTGTGCCACAGTGGGAGCTCCTTCAAGAGAACTTTTGGGGTTCTCCTGGCAACAATAATCCATCTGCATGAATATTAATCATGGATATAGAAACCAAGATATCAACCAGGAAGCAGAAACAACTGTGTCAGGAAGCTATTGGAAATTAAAGAATTATATAAATGTCATGTACAATTATTATCACTGTTGTGATTGTTGTTGTTATGAGTGATTTTTATCTGTCTGGCACACTGAGTACAGAAAGCTAATGGTTAAGTTAAATCCATAAATAAGCCGCCCAATTGCAATGGGTGCATTTTTCTTCTCCTCTAAATATTTACTGTAACTTATTGGATCAAATCATCATTCTTATCCAAAGCCTCCAATCTGGAGGGAGGAGGAGAGGGAGGGACGGAGAAAGGGGGATATCCTTCAGTGATATTTCACTCAGAATAAATCCTGGGGCCCTTAAAAGGCCCCTGAAGCTCCTTCCTTGCCTTCCTACTGCTCTCTGATTCTATCTCCTAATCCTCCTCCTCACTCACTTTGTCCCTGTGTCACTGGCCTCCTGTTTCCCCTTAAGCATACCAAACACGCTCCCATTTGCTATTGCTCTGCCTGGAACAATCCCCCTGCTGATAACCACTTGGCTTGTCCCTGGTTTCATCAGGCCCTGTGAAAGCTCACCTCGCTAGAAAGGCCTGTTGGGGGCTGGCCTGTGTGAAATGCCCCCTCCTCTCTCCCCCTTCACCTGCTCTGTAATCCTTCCAGAATAGCACGGCAACCAGAGTGTGTAAATCTGCACATACACTTGTCGTCCTCCTTTCTCTCAGTGGAATGCAAGCTCTTGGTGTTTGCCTGTCTTATTGACTCCTACATCACTGGGGCCCACAACATTCATGGGTGGGTGAACCCAGCAGCAAGGCTTCCCAGGAGCAATGAGAGACATGCTCAGTGCAGGGTAACACGTCCTAGAGGCTGAGTAAGTGTTACTAGGAGAAGGGGTACCATCACCTCTGCTAGGTGTTTGGTGCTGCTCTCTGTGCTGCTATGGCCCCTACACAGGTGAGAATGGACTCACACCTGTCATGTCATAGGGAATCTGTCCTGTGCATTGGTCAATGTGTCCCTCCTCTGCCCACGACCACTGGACTCTTCTCAGAGGGACTGTACCCACTCACAGTGGCAAATGCTGGAGGACCAGCAAATACTAGCTAAAACAATCAATAAATAGATACTGGGAATTTGAGGTTGGTATATACAAACTATTACAGTGAGATGGATAAAAAACAAGGTCCTACTGTAAAGCATAGGGAACTACATCCAATCTCTTAGGATAGATTGCGATGGAGAATGATATAAAAAGAATGTATGGTATGTTCAGGAAATGGTGCTGGGAAAACTGGACAGCTGCATGTAAATCAGTAAAGTTAGAACACACCTTCACACCATGCATAAAAATAAACTCAAAATGGCTTTAAGACTTAAGACACCATAAAACTCCTAGAAAAGACATTAGGCAAAACATTCTCTTACATCAATCTTACAGATGTTTTCTTAGGCCAGTCTCCCAAGGCAATAGAAATAAAAGCAAAAATAAACAAATTAGACCTAATAAAACTTAGAAGTTTTTGCACAGTAAAGGAAACCATAAACAAAAAGACAACCTACAGAATGGGAAAAACAGTTGCAAAGGATTCAACCAACAAAGGTTTAATCTCCAAAATATACAAACAACTCATATAGTTCAACAAAAACAAAAAACAAATAACCCAATCAAAACATGGTCAGAGGACCTAAATAGACATTTCTCCGAAGAAGACATATGGATGGCCTGCAGGCACATGAAAAAATGCTCCACGTAATTTGCTCCACAAATGCAAATCAAAACTATAGCGAGGTACCACTATAAAGTTTCTGCACAGCAAAGGAAACCCTAAACAAAAGGAAAAGACAACCCACAGAATGGGAGAAAATCTTTGCAAATGAATCGACTGACAAGGGATTAATCTCCAAAATTTATAAACACCTTCTACAGCTCAATACCAAAAAAAAAAAAAAAACCATCAAAAAATGGGCAGAAGATCTAAACAGACAGTTCTCCAAAGAAGACATATGGATGGCCAAAAAACACATGAAAAGATGTTTAACATCACTCATCATTAGAGAAATGCAAATCAAAACCACTATGAGGTACCACCTTATACCAGCCAGAATGACCATCATCCAAAAGTCTACAAACAATAAGTACTAGAGAGGGTGTGGAGAAAAAAGAACCCTAGTACACTGTTGGGGGGATTGTAAATTGGTGCAACCACTGCGGAAAACAGGATGGACATTCCTCAGAAAACTAAAAATAGAACTACCACTTGATCCAGCAATCCCACTCCTGGGCATCGACTCAGAGAAAATCATGACTCGAAAAGACACATGTACTCCAATGTTCATTGCAGCACTATTTGCAATAGCCAAGACATGGAAACAACCTAAATGTCCATGGATAGAGGAGTGGATCCAGAAGATGTGGTACATATACACAATGGGATATTACTCAGCCATTAAAAGGAACAAAATACTGGCATTTTTAGCAACATGGATGGACCTAGAAATTATCATGTTAAGTGAAGTCAGTCAGACAATGAGACACCAACATCAAATGCTTTCACTGACACGTGGAATCTGAAAAAAGGATAGACTGAACTTCTTTGCAGAACAGATACTGACTCACAGACTTTGAAAAACTTATGGTTTCCAAAGCAGACAGTGCAGGAGGTGGGGGGATGCGCTGGGGTTGTGGGATGGAAATCCTGTAAAATTGGATTGTGATGATCATTGTACAACTATAAATGTAATAAATTCATTGAGTAATAAAAAACATAATAAAAAAGATGCATGTCCCTGCATATTCACAGCAGCACTATTCACAATAGAAAAAAAACATGGAAACAACCTAAATGTCCATAGACAGATGAATGGATTAAGAAGATGCAGCACATATGTATAATGGAAAACTACTCAGCCATAAAAAGGATGAAATAATGCCATTCGCAGCAACATGGATGCAACTAGAGATTATCACGCTAAGTGGAGTAAGTCAGAAAGAGAAAGATAAATACCATATGATATCACTTATACGTGGAATCTAAAATATGACACAAATGATCCTATCTACAAAACAGAAACAGATTCACAGACACAGAAGGCAGACTTGTGGTTGCCAAGGGGGGAGGGAGTGGGATGGATGGGGAGTTTGGTGTTGGTAGATGCAAACTATTACATTTAGAATGGATAGACAACAAGGTCCTACTATATATCACAGGGAACTATGTCCAATCTCCTTGGATGGACCATGACGGAAGATAATATTAAACAAAAGAATGTACATGTCACCTTGCTGTACCGCATAAACTGGCACGACATTGAAAATCAATTATAATTTAAATTTAAAAAATAAGTAAATACTAAAATAAGCAGAAACGACTGACTGAGGCAAAGAAAACAAAACTGAGTAAAGTCCTGGTACAATCAGGGCCTGGAATGAACAAGCCTGGCTATGCACTGGAAGTTGAAGCATGCACAGGTCAGCCCATGATTAACATTCTCTGTATCTTAAGTTTATTCCATGGTGAGCATCCTTCCTTGTGTATTCACAGCATCTCCAGGTTTTTTCATGCTTTCTTCATGAAATGAGGATTCAGACCTACTCAGTGGAGTGGCAGTTGGGTCACCCAGGGTACCTGTGTGCTCCCAGCCTTGTAATGAGAAGCAGAGATTCTGAGCACTTGAGAAGAATAACTCAATGTTTCAGTTTCAACACAGTGAAACTTGTGGAAGTGAGCTGCCTCTGCCAGCAGTCACAGCAGTTTGGAAAAAAGAGAGTGAAGATTCCTTCTCACAATTATGAGGGAGGAGACATCTCAAGATGTAAACTGTCTACAAATAAATAGAGTGAATTCCACAAGAGGCCATCCAGCTTAACCTAACTGAAGCCAATTATTTTATCTGTAATTATACATGAACCTCTTCCCACCCCTCCCCCCACAAGGGAATCATAGCTCTGTCTGGAATTTCCTGTTAGAGATTTTTAAAAAGGAAAGTTTTACTTTGAGCATCTAGATTGGAACCAAGCAGGGGTTTATGTATTCCCATAAATAATTTTTGTTTCCCTTTCAATAATTTATTCATGTCATATCAGGTTAGGCTCTGAAATGTTAGATCTTTATGTGGCAAATTAAAAGATGATTCAAGCCACATAAATAAGAAGCATGCTTTATTCCTAATGCCAATACGTGGGACAATGCAAAATATATCAGTAAAAAAATGTACTTCTAAAGAAACAGGCGAACACAAAATCTCTTCATTAGTTCTCCTATTAACAAGTTACATTAAAAAATAATGTACTTTAGGAGTTCCCGTCGTGGCGCAGTGGTTAACGAATCTGACTAGGAACCATGAAGTTGTGGGTTCGGTCCCTGCCCTTGCTCAGTGGGTTAACGATCCGGCGTTGCCGTGAGCTGTGGTGTAGGTTGCAGACGTGGCTCGGATCCCACGTTGCTGTGGCTCTGGCGTAGGCCTGTGGCTACAGCTCCGATTCAACCCCTAGCCTGGGAACCTCCATATGCCGCGGGAGCGGCCCAAGAAATAGCAACAACAACAACAGCAACAAAAAAGACAAAAAGACAAAAAAAAATGTACTTTAAAAAAATATGTTATTACCTTTCAGGGACAATTTCTGCATCCCCGGTGATTAAAATGATGCCTGGTACATTGTAGGGACTCAGTAAATCCTGCCACTGCTGAATGACAGATATTATTTACCATAATCTTTATAACAGTGCTGTTTATGGAGATTATGGTTTATAATACATGTTATTCATGCAGATAAATTCTGTGGGTAGATATTCTAGTATCTTTTTTATTGTTATTTTTTTAGCTGTACCCATGGTATGCAGAAGTTCCCGGGCCAGAGATTGAACCTGTACCGTAGCTATAACCAGAGCCACAGCAGTGACAATGCTGGATCCTTAACCTGCTGAGCCACCAGAGCACTCCTATTTTCTCAGTTTTACAAGTGAGAAGTTAACTTCCTTTCCTTAGTGAGCTGGAAGGCAGAAAACAAAATTTGAAGACCAGCTTCCTTCTGTCCTTGGCCTCTGTACAACAACCTCTTAAGCGGGTGGTTTGGATTTGTTACCTGGCCATGAAAAGTGTCACATTACTCTGTACTTAATTAATCTGCTTAAAGGCAATGTGTATAACCCTCACACTTCTGCACTTTTGCAGACAGAAAGGCTATACATCTTTCCTGTCTAAGTCAGACTTGGAACAGTTTCAAGTTTAGTAACACAACTCAGCGTTCGGTCACGTGAGGTTTACTGACTTTTAAACTTCAGCTTCCCACGGGTCTCACTCTGTCACCGCCCACCCCCCTCCATTCTGTGCTTACTTTTTGGGAAGACTAAGTGGCAGTCCTTTCATGGAACAATCATATCCGTCTCTGGGCAGATTCAGAGTGACTTCTGGCCGGAGAACACTCGCATGATTAGTGCATGATGCCTGCTCCCAGCATGGGGCTTAAGGGCCTGTACAGGGACACTGCCCTGCCCCCTACCTTGTAGACGTCCAGCTCCCCACACTGCCGGTCAAAGCGGGTGTAGAGTGCGTTGAGCATGGTGATGACCTGCAGCGGCGAGCACTGGGAGCAGATGGCCGTGAAACCCACGATGTCTGAGAAGAGCATAGTGACATTCCTGAACTTCTTGGCCTGCACGACCTGGCCCTGCCACAGCTGCTGGGCCACTTCGCTGGGGAAGATGGAGCACAGCAGGTCCACTGTCTTCTTCTTCTCCTCCTCCAGCGCTTGGTGGGCCTGCTCCAGTGTGGCCTTCAGCTTGCCAAGCCTCTTCTTCAGGCCGTCCTGAGCCCTGGCCTGCTCTCCAATCAGGACCACATCCCTCAGCGCGTTGTGGATGGGGATGTCAGAGAGGTAGAGCCCTCGGCCCGTGAAGTCTTCCAGTCTGTCCACACAGGGCGACCCCAAGAACAAGATCGCGCTGGATTCAATGATGTAGATCATCTGGCCTTTGAGGTCCATCACCTGTGTAGCCAAGCAGAACCAACTGTTGTGGCTTATTCAAGTTTCCAATGTCTTTCTGAGACAGTGAGGAAGTAGATACAGTGATAACCCTTTTATTTTTAAACTTGATTTTTTTTTCTACTTGTCAACAAAAAAGCAATATGCTTCCTTATAGTTCGAATTTACTATGAGTTTTAAAATGGGGAGTTCCTATTGTGGTTCCGTGGGTTAAGAATCTGATGTAGTCTCCATGAGGATGCAGCTTTGATCCCTGGTAGGTTAAGGATCTGGCATTGCCACACTTGCAGCATAAGTTACAGATACAGCTCATAGCTGGTGTTGCTATGGCTGTGGCATAGGCCTGCAGCTGCAGCTCCAATTCAACAACTGGCCTGGAAACTTCCATATGCCACAGGTGCAGCCATAAAAAGTAAAAAATAAAATTAAAATAAAATAAAATAAAATGCATGCAGACATTTGAAGAATATATTGGAATATACACTACATAGAAATCATGATTTTTGATCAACGATGCAAAAAATTCCTGCTTCAAAGCTTTTTAACTGTGTGGCACACTGACGCTTCTCATAATACATTCTTTTGTCAGCAACAATAGCAGAAAGGACTGTACCAAGGAGCCCAGAGGAAGGGGAAGCTTCATGTGACCATCCTGGATCACAAGGTCTACTCGTGTGAGTGGAACAAATGTGTATATGTGTGTTTACTTCAGCAGAGAGTCAAAAGCAGGCCAGATAACCCTTCAGTAGTGAAAGGTTAAATAAAGTACAGAACAACCATACAATGGGATACTACACAGCCTTTGAAAAAGTGAACCAGGTCTATCTGATGACATAGAAGGATGCCCAAATATGTTGTTCATGGATTAAAAAAAGAAGTCATAAATAGCATTTTTTGTCTTAAATGAAAATGTATAAAATTAAAGTTTTTGATTTTGCAATGAAGACCTTTAAGGGTTCCCTGTTTTTTAAACATCTAATTGTATTTTTTTCAATAAAAAAGTAACAAAACAGTGTCTCTGCTGGGTTACGTGTGTCTAAAAGTTAGATGTGTTATTAAGCCTCTCTCTGAGCTCTGCTTGTACTATTGACTATGATTTTGCAAACTTTCTAATTAATTACCATGGTACTCTATTTTAAGATGAGAGCATAACATTTTCCCCATATTTTCTAAGAGTTAGTCAAACAAGTTATTGATTTTTTCTATGTCTATTAAATATTGACTACAAAAATCCATTTAGTTGCCTCCTATAAGAAACAAGACATTCTTGTTTGCTGTAAAACTCCTCCTATTATTCCAAATTAAGTCAGCTATTTCCTGATGATTGAAACCCTATTTTTATAAAGATTTTTTTTTTCTGATTCAGTTACCAAATACTCCATAAGGATTTTTTTTTTTCTTTTTAGGGGTCCACCTGCAGCATATGGAAATTCCCGGGCCAGGAGTGGAATCAGAGCTGCAGCTGCCAGGCTACGCCTCAGCCACAGCAACACTGGATCCAAGCTGCATCTGGAACTTGCACTGCAGCTCAGGGCAATGTCGGATCCTTAATCCACTGAGCAATTGAACCTGCATCCTCATGGATACTAGTGAGGTTCTTAACACACTGAGCCACAACAGGGACTCCTCCACAAGGATTTTAAAAGGTAGACTGTATTCAACAAATATTTGTGGGAGTAATGGGTTAAGTAAGCAATGAGTACAAAAAGAATCATGTTTTAAATTTATTCCAGCCTTAAAAGTATTTTAGAGTTGTTTTAAACTGAAACGTCTTATTAAAACATTTGAAGCGATACATACAGTTTGAGCTTTTTTACTTCTAGTCTTTAAATATGAAATCATTTATTCCATATTATTCAAAACAGTTTTCTGTTTCTCTTACCCTTGATGATTTCTTCACAGAGTTGTCCCATCTCCTCACCCGAACAACAAACTGCATGTTCAACATGGTCATGATTCCGCTAAAGGTCTGGCTGATTTTTGGAGTCAGGATCTCGAAGTATTCTTCAAAGTTAGGCTTTCCTTGAAAGTCTCTCCTGTTCATGAGTCTTCGGATGCCATTGCCGAACTGCAGGATTGTCATGTCTTTGTCAAACATGAAATGGAAGGGGAATGTCTTACAGAAGAGCGAGGCAGGGATCACCAGTGAAGACTGGGCCCCCCCGGGGGATGGGGACGGTCTGGTGCTTTTGATGTGAACAGAGTATAGCAGACAGGGCTGATTCACAAACTCGCTGCAGTCGTGATGGAAGCAGGGGGGCATGGAGGACACCTCCACTTCAGTTTCGTACAGTATGTGAGCAGCTGCCTTAATGATGCCCGGCAGAATCAGGGAAGTGATTTTCTTAGGGAAGAAATAATAAACATTTAAGAAGTCGTGATCTTTATCCAGGCAGAGGATGGACGCATCCTCGAACTGGCCCTTCTTTTCTGCTTCTTGGCAGTGACTGCTCTGCTTCAGAAGGGTGCCAAAGCTATTTAAAAAATCTTTGAGGGTTCCTCCAACCACACCGAGGATGTATTCATCTTCCTCATAACATATTTTAAAAAGCTCTTCACCAAGAGATTCTTTGATGATCTCCACTGGAACTCCTGAAAGTATATAGTACATTTTCTGCCATATCAAATGCGTCATTTTGGAAGGGCTGTGCTGTTAACTACTAGTTTTAATATTGTTTTATCTGATGATTTAATTTGCCTTCTATCTGCTAATAAGAATTTGAACCAAAATTAACCACCTATATTCAAATGATCTCCTGAATTAATTTCTAAAATTCTGATAAGTCCGAATAGAAATCCCAAATCAGTTATTTATGAAAGAATGATCACTTGGAGATAGTATATGACTTTTTATCTCCCTGAAACTTTATGAAACAATTGGAATTATAGGACCAAGTCCATTTCAGAAAAAGCTCTCCTATCTTGTTAACAACAAAATTAGTAGTGCATGTTGGTGAAGAGGTACTGGCCCCCTTGGAGAACTTCCAGGTGTATAAGCATCAGACACAGGAATTAATTTGAAATCACTGGAAGTGAAACTTAATTTTGTATTTTTCCTTAGCGATGGTATAAAGCAATTTTTCTCAAGTAAAATAGCATACTTATTGATCAGCGCTACCTGAAAGAACATGTGTTTGGAATACATTATTTTCTTTCTACGATTTCCCCTCACCTAGTCTCCTTTATTTTTTAATAGTTTTTATCTAAAAAATTTTTACTTCTATCCTTTATTTTTTAAACTGTGTGTACCATACCCTTCTCATCTGTGACTCATGAAGATCAAGAGTGCCTTCTTCACAGCACTGCTGTGGTTCCTGGGGTCTACCTGTAGAATCGTGCCCAGCCCAGAGGAAGGGCTCAGTATAAGTCAGCCATCATCATCATTATCAAATTCTTAATATTTTGTACTTTTAGAAAAATTTAACCTCTCAAAATCAAACTTTGAAAAAGACAGTAGGAAAAAGTCACTCATCTGCTTGTTTCCCCGAAACTAATTATTAATATGAGAGCACTGCTCACCCTTTTTCCCTACAAATGCTTCTAACCTATTAAAATTTACTTATTTTACTTTGTCTCATAGGATTTTTCAGGCATAAATGAGGGACATTTAGTTAAGTTCAAGACCAAAGCATGTGAATGTCTATGAGTCAGCCTCCGAGTCAGTTTTATCTACTTCTCAGCAAATAAACATTATAGGAAGAGGAAATGTTTTAGGGGAAACAAAGGTATATACTATGAAAGAGAGTTATTCTTTACATTACATTAACACAAAACATGATATTTAATAATTCTCATTGGAAGTTACCAACAAGTAAATATGAATATTATAGAAGAAAATATTAGTTCTACAGGCAAATATTTTACAGGAATAGAAAAATCTTAGTTTAAGGGTAAAATGTTAGATCTACAAGTATAATTATTTCCTAATCACATGCATTTAACTCTATTACCTGCTGCAGTTGCTTGCTCTGCAATTATTTTTTCAAAGTCTTCTCTTTCCAAAGATTTCCTGAAATTATTTCAATATCTCAAATTATAAACTGACAAGTGAATGCTAAAATTTTATATTATAACATATAGAAATGATGACAGAACATAATTTAAATTACCTTTTCTGTAGAGGCAAATTTTGAGTGTCAAGTTCACAGGAAAGGGAGCAGTGACAGTACGAACCCAAAATAATGTTGGGAAACCCCCAAATACACCTGATATAGATTCCTTTATCAATATTTATAAAGTAGGGGAATTCCCGTCGTAGCTCAGTGGTTAACAAATCTGACTAGGAACCATGAGGTTGTGGGTTTGATCCCTGGCCTTGCTCATTGTGTTAAGGATCTGGTGTTGTCGGAAGCTATGGTGTAGGTTGCAGATGTGGCTCGGATCCCGGGTTGCTGTGACTCTGGCATAGGCTGGCGGCTATAGCTCCGATTAGACCTCTAGCCTGGGAACCTCCATGTGCCGTGGGTACAGCCCTAGAAAAGACAAAAAACAAAAAAATTTATAAAGTATATTTACCTTTTAAGCTAACTTTACATAGGCTAAAGGTAGAAGAAGTTTGCACTGGCAGAAAACCAGGGGTATGAAATGGCCTAAAAAAGGATGGTAATAAGACATCCTAGGGTTTTCTGATTACCCAGCCATGCAGAAGCATCACTGTATTGATGGATTCACTTTTAAGTATGTTTATTTATTTTCTAAACCAAATACATAGTATATACTGCTTTTGAGTTTCAGGTTCTATATATTTAATTCTCAGACATCATTACCTTAAACTTTTACTCTTGATCTTATATAAAAACTAGTAACTAATGAAATCTATTCCTCATTCAATTACTGCACTGCTTTATGTAGTATAGAAGTTGACAGTATATTATTATACACTTTGATTGATAGAAGGTTTTAGTAATTTCATCTGGACAATTTGATTCACATTTGCCTAATTGTTTTTTGATGATTACTTTCTTTTTTTTAACATGAAAAGATGCCAGAAATCATTAATTATTAAAGAAATGCAAATCAAAATTACAACGAAGTACTACCTCATACTGGTCACATAGCCATCATCAGAAAGTCTACAAATAATAAATGCTGGAGAGGGTATGGAGAAAAGGGAACCCTCCTACAATGTTGGTAGACATGTAAATTGGCGCAGCCACTATGGAAGACAGTATGGAGTTCCTCAAAAAGTTAAAAATAGAGTTGCCATATGTTCCAGCAATCCTACTCCTGGGCATATATCTGGACAAAACTATAATTCAAAAAGACACTTGATGATTTCTGATGGTGATAACTGATTATGACCAAATTTGCCAAACTACTAAAGCATATTGAAAGACATCAAGTTCTATTTGTGGTTCAGCTTGCTATTAGACAAGCTAAGATTACAAATAAGCATAAATTTAAAATATTAAACAGATTACAGTACGATACATTTAGAGAAGTTTCAAAAGGAAACATTGATGAGAAGGAAAATTGCTCTGTTGGCTACTTAACACATAAAAGTATATTGCTGGAGTTCCCGTAGTGGCGCAGTGGTTAACGAATCCGACTAGGAACCATGAGGTTGCGGGTTCGATCCCTGCCCTTGCTCAGTGGGTTAACGATCCGGCGTTGCCGTGAGCTGTGGTGCAGGTCTCAGACGCGGCTCGGATCCCGCGTTGCTGTGGCTCTGGCATAGACTGGCAGCTACAGCTCCGATTACACCCCTAGCCTTGGAACCTCCATATGCCATGGGAGCGGTCCAAGATATGGCAAAAAGACAAAAAAAAAGTATATTTCTTATAATTATTATTTTTTTAATTTAGTTGTAGTTGATTTACAATGTTGTATTAATTTCTTCTGTACAGCAAAGCAGTTCTTTTTTATATTATGTATGCATGTATATGTATATATACACACACATACATATATATATATATACACATTATATATATTTGTATTCATATTCTTTTCCATTATGGTTCATCACAGGATATTGAATATATTTCCCTGTGCTATATGGTAGGATCTTGCTGCTTATCCATCCTATATACAGTTTTTATATTAATTGACATCTCTTTTTTTTTTTTGATTTTTTAATAATGATCATAACAATCTGATTTCACAGGATTTCCATCCCACAGCCCAAGCACATCCCCCAACCCCCCATATCCATCCTATATATTAAAATAGCATGCCTCTTCTAATCCCTAACTACCAAACTTCCTCTCCCATACCTCCTTCCACTCTGGAAATCACTACTCTGTTCTCTATATCTGTGAGTTTCTTTTTGTTTTGTAGATATGTTAATTTGTATTGTATTTTAGATTCCACATAAGTGATATCATATGGTATTTTTCTCTTTCTTACTTATTTTGCTTAGTATGATAATCTCTAGGCCCATCCATGTTGCTTCAAATTACATTATTTCATTTTTTATGGCTGAGTAATATTCCATTGTATGTATGTACCGCATATTTATGCATTCATCTGTCAATGGACATTTTTTTCCATGTTTTGGCTACTGTTAATAGAGCTGCTATGAACATAAGGGTCCATGTATCTTTTCAAATTATAGTTTTGTCTGGGTATGTGCCCAGGAGTGGGATTGTTGGATAAAATACTAGTTAAAATGTATCCTTATCTAAATAGGTTGAGGATTATGATATGGTGTTACGTCTAGTTTGAATCTAGTTATCCCAAAACCCCTCATTATGTATTATATTAGTTAGTCTTTAGATTTGCTTCTTTTTCTCATTTCAGTAACTTCGATTTTTTTCCTAAAGACTGAGAGCAAATCTGCTTAGAGAACTGTTTTGCCAATTCCCAGGAAAGCTTTGTTAATCCTATTGCCTTTCAAAATAAGTTCCCTATCTCTACCTTCAAATTTTTTCTCAAAAGGAGAAGGTGTAAGCCTGTCTATCCACCAGCAAATGTGTGGTGTGTTGTGCACCACACATACCAGACATGAGTTCATACATGATGTTGTGATATGACCAAAAGGTCCTAAAAACAGAAGAAAAGCAAAAGCTCTCTGTGTAACCAACCCACAGAAGTATCACCACAACTGTACTAAAACTCACTCACTTAGAAAAGGTGGTGTGGGGGAGTTCCCTTGTGATGCAGTGGGTTAAGGATATGGTGCTGTCACTGCAGAGGCTCAGGTCACTGCTGTGATTCACGTGGGTTTGATCCCTGGCCCATGAACTTGCACATATTGTGGGTGTGGCCAAAAAAACGGGTGGGGGGGGGAAGGGGGAAGGTCTCCAGTCCTTCGTTAGGGGCAGTTTATTGTTTAACATATTGGCTTTTTTGCTTGTTAAGTCATGTAAAATAATAAGCAGTGTAGAAAAAGGAATAAAGTATATTCAGCTTTTGGCAAACTAACAGGAGGAGAAATTTCAGACAACCTGCCAAAAGGATGGGGAAAAAAAGCCCAATATAACCAAGAACTAGAGAAAAAAAACAGAGAAGCCCTTTAGCACATCAGCAGAATGTTTTCTTTTTATAAGAAAAAAGATGCCTCCTCTTACTTCAACAGTGGAATCATCATTAGGGTAATTTCAAAGTATGATCAATTCTTTAAGGAATCAGGAAGGTGACAAAATCTTTTCCAAGATTTCCAATTATTTTTGAGTTTTGAGGTTTTTGGTTTTTTTTTTTCTTTTTTTTTTTTTTAAGAGCTACATCTCTGGGAACACACCCTAATTGAATATCTGCATCTAGCTTAGGAACGTTTTCAGGACACAAATCCCTGAGAATGAATTTTGGGTAAACTGTCTGCCAAGGACTTAAGGCAGACAGACCCAGTAGCAGAGCTGCAGGACCCGTTGGCTATCTTATCAGACTGACTGAGAATTAAGGTCAGAGGCGTTTTGGAATGCTTTCCAGATCACTCTGTAAACAAAGCTTCTGTCAGACACATAGATTCACACTCTCTCCTTCTGGCCCTGTCTGTGACCCCTTCTTAGCTTGCCTGCTGCCTAAAGTCTGGGACCAGTTAGTCAGCAAGCAAAATTAAACACAGATAATCCAGAGAGCAGATTATCCACTCCTGAGTAGTAGACAGATGAATGAATTTATACAATATTCCCAACAATGGTACTAGTCTGCAAAGCTTCAAAGTTTAATTCTGAACATTGGAACTCAAGTAGTTATTGTTTGCAAATGAAATAATCCTTTGATTTCAGAAAAACAAAAATGAGGGCAAATCAAGTTATCCACCAGCAGTAAATGTGCTATACACACACACACACACACACACACATACAGAGATAGACGAATGTGTATATATATATATATATATATATATATACACAAATACATATACATACAAGTATATGTACATATACAAATATATATATACAAATGCATGTATATATACAAATGTGTATATATAAATATACATATATACACATAAATGTATGTATACATACAAATTATATATATAGTTTTGGTTTTACTGGCTGCACCATGGCATGTGGAAATTACTTCCTAGGCCAGGGATCAAACCCGAGCCACAGTTGCAACCTGTGCCACAGCTGCAGCAACACCAGGTCCTTAACCTGCTGCACCACATAGGAACTTGCAATTAAAAAAAAATAATTACAGGAGTTCCTGTCGTGCAGTGGAAACGAATCTGACTAGGAACCATGAGGTTGCGGGTTCGATCCCTGGCCTCGCTCAGTGGGCTAAGGATCCGGCGTTGCCATGAGCTGAGATATAGGTCACAGACACAGCTCAGATCTGGTGTTCCTGTGGCTGCGGCGTAGGCGGGCGGCTACAGCTCCGATAAGACCCCTAGCCTGGGAACCTCCACATGCTGTGGGTGCAGTCCTAGAAAAGGCAAAAGGACCAAAAAAAAAAAAAAAGTTATCAGGCTTTACAAAAAATCACCTTATATATGATGCCTCTACAGAAAGCTTTCTTAAAGAAAATTTCAAAGACAGAGTAGAAAGAAAAAGTATTAATGGAACTGATATTCAGCCAGTGCAACCAGTATAACCAGACTAGTTAGGAAAACAGTGAAACACCTCCCTAAGGACTGATAACAGCTGCTGCCCAATCTCCCTGAACTGCCCTCCTCCTGTTTTCCCCACCCTTGCCCTTCTCCTGATCCAGCAGCTAAAAGTTTAACCTATGGTTGAGGTGAGAGGGTTGCCGGGAGGCTGGAGGGGAACAGGAGGATGAAGGTAGCCCTGAGACCCGGCCCCAATCTCTTGGCAGTGCTCTTCAATCGAGGAGTCTGTTCTGATCCATACCTTACCTTTGTTAAATATTTCAGAAATGACCCCTTAGTGGGAAAGAATAGGCCATCTGGGAGCTGACTAAAAAGCAGCAGCACAGGGCAATATAGTTAAAATCATGGGCTCTGAAAAATCCAGGCTTGACACTCAGTTCTGCCTTTTCCTAAACAGCTATATGATCCCAGACATTTTATAGAACCATGGGTTTATTGATATATAAAATGTAAAAAGTAAATTCACCTGCTTTCAGACTAGTGGCAGCTAAAACACTTAGGCTAGTTCCTGGTACACCAAAGTGATTCAAATTACACTGATACATCATTAAGCACTGGTTATCAGTAGCTGTGCCAGCTATTGTAACAGGAGAGTCACACAACTGAAGTGATTCAATTTACCTGCTTTCCTTTATTTTGTGTTTCGCCAGTGTTCTCTGAAGGGCAAGGTTCAGCCGCTCAAACTGCAAATCGAAAAGAAAAGTTTTATATGTTCCCTTAAATCATTATTTTCTTGAAGATTCATAACTTTATAAAAATTTGTCCTGCACCCTTCTTATAAGGAAGCAGAAGTGTTATTACTTTAATGGTAAGTGTAGAGGCTTGACACTATGGAGAAGGGAATTGACTTTCTCTAGGATTTTCCTGCTCGGGGAGAAGCAAAGAGCTCAGACTAACTTGGGTGGGGATGTGGGATGTGTGGCTAACAGGCTTGGCCCTTGCAGGGGCGGGCTCGCTGAACAACAAAACAGAATCAAGCTGAGCTGGAGCCCAAATAGGAGACTCTGTTTGGTAAAGTCACGTTTTCTGTGGACAGATTGTGGGCATCATATCCTCAGGGTCAGGAAATCCCTTGGATGCACTGCCAAGTACTTCAGTCTCAGCAGGGCTCTAGCCAAGTGACTCCAAATCCTTCCACAGAGCTTCCACCAGCCACCCCAGCGACAGGCCACCCAACCCCTAAGTGCACACTTACCTCTCACGTACCATTCACGCTTGCTTTAGAAATCTCCCAAGTATCTGTCTTTCCCTTCTTTTATCCCTTAAATCCAATCTGTCACCAAGGTCCGCTGATCACTGATTTGAAATGAATCCTGGATTTCCCCAAACTTGTACTAATTTCCTTTCTTGGAACTAATAGTCTTCGCCCAATACTTACGGTGTTCTTCTCTCTGATTGATTTGTGAGTATTTCATGAATTTTCCTAGATTGCAAAATAGTTGTATGTCAGCCTGCATAGTTTCAAATACTGGTTGACCATTAATCTCTCTAACCAGTTGATAAGTGGAAAGTAAACTGTCAGTAAAGCAGTGCTGCCAATTTCTTTGCATTCCATGAAAAAAAATCATATGCATCTATGCGTATATACAGCCACTGATTCTTTCTGTAGTTTACCCAGAGGACAGTGGAGAATTCTCTGGCTCTGTCCCAAGTTGTGAAATTCCTTTTTCCTTAAGAACTATTTATATCTCTCTTGGAGTTTCCAACCGGTCAAGTGAGACAGTAGAGTTAAGCAAAATAGACTAGGCTCCTGTTTTAATAAAATGAGTTATGAAAGAACTTTTGATTTTTAAAGTGCATTGGAGCTTAGAAAAGAAATGTGAAATTTCTTGAAAGTGCAAGAGCCAAAAAGAAGAGAACGTTCTTTGAGCACATAGAACAATTTTTCTGACAGTTCAGATAAGGATGGTACCTTCCCTGGTGGTCTTGTGGTTAGAATTCAGATAAGGATGGGGAGGATACATCTGCCTCAGGATGCAAAAAAAAAAAAAAAAGGTTGGCAGGAGGCTGGGCCAGTGGGCAGATTCTGAGCAAGGGCCCTGGGGATGTGTGCAATGACAAAGAGCCAGATGCCTGGCAGGTGGGGATCATGTTGGGAAGGGAAACGCTGGCCTGTTTCTCAGCAGTCTTTTATATCAGGGGAAGAGGAAGAGAACATTAAACTGGAGACCATAAAGGAGGCAGATCGGCCTGGGGTGCACTTAAGAAGCTTCAATTGCTCAAGGGCCTTTTATTTTGTATAAAGTTACTCTGCCTTTACTAACACCAGCAAGTCAGTGTAGATTAAAACCCATGAAACCCTGGATTTCTGGGCCATCTGTATTTCTGTAAAACATACTCATGCAGTAGAGGGATCAGCAATGAAGTGAGAATTACTGCCTCTGCACGAGCTCTCAGATGTCTTTCAAGCATTTGCTACTAGATTCTTTTTCTTACTGTCTTCTCCACTAGAATAGAGGCTCCAAAAGGGCAGGGGATACCTGTTTTGCTCACCACTACATGTTTGGGACCTCGACAGTACCTGGCCACAGGAGATGCTCACAACATACTGATGGAATGAAGGAGTGAATGAATGAATAGCTGTGTGGATAAGCATTGCTTGCCCCCTAATCCCCATCATCTATCTTAAGTCTTGAAGGCTTGGTCTATAACAGTTATATCAGTGAAGCAATACAGCCCAGTACAGAGGTGTTAACTCTCTCAGATTGCTCACAAATACATTTAGATTGTTTCCAATTGTTCCTGGCCAGGAACTTTTGCTGAGCAATGAGGAAAGAAAATCCATCCAGTTCTGCCACTAAAGATATTTTCCTTCCTTACCCTTAGCACCAGTAGAGACCACTGTTCTCTTGACCTTTTGGTTAAAGCACCAGGTAAACACTTTCACTTAATTATCTTTTCACTTGATAGAGACAGATATATATTCCTTGCTAAAACAAGCACTGTCACACAAATATACCATTTATTAATCCTTCAGGACTAACTGCTATTGTACAAAATATTGCTGTGAACACTCTGAATGGGATTTCTTTGGTATGGCTTATGTGTAAGTGATTTCTTTTGATTTTTCACTTTTCTACAGTTTTGCTTTCTTTTCCTTTTCATTTTTTTTTCTTTTTATGGCTGACTTTCTACATATGAAAGTTCCCAATCTGGAGATCAAATCAGAACTGTAGCTGCTAGCCTACACCACAGCTCATGGCAATGCCGGATCCCCAAGCCACAGAGAGAGGCCAGGGATGGAACTCACATCCTCATGTATACTAGTAGGATTTGTTTCCACTGAGCCACAATGGGAACTCCCTTTTCTACAGTTTTTATTGTTTTTCTATAACAAGGGTATTTCAGTTCATAAGGATATTGTAACACTGCTTCTTTTGTTCTTTTTGCAGTCCAGTATTTTGCAGCATTTAGAGACTCCTGGAGTCCTCTCAGATCTTCTTAGTGTCACAAGATCTGATTTGGGATAATCTCCTCTATAGAAGCATATCTGACTCCATTCAATTCAGTAAGTGGGTTCTGATTTGCTACAACTGTGGCTAATATCATACTGTGATTTCTTTAAGGACACTGTGCCTGAAGAGCTTACAGGATTATTGGAGAGAATCCATGAAAAATGAGCTAACATTATAACAAAAAGAGTGATGGGTTATCAATGAGCTGCAGAGACCTTTGCAGCACTCCAGTTATCTCTTACTTAAAGCAAGTGGCCTTTTACATGCCTCAAAACAATGAAAAGTTGGCATTAGATGAGCAAAAAGGCCTCTGTAACCTACTATTCCATGACACTGTAATGACATCTCCCACTCCATATTTGCTAAAAATAATGAATAATACTTGGGCCCCATAAAACATAACTGGGGAGTTAAGTCTGATTATCTAAAATAAGAACTATGGGAATTCCCACTGTGGCACAATGGATTGGCAGTGTCTCTGCAGTGCCAGGATGCAGGTTCAATCCCCCAGCATGGCACAGCGGGTTAAAGGATCTGATGTTGGTGCAGCTGCAGCATAGGTCACAACTGCAGCTTAGATCTTATCCCCGGCCCAGGAACACCACGAGCCGCAAGGCAGCCAAAAAAGAAAAAAACAAAAAACAAACAAACAAACAAACAAAAAAAGAATTCTATTTGGAGTCTCTTCCTTTGAGTTAATGAACAGTAGGTGAAGAATGAAATATGACCACTTAAAAAGATTCAGTTAAAAAAGAAAAAGCCCTATTTAATCAAAGACACAGATGTATGGGCTGCTGATGAAGTAATCTATGTTGCTAGAGATGTCATTCCACTGCCCAAATGTATCCAGCACTGGGATATTTACTGTTCTAGTGTAAATGGCCTCAGCCATGGGAAAGAGTCCTCATCCATCAACTATACCCCTTCTACCTCCCAAAATTCCCATAGCCTCGCCTTCCCTACCATGTGACACTTCAAATCTTAACGATTATTCCTGTGAGTTCACCAACAAACAATATGGGTTATAAATAAAAGAAAAAAGGGGGAAAATTCCAGTATTCAGAATTTTTTTTAAAGAGATTCCGACATGTGTACAACTTGTATTGTAGGCACCCAACATTTATCAAACTGCATGATGAAGCCACCATGGTAATGACAGGACTCAGGGAAAGCCTGGGTGCTCTCCAGCTTCCCCATCCCCACCATCTGTTCATCCTGTGCACCTTGCTCTGCCCTTGGAAATGAGAGGACCATCTGCTTCCCAGACTGGGATGCCAACCCATGGCCTGAGAAGAGCTGCATCCCTCATGCCAGCAAAGCTGGCTGGTGAGTGACTAGAGTAGGAAGAAAATAATTAAATAGTTCCATCTCAAAACCCATTAACCAAAGTACTACTGGGTGCTAATATATTTGCATTAAAGTCCCTCACCTGCTATTTCTAAGTTACCAACCCTTCAAGTTTCAATTCAAGCCTCTTTTTTCCTCACTTGAGCCTTTATTGTTGACACACTAACCGCCCAGTCCTTCAAAAGCTCTGTGACTTTGGTCAAGTCACTTAACCTCTCTAGTCCTTCTTGAGAGTGAAACAAGATTACCTCTAATGTTCCTTCCAGTCCCTGGTTCTTCAGTGCATCACACCAGGGAGAGGGCTGGCGTTGGGACAGTTAAAAATCATCAGTGAATTATAACAGCTGGAGTCTGATTCTATCAATGCCCCATCTCTTAGATTAAGTGACTTTATATGAAACTGTGAATACTGACAAAGGAAGACACACCATGAACATTTTCATTGGCTTTTTTATTTTAGCCGCACGGGGAGAGGAGTGCCCCACCTGCTGCGTCTATTCCAAAGATATTTAACTGAATTAGGTTTATGCTCTCTTCCCAGAGTTCTCTTTTTCCCTTTTTTTTCCCACTTTTATTGGGAGAAAGTTGACATACATCACAGTATGTTTACAAGGGAGGGAGTGGGACAGACTGAGGTTAGTGGACTCAACCATTCCATTTAGAATGGATAAACAATGAGGTCCTACTGTACAGCACAGGGAAGTATATCCAATCTCCTGGGATAGAACATGAGGGAAGACAGTAGGAGAAAAAGAGTGTGTGTGTGTGTTTATGACTAGGTTACTTTTCTGTACAGCAGAAATTGACAGAACATTGTAAATCAAACATAATTTTAGGAGTTCCTGTCATGGTGCAGCAGAAACAAATCTCACTATGAATCATGGGGTTGAAGGTTCGATCCCTGGCCTCACTCAGTGGGTTAAGGATCTGGCATTGCCATGAGCTGTGCTGTAGGTTGCAGATGTGGCTCAGATCTGGCGTTGCTGTGGCTGTGATTTAGGCCGGCAGCAACAGCTCCAATTAGACCCCTAGCCTGGGAACCTCCATATGCTGCAGGTGTGGCCCTAAAAAGACAAAAGGCAAAAGACAAAAACAAAACAAAACAAAACAAAACAATTTTGAAAAAGAAAAAAGTTCACAGGGTATAGCATGATGGTTTGATTTACATATAATTACCATGATAAGTTTAGCTAACATCTGTCTTTAGATACAATAAAAGAAAAAAAGTTTACAGGGTATAACATGATGGTTTGATTTACATATAATTTACATGATAGGTTTAGCTAACATCTGATACGGATAAAAGGAAAAAAGGAAAAAGAAAAAAAAAATGTCTTCTTGTGATGAGGACTCAGGATTTACTTAACATTTTCCTCCACATCATAGAGCAGTGTTGGTTGCAATCATCATGTTGTATATTACACCCCTAGTGCTCCTTTACCATGGACCTGCAAGTTTGTACCTTCTGATCACTCTTGACTACCTTCTTCACCTTGAATTCCCTTCCCACACCCTCTTCCTGTAGGAGCCACAAGCATGACATCTTTTTCTTTTCCTTTCCCTTTTCTTTTCTTCTTTTTATGGCTGCATCTGTGACATATGTAAGTTCCTGGGCTAGGGGTCGAATCTGAACTGCAGCTGCAGGCCTACACCACAGCCACAGCAACACCAGATCCGAGCCACCTCCATGACCTACATCATAGCTTGTGGCAACACCAGATACTTAATGCACTGAGAAAGGCCAAGGATCAAACCTGCATCCACATGGACACTACGACAGTTTCTTAACCCACTGAGCCACAACAGAAATTCGATTATCTATTGTTCTTCCTTCTTTCCTTTCCTTCTTCCTTTCCTTCTTCCTTTCCTTCCTCCTTCCTTCCTTCCTTCCTTTCTTTCTTTCTCTCTTTCTTTCTCTCACTCATCTCTCTCTCCCTTCCTTCCTTCTTTCCTTCTCCACCCATGGCATGCGGAAGTTCCTGGGCCACTGCAGTGACAATGCTGGATGCTTAACTCCTGATCTCTTTTTCTCTGATTTTTTTGTTTTAAGATTCCACATATATGTGAGATCATACAGGATTTGCCTTTCCAGAGTTCTTGTAAAGGTGGTGCTCCAGATCTCCAAAGGACATTAGGATGTGCTGCTGGCAGAACTCTCTCCAGATGTGACCCAGCTCACCACATGTAGGTGTCATGGGCAAGCACTGGCCCATGACCCTGTATCTGGGAAACAGCTCAAGCCTGGTGTGAGCGGAGATGTCAGATTCAAAGCCAGCAGGACAAGGGGGGATTTCCCACCTTAACAAATTGGCAGGGAATATATGATGTTCTTTGGAATTAGAAGAGGAAAACCCAGCAGAAAATAGTTACTCTTCAAGGTATTTAGTTCTAAAAAAAATTAGCCAACAGCGAAGGGGTACTTAAAGTTGGCTACAACTACAAATTATTTCACTGAATGCATGTTCAAGCTCTAGGGCGTAGGTGTTGTGATTTTTTTTTTTTTCCCATTTTTCAGGTAAGGATGCCAAGACTAAGAGGGGTTAAGTCATAAAGTCATAAAGCTCATCAGACTTCAGGATGCTTTGGGAAAGAATGCAAGATCTTAAGCATTTTAAGATTCAACACAATTGAAGAATATGATTGCTTTAAAGAATTTTTTTATGGAGTTCCCCTGAGGACTTAGGAGTGGGTTAAGGATCCAGCGTCATCACCCCCAGGAGTTTGGGTGGCTGCTGCAGCACATGTTTGATCCCGCATTTCCTAATGCTGCGGGTGCAGCCCAAAAGAAAAGAACATGTTTTTAAATGTTTCCAGAAAATATTATATATCTACTATAGCCTGGAAAGTGAGAAAGCAAGTGTTCACATGTTCCTTAAGAAAATATTCTTTCACCATTTTCAAAATATCAGTACAATCGTGAAAGGGCAGGCACTTACCTCTGGGAAAATCAGTTTGCAAATACTCTCTGCCAAAGTGTGAAGATAGACCCGGCTGCGGCTGGTCTTCCTCTGAGGAAGACGTCCTCGTGGGTTCTTCTCTGGGACACTCTGACCCAGAGGCAGGGCTGTGGTCTGGGAGCTCCCTGCTACCTCCTCTGCTGGCTCTTGAGGGACCTGCCCTGGGGCCAGGAGGGAGAAGGGGCAGTCCCCTGTGATATGCAGGTCCTTCAGCTTCGCACAGAACATGGTGATCGCCTCCCAGGGGCTGTTCTTCGTACAGGGACGGACGGACAGAAACTACTATGGGATCAGGGGCACTGTGACTGGGGCATCCAGAGGCAGTGGAAAGTCAGAACAGAAAGAGGAGTGACTCTGTCCGCCTATGAAAACAGAAAAAGACAGGTGTGAAAAAGCCAAGGCCATAGAGTCCTATGTCATTTTCAAGTTAAAGAAAAATTCTGTTGGAAATGCCCAATGCAAACTATTACATTTAGAATGGATAAGCAATGAGACCCTGCTGTACAGCACAGGGAACTGTGTCCAATCAATCTCTTGGGACAGAACATGATGGAAGACAGTATGAGAAAAGGAATCTGTGTATATGTGTGACTGGGTCACTATGCTGTGCAACAGAGACTGACACAACATTATAAATCAACTAAACTCTAATAAAAAAAATTAAATTTAAAAAGGGAAAAAATGCACGGGGCCTTTAGTAAAGATCTTTATCTAATATATGTATTCTAGAATACTAGTGAGATACTTACTTTGAGTATTTTAATAGTTTTCAAATGGAATGTCTGATTTTCTTCAAAATGATTTTAGCACAAACTACTGATTCCCACTTTTTTTTTTCTTTTTTACCCCATTTGGTCTAATTTGATTCCGCAAGAGTGGAACACTATGGTCTTACGACAGAAGCCAGTTTCAGCCTATGTCATATCACTGCTATCATTACTCCTTTCTCCTCAGAATCTTTGTCTTTTCTGAACAATCAGAATAGCCCAACCAATGTCTCCTAAACATACTGAAAGAAAAAACATACATATGTGTATGTACATATGTATGTATATATGTATACATAATGTATATTTCTAAGAAAATGCCATCTGATTCCTAAGAAGATGTCATCAGAACCCAGACAACCCTGGAGGAGACCAGGAAGGCCCCCCTTCCTAGAGGTCTCCTAAAGTCACACGCCTGGCCATTCTGGCTCACCTTCCCTGGTACTTTTGTTTTTGTTGATGTTGTGATTCCCTCACAGTTCACAGCCCCTATCTCATTAGTTACTTTCAGTGGTGGTTGTAACTCCAGCCTATCACCAATACAATCATCTTAATTAACAGCATCCACCAACTTTTTCCATACTGGTAAAATAAAAAAGCATAGAAAAAAGGAGGAGAAAGAACCCACATTTACTTATCCCCTACCAAGCGCCTGGTATAGTGCTTTAAGCTCTGTGTGTACATTTAAGGCTCATAGCAACCTTTTGAAATAGGTATTATTATCTCTAATAGGCTCAAAGTTTAGGTCATTTTCTTTCCTTTGAAATGCTAGAAAGTGACAGAACTAGGGTTTGAATCCATCTGAATCACGTGTGAATCACAGCCAATGTGCTTCTATTAACCCAAACACATATAAGCTAGTTAGACTAGTTTCTAAATCATCAGGCTCAGCTTATACACTAGGATTAGTTTTTTCTTAAAGATATGGTTAAGTTTATATTAGAAAGAATGAGTTCCCGTCATGGTGCAGTGGAAATAAATCCAACTAGGAACCATGAGGTTATAGGTTCGATCCCTGGCCTTGCTCAGTGGGTTAAGGATCCGGTATTGCCATGAGCTGTGGTGCAGGTCACAGATGCAGCTCGGATCTGGCATTGCTGTGGCTGTGGCACAGGCTGACAGCTGTAGCTCTGATTAGAATCCTGGCCTGGGAACCTCCACATGCCTCAGGCGTGGCCTTAAAAAGATAAAAGACAAAAAGAAAAAAAAAAAGAAAGTGAACAAGAACATGTAACTCTCCTGCTCATTGGCTGGTGGCACTTGAATCACTTAGGATAAAGACTTGTATTTCAGTCTTTGGAACTCTCCTGCTCATTGGCTGGTGGCACTTGAATCACTTAGGATAAAGACTTGTATTTCAGTCTTTGGAGTTGGAGTTCAATTATGTCTTTTTTCTTCTCTATGCACATCAATACTCTCAATATGCTCCTACCACATAAAGGTAACAGCCTGTAATTTATTCCAGATCCATTACTAATAAGTTTAGAACAATGGTCAATTCATCAAACTGGGACAAACAAGGAAGCTAAATTTGCCTCTGACAGTCCCTGGGAAGTTCCTGGTTATTAGGTTTGGGGAAGATGATGGATGCCAAGACCCTCTTTGACTTAATGTCAAACCCCAAATCTGTGATCACAAGTAATTTATGAATCTTTAGGAAGGTACTAAGGAAGATTCTATGCACTCATGAGCAAAACACATATTCTGCCAGGATAGAATACGATGCTGTCTCTTGCAGCAGACTACTGACCAGTCCAGAGGTAATGTGGTGATGGAGGAATGGTTACTTGGATTCCAAAAGACCTAGAAATCCAAGGATCTCAACCAGGATTCAGTTAAGATTCAATTCTACCAATGTCTGTTTCTCAGTCGTGATGTCTCTCAACATAACTACTACTATTTATGAATCCCTGTCCTCATCCATGGCTTAGATCCGTGGTCAGGAAACCCTCCTGTAAAGGACCAGAGTGGAGGTCACACCAGCTTTGCAGTCCAAGACACGGCTCTGCCACTGCAGCAGGAAAGCAGCCATGGCTGACACACAAAGGAACAGCCATGGACGTGTTCCCAAAAAAACTGCCTGAATTGGGCCCACAGGCCATGGTGTGCTGACTCCAGTTTGTAAAAAGCAGAGCAAATTAAAGGAAGCATTTTAATCCAAACATAATTTCAACAATTGTTGTGGGAGTTACTTCTTGATCTCCTCTACCCACCTCATCCCCAAATACAGAGCCTCTGTGCATTCAGGTCTGTACAACTTGAAAGTAATCAAGGAAAGCACAATAGATAATATTAAGTAAATATTTATAAAAACTATAGTACTATTATTTTATATAAATTTTAAGAACTATATTAATTAAATGCCATGATTTCAGTGACATAAAAATATAATAACTAGGAAAGAGGGCACTCCAAAAAAAAGGAAAGCATTACAAAAATAGAAGTTTATATGTTGGAGTTGATGAAGGCCTGGAACTTTTTCCTAAAATAAACTATTCTGATATAATCACAGATCAATTAATAATACACACACACACACATATATATATATACATATATATATATATATATATATATATATATATATATATATATATATTTAGGGCTGTACCTGAGGCATATGGAAATTCCCAGGCTAGAGATTGAATCAGAGCTGCAGCTGTGAGCAACCATGGCAAAATCAGATTGGGGCCACAGACTATTATGCGGCTTGTGGCAATGCCAGAGCCTTAACCCACTGAACAAGTCCAGGGATTGAACCTACATCCTCACGGACACTATGTCAGGTTCTTAACCCACCAAGCCACAAAGTGAACTCCATACATATTATAATTTTAGTCTTGAACTTAGAAGATTGGCATAATGTAGCTTATGAAAATTCTTCCATGATGTTTAATCTTCTCATTTAAATTGAATTTCAACCCTTGTTCCCAAACCCAATATTTTAATTTACATCTTCCTCTTGAATCTCCCTAGAGCAGCATAGATACAACTTGCCAGTCAATCTTCCCTGAAATTCTTTCTTCTTTTAGATTGCACAGTGCTTGAATTTCCAGACAATGTGCCTACCATTTTTTTTTAATTAAAGTAAAAACAGCAACAGGAAACAAGTTGTGCTTACTTCAAGATCAGTTAAGTGTTTAGTCTCATTAAATCACATATGTATAAACAAACTAATTAGCAGTCTTCATCTGTTCAGCTGATGAAATTACACTATGAACAGATGCACCCAGTGCCGATACCTTGGAAACTTGCATTTGTCATGGGTTTGCCTGCCAGGAAGACAGAATACGTCCTTCAACTGAATGAGTGATGATTTTTAGGTGTAACATTAGCAGTAACTTCAGAAATGGTTTGGTCAGTTCCTGAATCCAGTACAGGGCTGAGTGGAGAAATGGTAGTAAGGAAAAAACAAATTAATTAAAGTGATAAATTTGGTGACAAAGCCTTGGCAGGCAGTAGGCTTTATATTCTCAGAAACTCGGGATGTATTTGTCATCCCCAAGGTTGATGATTAAACAGCCTCCAAATATACTGAATGCTCTCTCCCTTTTACTGGTAAGAGATTAACTCCTCAATGGTGAGAATAAGGAGTCATCCACCGGCCTCATATTAATAACCAGGATGCACTGCTATTCAGGTAATGAACACTAAGAGAGAATTAGGCACAAAATCCTTGTTCTCCACATGTAAAAAAATCCTGAGGCAACACGCACCCTGAGGTACTCTCTAACAGAGAAAGCTATTTTACACCAGCTGTTTATACACCAGATCTAGCACCCATCCATGCTGAAATCTGTGATTCAAAGAACTGTGTTTTCCAATTAAAATCCCAAGTCCAGATTTTGAAGAGCAGCTGAAAGAAAAGAGAACTTCAGAACACACTGTAGGATAAAGTGTGTATATTCCAGCCCAAAACAGAGCAACTATTTTCATAAACAAATGTCAAGAAGACAGTTTCATTTTCAGGTAGTCTGAAAATCAAACATTTTCATTCCTCAAAAGTGAAAAAAACATTAAATGGAGCATGATAATGTGAGAAAAAAGAATATATACATGTATGTATAACTGAGTCACCACGCTGTACAGTAGAAAAAAAAATTGCATTGGGGAAATAACAATAAAAAATTAAAAAAAAACAACAAACTTCATACGTCAGCCCTTTAAAATGTGTTTCTTTTCCCTTGGCAGTAAGAAATGTTCATCACACTTCCCCCTTTTGGGAAAGCAGGACAAAGTAGGAGGAAAACTGGTGAGAACATGAAGTCTCTCCATCACCAGAGTGGAGGAAAAATGTGGGCAAAGGTCACACTCCTTCATCTGTCACTCCTCTCAGCTTCACTGGGCTCTGCAACCCCTCCTAGTCACAGGCCCCATGTTCTGCATTCACTCCCTTAGACAATAGTTATTCCTACACCTACAAGGCCCTGGCTTTTGGTTCCAATGTGTCACCCAAACCTCCTGGCTGAATTCAACCATGAGCTCTTCAAAGTTCAGTCTCTTAACACACCTGACTTCCCCATGCCGTTTGCATTTTTTAACCTCCACTCCCCTAGATTCTCTGATACGCTGGATTGCTTCCTGCTTCATTCAGTCATCCCTCCACTTGTTAACTCACAATGATCTATGGATGTACTACTACTTGTATGACATTCTTCCAGACACAAGGGCAGAAATGCATAAAGGATCGTGTAAAGCTTACCATCCAGCAAGAAAACAACTTCTGACATGATAGTTCCAAGTGTGACATACTATCCAGAGTGCTCCAGGTATGCATATCAAAGATCTAAACCTAGTCCCAGGAGGAAGAAACATCCAAGCTGAACAATGACTGGGAGCCTGGTGAAGAGTGATCCTGGAGAACAAGAGGCATGCAGCATGCTTGGAGGCCCGGACAGACCCAGTCACGTTCTAGGAACTGAAATAACCCCCGCCTGGCTGCAGGTTGTGGTCAGGGAGAGCCAGAGAAAGGTAGCAGAGGTGAGACAGGCTGAGGTCAGGATGTTACAGACAGAAGGGTTCTGTAAAACATGCTAAATAAGCTAAAACGATCTTTGAAGCCAATCAACTAAATGACTAAGAAATGAGAATGTGATTGCATTTTTGAAAGATGATTTGGAAGGCAGAATGAGAGATGGGTCAGAGAGGGACAGGAGGCTGATCTGGGTTGGAATTAAACAGTGATCCTGGAGGTCCTATTGTGGCTCAGAGGGTTAAGAACCTGACATAGCGTTCCTAAGGATGAGGGTTTTAATCCCTGGCCTCAGTGAGTTAAGGATCCAGCCTTGCCACAAGCTGTAGTGTGGGTCACAGATGTGGCTCAGATCTGGAATTGCTGTAGCTGTGGCATAGGCCTGAGCTGTAGCTCCAGTTCAACCCCTAGCCCGGGAACTTGCATATGCTGTAGGTGTGGCCATAAAAAAAATAAAATAAAATAAAAGTGACCCTGAGGATAAAAAGTGGATCAATCCCCAAAGCATCTCAGAGAGAGAATCTGCAGGCTTTCACTATATGAGGACGTGAGGCTGAAGGAAAGGGCCTCGCATGGCCCCAGACTCTCCTTCTTAAGAGACAAGAGAACACACTAGGGACACGGAAGACAACCAAAATAGCCCACAGTACATTTCCCAGGACTTTGGTTATCCAGTCATAACTAAGCCCAGATGTGGGGTTTTCAATATTACATAACACCTTGTGGGAGCTGGAAAACGTCAATCCTCCTAGTGAAACCTCTTCTGGGGAAGCAATTCTTCCCTCTTCTAAAGCTCAGATACGGGAGAGCTAAGTCTGATTTAGATTATAGACAGGAGCATTCACATTCCCAAAAGACCGCTGGTGCACATCAGTCCCCAGCTCTCATCAAGAGTGGAGAGTGCTTACCTTAAGATCCCATACTGACCCTGTACTGTTCACCCTCCCCAAACAAAGAGGTCAGCTCTGAAGGCCATGGCAACCCAGCTCTAGGAATACCAGGAAACCCTCCTAATAACAGCTGCCTCACTAAAGCTACAGTACTGGACAAAAATTGTTTACTACACTACATTAATTCTTCTTCTTCTTCTTCTTTTTTTTTTTTTTTTTTTTTTTTTGACAGCACCCATGGCATATGGAAGTTCCCAGGTCAGGGATCAAACCTGCACCTCAGCAGTGACCTGAGCCACAAACCCACTGCACCACATTGGGAACCCCATTAATTCTTTCTTAAAGAAAAGATGTGATTCATACTTTTCTTATTGGGTTTAGGGGACAATTCAGTGACAACTTTGAAGCAATAGAAAGGTTTTAGTAGGGAGTTTTAATTCTTTTTTTTAATTATTTATTTATTTATTTATTTTGTCTTTTTGCTATTTCTTTGGGCTGCTCCCACGGCATATGGAGGTTCCCAGACTAGGGGTCCAATCGGAGCTGTAGCCACTGGCCTAAGCCAGAGCCACCGCAACGCGGGATCCAAGCCGCATCTGCAACCTACACCACAGCTCACGGCAACGCCGGATCGTTAACCCACTGAGCAAGGGCAGGGACTGAACCCGCAACCTCATGGTTCCTAGTCAGATTCGTTAACCACTGCGCCACGACGGGAACTCGGGAATTTTAATTCTAAGAATTATCTTTTTTGGCCACTGGTGGCATGCAGAAGTTCCCAGGCCAGAGATCAAGCCCACATCCTCAGGGACAATATGTTGGGTCCTTAACCCGCTGAGCCACAGTAGTGACCTGAGCCACAGCAATTACAACGCTGGATCCTTAACAGTAGGCCACTAGGGAACTCCAGAATTACCGTATTTTGATTCCTTTTTTTTGTCTTTCATTTTTTTCAGGGCCACACCCACAGCATATGGAGGTTCCCAGGCTAGGGCGTCTAATCAGAGCTATAGCTGTTGGCCTATGCCAGAGCCATAGCAATGCCAGATCCGAGCCACGTCTGCAACCTACACCACAGCTCACGGCAATGCCGGAACCTTAACCCACTGATCAAGGCCAGGGATCGAACCCGCAACCTCATGGTTCTGAGTTGGATTCATTTCTGCTGAGTCATGATGGGAACTCCTGATTATTTTTTGCAACAAAATATTTATAGAGTATTTTATAACTCATTAAGGACCAAAACCTTTGGGATTATAAATCCTAAATATCTATGTTTTTAAAGCTCTTTAGAATGATGATCACTGAAATCTGAATATATACAGTTAGTATCTTTTTAAATTCAGTATCACTACCACTTACGGTAGGTCATGCAGGTCATGAGGAAATCAGATAAACTTTTTAATATTTTATTTCTGAAATATATGAAATTACTTTTCAGCTATTCTTATAATTCCCATCCTAGTTATACTGCTCAAATGGTTTCTTGCTGACACTTAATCATAATACATCTACTGAAAATGTACTAATTATTATGAAAAGGATTAAGGGGGGAAGATAATTCCTTTTTACTCTATAAAAAGCCATTTTGGCCTTGGAGTTTGGGGTTAATAGATGCAAACTATTTATTATATTTAGAATAGGTAGACAACAAGGTCCTACTGTACAGCAAAAGGAACTATATCCAATCTCCTCGAATAGACCATAATAGAAAATAATATTTTAAAAAAGAGTGATTATGTATGTGCATACATATGAGTATATATATATATACACACACAGACATTCCTTTTAAAAATATATTATTTTCAACAAACCATCATACATATGACTGAGTCACTTTGCTGTAGAGCAGGAATTGGCACAACACTGTAAATCAACTACACTCTAATTAAAAAAGGAGAAAAAAGGCCATTTTGTTTTTATTTGCAGGTAAATACCGCACGTTTCTTTAATGTGACTTGGTTTGTACTCAGTTATCAATGGGGGAATAATGTCAATGTAAATCGGCATTCACACAGACCTTCATCCACTCCCTGTCCTTCCTCTCAGCTCAGTTTGAACATATATCCTGTCTTGGAAGAGCCTGCTATCCAGTTTTCTTTTATGTGCTGTCTCTGTAACTCTGCAAGCTCTGCACTTTCCTATAACTTCCCTATAATCCTTCCAAATGAGCTACCTTTTCCCTCTTACATCAGTTTTATAATTACAGTAGTGTAGTATTCATCAGAATTCAGCCTGTCTTCTTAACTGAGCTTATATATTTGTTAGGATTATTACAGCTTTTGTTAGTGGTCATAAGTGTTGATTGGTTGCACCCCAACATATTTTCTTCCCATAAGTCCTTTTATTTTTAGTGCATAGTTTTGTGGTATAGAAGATTTTTTAGGAACACTTGTATCTTGTTGTATCAGAAATGCCTGTATTCTCAAAAATGTCTTGATTTACAAGAAAGTTGAAAAGGCTAATTAAACATCTGGGAAAGACACCCAATGAGATCACTTTCTCTAAGACTCTACAGATTTCATTATGACTTAGGTCTTAATATACCCTGCTGGAATTTTCAAACGAAAACAAATCCATGATGATCAAACAAGTAGACTGAGAGATAAATTTCATTAAGTGGCAAGATAAAGTAATGACTAATGACATCACAACCTTTGCATGTTCTCTCTTCTTTTGCATTTTAGCCCACCAGGAAATCCTGGAAGCACATCTTTGACTTCATATGGATGCATACACACATCCGCATTTATTTGTCCTGTTCTGTAATGATGGTCTTTTAAGTATCTGATACATATGTGTGTGTGGATAGATAGATTGATTAGATTGATTGATTTCTGCAGATGACGATTAGTACAGTATGAGAGAGACTTCATGACTTGGAGAGATCAGCTTGCATAAATGCAGTTGTTCTCTGAAGTAGTTAGCACAACACGGCAGAGCTTAGTCAGGCTCCAGGACAGAATGTAAAGAGCTGAGTCAGGCTCTAGGACAAAAGGCTGTGTGTTTGCCTTGTGCCTCTACCATTTACCAGCTCTGTGACTTAAGTCAAATTCTGAGTCTAACTTTACCTCAACTATCTCCACCTGGAAATAGGGATTCTAACAACAACTATTTCTTACAGGTGTTGTGAAAGTAAACATCGATAAATAGCACTTAGGAGAGCACCTGGCACAGGATGTGATGAATAAATGCCAACCATCAAATTACTTCTCAGCAGGGGTGAGACACTAAACAAGTTTTCTAACTTCATCGAGCTTCTGTTACCCATAAAATGGTAAAATGGTGATGAAACAGGGATACATGGAGGATTAGAGACAATATGTGCATGCAAAGGCATCCTGTAAGACATTCATGCTCATAGCAGGTCACTGAATAAATGACTGACAAATGTATCCTATCTTCTCAGAAAGATCTGGTCATGTTTTAAATCTCTGACACTTTTTCTCATTACTTTTCAAAGACAAGGGAACTCTGATTTATAGCAGGTGTTTGGTGCCCCACAAATACAAAAAACTTTCTGCACTTGAAGAACATGACTTCATACCAAGAAAGTAGTATCTATGCCAATAGTTAGGGTTTCTTTTATTGAATTACAAAATAATAGAGTTTACAGCACAGCCCAGAGCACTAAGATTCTATTTTGGTCTCGTCTTATGTAATTCTATTAACAAATAAGTTGCATGCCAAATTTCTTTAATAAAATATTAGAATAAACACTGAAGAACTACGATAGATTTTAAATTTCTTTTTCCACTCATTAAACCAAACTCCTCACATCAGTCAAGCAGTTTGTATGTCATTGGAGTACACACTATTTTCTATAAATCCACATTATTCCCAATGTGGAAAAAATTTTAAACATAATAAACTCATAACCACTAAGCTGAAATAAAATTCCATGGCATCTGATTTTCTTTTCCTGGAATGCTAGATTGACACATGATTAAGTGTTTGTTATACAAGGGATCTTATCTCAAGTCACTGCTTTTATAGGTTATCTATTATTCTCAAAGTTGATTCAATGTTAACCCTTTTATCTACTTACCTTCTCAAACTTTCCTTATTTTGTAGAAAGGTTTGGGTGGTGAGGGAGATGTGAGACACCCACTGCAATGTTAATTAACATTTTGAACAATAAAGAGATAATCAAGGTGGCTTCTATTTGATGGGAAGAAAGGGGTGACCTTGTGAACACAGAATTCATTCTATGGTAGAGGAAAGTCAAATTATCTGGGCTCTGTTCTGTCATATTTGCGAGGAAGACTCTGGAAGAAGACACGATAGTGGCCCTCTATTCTTCTAATCCAGCTCTTGGAACTTTTCCCAAGATCCTTGAGAAAAAGACCACACACTAAGAGTCACGAAAACTTGAGACTGGTAAGTTGTGCTGGAGATGGAACCTTATCCACCCTAACCAAGAACAAATTAATCAAGACTTGTAGGCCTGGCCACTCAGGAAACAACAGAGAGAAAACCCAGGAGAATAGGCAGAAATGCACCAATGCATCAGTGGTGAAGGTGTGGGCAGTGGAGGAGATGCTGGCATTGGGCCAACCAGGAGGGTCAGCTAAGCTAAACCACCTCTGAGGAGGACTCTGGGCACTCGAGACACGTTAAGGCAGGGGCTAGCAAACAATGACCCATGGGTCAAATCCAGCCCATTTTTGTCCAGCCCTTGTGCTAAGAATATTTTTTACATTATGAAGTGAAGGAAAATTAAAAAAAAAAAAAAGTTTCATGATACAAATACACTGTATGAAATTCAAATTTCAGTGTCCATAAATAAACTTTCACTGGAACACAGCCATATTGTGCCATAATAAGAAAGATATATTTGGTCCCTGCCCACACTCTCCCTTTTCTGTTTCCTGGCACACAGCTCCCCAAACCCTGGGGATCTCCAAGGTGATGGTCTTTTTATGTGCTGATGAGGCAACAGGTGGCTTCGGACTCCTGAATAGCCTGGGATGGGGCCTCCTTGCCAGGGGAACCAACGTGGGATTAGAGGGTTGGAACTTCGCCTCCTACCCAGATTTTTGCGGGGTGGTGGTTGGAGGGTAAGTTAATCACTAACGGCTGATGATTTAATCAACCATGCATATACCATGAAGCCTCCGTAGAGAACCCTAACCTAAGGGGTTGTGGAGAGCTCTTGGGGTGGTGAATGCAAGGTGGTGTTAGGAGGGTGGCACTCCCAGAGAGGGCTTGGAAGTTCTATATCCTTTAATTTATGCCTGTCCCTATGTGTCTCGTCTATCTGGCTATTCTCACGGATGATAGAGTAAGTAAGCTGCTTTCCCGAATCCTGTGTGAATTCTGAACTCTAGTCTATTATTGAACCCAAGGAGGAGGTCGTAGGAACCTTCCATTTATAGCTGGTTGGTTAGAAGGACCAGGGGTGTGGACTTGTGATTAGGATCAGAGGTGGGAGCAGTCTTGTGGGACTGAGTCCTTAATCCATGGGATCAGACAGTAATTCTAGGTGTGGGGTCTCAGAACTGAATTAAATTGTAGGACACCCAGATGGTGCTTTGGATTGCTTGATGAGGAAAATACACATTTGGTGTCAGCAGTGAAGGCCTGAGAGTAGATGGAAAACAGGAGTTCTTAGGTTCTACAAACTCATTCATTTGCCTGTGGCTGAAGGCTGCTGCTTTGGAACAGCAATGGCAGAGCTGAGTAATTGTCACAGAGACCCCAAGGTGCAGCAAAGCCTAAAATATTACTGTCTTTACTTTATGATCTCATAAGACATACATTATTTTGTTTAATCTTCACAACCATCCTATGGGGAGTGAGAGTGTGTATTTTTTACAGAAGACTCTAAAACACAGATTAAGTAACTCATCCTTGGTCATTTCAGAAATAGGAAGTAAACCCAGGAGCCCGTCTGATAATAAGGCCAACATTCTAGTGACTTTGAAATATGGGGGCTGTTTATATACTATAAGGATTATTATGCCAATTCCTCTACCAATAAATTTAATCTGGGAAAACAAGGATTAAATTTATCTGCTAAAATAGAAGGTCAGATTATTGTTCCTATGGACTGAGGGAATGAACCTAGATATTTCAGAAGGGCAGGTGCTAGAGGCCCTTTCGGGATCCCAGTGAGCTCCTTTCTTTTCTTTTCTTTTCATTTTCATTTTCCTTTTTTTTTTTTTTTTGGTCTTTTTGTCTTTTCTAGGGCTGCACCCATGGCATATGGAGGTTCCCAGGCTAGGGGTCTAATTGGAGCTGTAGCCACCAGCCACAGCCACAGCCACAGCAAGGCCAGATCCAAGCCACGTCTGCAACCTATAGCACAGCTCATGGCAACGCCAGATCCTCAACCCACTGTGCAAGGCGAGGGATTGAACCTGCAACCTCATGGTTCCTAGTTGGATTCGTTAACCATCTTTTTTTTTTTTTTTTTTTTTAATGTATGGCCATACCTGCTAGATGCTAGGGGTCGAATTGAAGCTACAGCTGCAGCCTACATCACAGCCACAGCAACACCAGATCTGAGCCTCATCTGCCACCTACACTGCAGCTTGTGGCAACACCAGATCCTTAACCCACTGAACAAGGCCAAGGGTTGAACCACATCCTCAAGGATACTAGTCAAGTTCTTAACCCACTGAGATACAACGGGAACTCCCCCTGAACTCTTAAGGAGATCCCCTTTTACAAAATTTTACTTTAAGCCTCTCTGGTTTTAGGAATCAAAGAAGAAAACTAGAAAGACTGTGGGTGTTTGTGACATATTTAAAAGGAGGGTTATGGTAGAGGAATACATTATGGGAAAGTATACATTTTTTTTTTCAGCCACACCTGCAGCATATGAAAGTTCCTGGGCCAAAGACTGAATCCAAGCTGCAGCTGCAACCTACGCCACACCAGATCCTTAACCTACTGTGTCAGGCAGGGGACTGAACATCAAGCTACAGCAAAGATACCACCAGCTCCTTAACCTGTGCACCACAGTGGGAATTCTGGGAAAGAATATTTTTCTGAGAAATTTTCCTTTAAAATCCTAGGGAAAAGGCTAATAAAAGTGAAAAGAAGAGCTGGATTAGAATAACACTTACCCAGAAGAGAGTTACATCTTGAGTAAGACCTCTCTCTTCTACAATTCACTCAGTGCTTCAACAGGAGACCCAGGAGAAGAAGTTTCTCAGTAGCTCAAGGGGGAAGGAGACTCTGATTGGTTAGAGGCTAACCAGTCTACAGGCTAACCAGTCAGGATCCTTCTTGAGTTTTCAACAGTACAGCTCTTTCTGATCCCTTTTTTTCTTTTCTTTTCTTTCTGATTCTTGAGACAGAATCAGAAATGTATTTTGTGGCTGACATAGACAGATCCTTGAAGCCTCTACTGGAACTAGGCCAGCAAAAGAAATGCCACAAATTCAGATACAAATTCAATTCACTCTGAATTTTTATATGGTGATTAGTTCAGAAGAAATCATTACCAGCAATGCCATTTTGGCTTCTGAACATAGACATTGCAGGAACATATATTTGGATACTCACAACATACATGCTGAGAAGGCTGAGTTCTTTCCCATTAACTCTGAAACCACAACCATAGTGTTTTACTGGCTTCTCCTCTCTGACTTAAAATACAGAGCTTTCAAAGAAACTTCCCTGCTCAGAGAAAACCCAAATAATATTTCTTCCTTGTTTCAGTACCTCTTACATCAAAGTCAACATGGAGACATGGGCATTGACATAACAGAAGTTTCAAACTCTAAGAGACATTAGAGACTGTTTATTGCCAGCCTTCCCATTGGCAGATGGCATAACATAAATCTTATGATTTGGCCCAAACTGCAAGGCTCCTGAGGTACAGGGGTCAGACAGAAACTGAGGCAATTAATTTGACCTTGAGTTCAGAGTTCACTCCCATATTCTCAATCGCCTCCTCAACAGAGATGCAGAGACGCCCTCCCTTCTGTGGACCCCCCTCCCCACAATTGCTGCAACTTCTTTGATAAAAATTTTACCCTTTGTAATTTAAAGTTCCATCCTTGATCATTCAAGAGTTATCAAACATGCTCTATTTTAGTCCAACTGGAGACTTAGTATTCATGGACATGTTATACTAATATTAATATGCCCAATAACATGGTTTTGGCCATCCACGGTTTTTAAAACATTTCCCCAGGCTCTTTTTCATGATTTTATCATCATCTTTTGCACTTTCTCAAGAAGCTATCTTTAGTCCTTTTTAAATTCTCTAAACATATTTTTTAAATACCCATCCTCATTACCCTGTCTTTGCCACTTAAATGAAAGTTAAGTATGTTTCCAGCCTTAATCTATCTACCCAATGCAGATCACAATTTATCCAACTTTAGACTTGCAGTATGTTAATTTATACTGAAATTGAAAGACAGGACTACCAGCTTGAAGCCATCTGGTATAAACATGGATGGGATAGAGATATATTAAGTTTTTACTATACAGTTCACTTTTCCGTTATTTCCCCTGGATCTTCTGTATGTGTAGTACAAATGCACTTATGGAGATAACACACAACTTGAGAAGAAATAATTTCCAAAAGATTTTCCTCTATATTTTCCTTTTCTATTTTATCATTTTGAATTAAGCTGTTCTATTGATTTTTATTATTTTTATTGATTATTTTATTTTCCTCTTTATCATTTTCATTACTTTATTATTTATTTATTTATTTATTTACCTTTTGGGGGCAGAGAAAAATCTCACTATTCACAGAAATGGGTGAATTCACTGAGGTCATTTGACAATGAAGAGAAATTGAATACACAAGTCATGAACAGAAGGGCATGGCATGGGGAAGACCAGTGTAAGTGAGTGTGAGGGATGCAAGAAGTTGTGGGAAGGGCAGGAAAGGATGGTGCTAGAGATAATTACAAAATTAGAGCTGGCATCAGTGGTGACTGACTAGGTCTGAGGACGAGGATGACTTTGAGGTTCCATCTGGAAGGACGATGTGCTATTAATAGAAAGAGGCAGCAGAAGGAAGTTAATTTTGAGAAAAGGGACGGGGAACTGTGCTTTGTATACACAGATCCTGAATTGTTAGTGGGACATCTAGGTAGTGATGTATCTGAAAATTGTATTATTTAATTAAGGAGCAAAGAACAGGTTAGCAGGAAGAATCTGTGGTCCTCCACACAAAGCAAGCCATTAAAATCAATTTAATTCAAACTGTTTAATGTCAAAAGGCTGTAAAAGAGAGAAGATGGTCATATTGATTACTCTGGGGGATGTTTACATTTAAAAATTGAAGAGAGATGCTATGACTCAGGTGAAAAAGCAGGAATCAGAAAGATATGATGAAAATGAAAAAGAAGAAGACACATGTTCAAAAAGAGGTGTGTTTTGGGAGCCTGAAGAGGGTAAGGGGG
This sequence comes from Phacochoerus africanus, assembly GCF_016906955.1. Classification (NCBI taxonomy): domain Eukaryota; kingdom Metazoa; phylum Chordata; class Mammalia; order Artiodactyla; family Suidae; genus Phacochoerus; species Phacochoerus africanus. Next base: position 44,328,924 of record NC_062553.1, on the reverse strand, counting down.
TTGTTAGTCAGTTAGGGCTGCCATAAAAGTACCATAAACTAGGTAACTAGGTTCCCTATACAATAGAAACTCATTTTCTTGCAGTTCTGGAGTCTGGAAGTCCAATGTCAGGGAGTTAGCATGGTTGAGTTTTGGTGAAAGCTGTCTTTCTGGCTTGCAGATGCTACCTTCTCAAAGTATCCTCACATGGTATTGAGGAGGGAGGGGCACTAGTTCTCAGTGTCTCTTCTTATAAGGGCACTAATCCCATCATGAGGTCTTGTAACAGGGAAGAATAAATCTGACTCCATATTGTATCTGCTTCTTTGGCTCTAACTTTTGTATTCTACTGCTTTTGCTAAAAGTTAATCACTAAATGGATGTTGCCTATAACTGAAAATACGCATAATGGCCCATCTCTGGGAACCCTGCCTCACATGCCTGAGCATTAAGCCAGAATTGCTTTGCTTAGCACACAGGAAACCTCCTGACCAGGCCTACCTATGACTCGCTGCAGAAAGAACAAATGAGCACATCCCCACTCAAAGTCTGGCAGTAACTAGGAAATAGTGCAACATCTTTTTTTACTTTATCTGCTCACCTCCCCCTCTTTGTTTTATAGAAGAAAATATCCTCCAAACTCTGGCAAGATGGTTCTTTGGGACACAAGTCCATCATCTTCTGGGTCTGCTGGCTTTCTTAATAAAGTCAATATTCCTTATCCCAACAACTTCTCTCTCAATTTACTGGCCTGTTCTGTGGTGAGCAGTATGACTATGGACTTGATAATAGTCCTGCCCTCATCACCTCATCTAAACTTAATACTAGCCAATGAACATTTCTTTAATTTCAATAATATTAGTCATGACATAAAATCTCATCAGAATGTCAAAAATTTAAAGGTCTGACAATGCCAAGGCTTGACCATGGGGAATAAACGGAATTTTTCATAAACTGCTGGTGGGAATGTAAAAAGTAAAAAAGACTTTGGAAAGCAGTTTGGTGGTATCTTAAAATGTTTAACATATCCTACCATACCACCTAGCTATTCTAAGTATTTACTCATAAGAAATGTAAATATAAATTCAAACAAAGATTTTCACACAAACATCTATGAAGCAGCTTTACTTGTAATAAGCAAAAACTGGAAAAAATTTAAATGTATTTGATTAAGTGAATGAATGAAAAAGATGTTATATAGCCATACATGCAAAGAACTGTTGCCAGCAGACACATGCAACAGAGAAAGTAACTCTCAAAATCATTATCTGAGTGAATGAGGCTACACATATAAGAGTCTACACTGTGATATTACTTTGCATAAAATCTAGATACTGCAAGCAAACCTATATGTAAAGAAAGCCGATCAACAACTGCTTGGGGATAGAATGGAGGCACTAACTGGAAAGGGATAGAGAAAACTTTTAGAGTAATAGAAATGATTTTTATCTTGATTGTGGTGGTGGTTTCATAGGTGTATACATCTGTAAAATCTTTTCCAATTATATATATATTTTTTTGTATTTGGAGGACTAAAAGAACCAAAATGAAATAAATTCCAAAATACATAAATAATAAGCCCATGGAGAAATGAGACCCAGACTTTTTCATCCAAGATGAAGGGGTAGAAGGTAACAGAATCCGGGGGTCAAGAGCAGCTGGTAAACATTTATCAGACTTTTAGATGTTGCATGACAGATTAGAACATTGAAGAGCCCCACAGCTAGGACTGACTTTTCTTTCACACCTAATGTATAAATAAAACACACGCACATCTGATAGACGACACATGAAGAGGAAGAAAAAACTGACCTACAGTCAAGAAAAAATAGTCAACAGAAACAGACCAAGAAATGGCCCAGATGTTGTTAACAGACGGGAACTTTAAAACGATCATGATAAATATATGAAAGAATCCAGTGGCATGGTTGAATAGTATGCATAAATAGGAGTTTCTATTAAGAAATTGAATGTAAAGAAAAAAAAAACAATTGGAAATGCTAAAAATGAAAAATGCAACAACAATAATAAAGAATTCCATTTAACATGACAGGAAAGGATCCATGAACATGAAGTCAGGTTAATGGAAATAACCCCAATGAAAACACAAAGAATAAAGAGTGATAAAATAGGAGTGCATGTGAAATCTGTTAACAATATCAAAAGGTCTAACATACATGTATTTAGAGTCCAGGAAAAAAAAGAGAAAGAGAGGAAAAGGAAGCAGAAAAATATCTGCACAAATAATGGCTGGGAATATTCCATATTTGAGGATAGGATCACACACAGATCCAAGAAGCTAATTAAACCCTACATGTGATAAATACAAAGAAAACTACATCTAGGTATATTGTTATCAAACCACTGAAATTCAAAGATAAAAAGAAAACTTTTAAAAAACATCGGGGGGGGGGGAGAAAATAAAGAGAAAGAAAATGATATGATTTTTACTTACTGTTCATCAAAACAATAGAGCTAGCAGATAATGGAACAAAAATGTACGGGCTGAAAGAAGAAAAAACAAACCTCTTTACCTTACATATCCAACAAAACATTCTTCATGAGTTAATACAAACAAAAAGTAAAAAAAAAAAAGAAGAAAAGAAATTCCTTAAACATTACATTCATAACAACTTTAGACTGGTGGAGAATTTTAAAATACTTTATTTTAATTTAACTAAATTAGTATTAAATGTATTATTTTTTCTTATTTTTTGTTTGTTTTAAATTACATGGCCATACCCATGCTATATGGAAGTTCCCTGGCCAGGGATCAACTCTGCATCCTCATAAACACTAGTCAGATTCTTGACCCACTGCTGAGCCACAACAGTTCTGAAACTCCCAGGAACTACTTTTTCTTGTTTTATGTATTTTATTTGGAGGTTCACAGACCATTTGAAGCAAACCTTAAAATATTGTGCTAGAGTCTCATCTGACTATTGTAAAAACAAATGCTATTGATCGTATACAAAACTGTTTATAAACCATCAGAAAAATTTGTAGATAACCAGTTAAAGTGATAAGGCATAGTTTCATAGAGGATTAACTCTACCTGGCTAAAATAGTGTTTCTGCCACCAATGCAATATATGACATTTAGGCAAATTACTTTTTCTTGACTTTGTTTCCTCATCTTTAAATTAAATAATAAATGTAAAACACTTCTAGAGGGGTTCAATAAAGGTAATTAGGTTTTAACAATGCTTGGAATATAGTATTTACTTAATGAATGTTATCATTACCTGAAATTGAGTGTAAATTCTTCTAGCACCTTGATGTTGCTCTGTCCAAGCCTGATTAACTCTGAAGCAGTAGTTGTCAACTTGTGCAAAGCACTGCACGCTCTTGGCTTGGGGTATGCTCCGAGACTCTTTCACAGGATGTGCAAGGTAAGAACTATTTTCATAACAGCACTCAGATATTATGGGCCCTTTCCATGCTCATTCTCAAAGTCTACAGTTCAGCCTTGCAGAAGTTCTACACTGTCTTCATCCAACAGCCAATGTAATGTGTGCACAGGTAGAATTTTCTAAGGCAATAAGTTTAGGGTCTAAATGTATGTATTTTCAGGGACTAACTCAACTTGTTCTCAAAACTTTTACTGTGCTCCGCTTATCTATCATTGGTTATATTTGCTATGATCTCTGTAACTTTGTTATTGTCCAATAAATCACCATTTTGAATTTTCAAGTTTTTCTTATACTATACCTACTTGTAAACACGAGAAATAACTACACTTGGTGTTTTGTTTTGCAGTAATATTAAATGATAGTAACTCTTCTAAATTTTAAATTTTCACTTCAGCAGTTATGATTTTAAAATTGAACAATATACATTTTACTTCAAAGAAAAATTTATTTATATTTCCCTTATATTTAAGAACAGATTTTTGGCTTAAAAAGAGAGAACTGGAAAACTTGCTCAATCCATAGTGACACCATCTACATCTACCATGATAGTTTGACAGCTTTCTAATACTCAAAGGTTTCTTGATGAGAGTAGTGATGATATTAATTAATGTGATTATTTTAATACCATATAATACAGTACAAAATTTGTCAACATTTGGAAGATCTGCAAAACAAGCTGAGCCTGTATCTTCTAATGAACATGGCATCACAAATTCATGTGCAGATAAAGGATCCATTCACAAAACAATGGATTTTTGTTGTTGTCTTTTTAGGGTCACACCTGGAGCATATGGAAGGTCCCCAGGCTAAGGGTCGAATCAGAGCTGTAGCTTCTGGCCTGCACCACAGCCACAGCAGCACAGGACCTGAGCTGTGTCTGCAACATATAGCACAGCTCACGGCAATGCCAGATCCTTTAACCATTTAGTGAAGCCAAGGATCAAACCCATGTCCTCATGGATACCAGTCGGGTTTGTTACCAATGAGCCACAACAGGAACTCCAGAACAATGGATTTTAATGGTTTCAGATCCCGTATGGCAAGTAACCTTTATAAAATGGGCACTTATCAAATTTTGAAATTTTTGTACCAAAAGAATATCTACAGCTGTCTTGAAACATATTAAGCCACTCCTACCTGTTTGCTGTAAGGCTGAGTTTTTTCATATGCTTCAACCAAGATAAACTGAATGTGTTAAATATTGAAAACATGTTATGTTTTATTTCAAACAATTATATATTTTTCTAGGAATTAAAAACAAAGATAAACAAAAACAAGCCAACATTGGACCCTAAAAGACTGTCTCATATAGGGGTTGGTGAGTAGAGAGAATAAAAATGCACAAATTCAAGTTAAGGATCTAGCATTGCTGTGAGCTGTACTATAGGTCACAGGTGCAGCTCAGATCCTGTGTTGCTGGGGCTGTAGAATAGAACAGAAGCCACAGCTCTGAATCGATCCCTAGCCTGGGAACCTCCATATGCCTTGTGTGTGGCCCTAAAAAAAAAAAGAAAAAAAAAGCACAAATTAAGTGAACTGTGATCTATCATGGCATGCAATGGTGACATAAAAAATCTGCATCTAACCTTGACATGGTACAGTGGTATTGCTTCCTGAAATAAATGACACTAAGCTGAGCCCTACTGAATAAGTAGGAAATAATAAGGTAAAGAAAAGAAGAAAGGGTATTCCAAGGGGCAGAAAAATATGTGCAAAAAGAAAGACAAAACAAGAATTTGGTGGCAAATTGCAGCAAAGACAAATGGCAATAACACAGAATTCAAGTAGGAAAATAACAGACATTGGGAGCAAATTAGACAGTAAAGTAGGGCTGTCAGATTACCCCCCTGAAGTTGTGAACACTTAAAATGGTGTGTGACACAGCAGGTAGCAAAAATTCATGGTACGCATGCAACGACCAGTGATCATTTATCAAGGCCAGCTAATGTTTACATAGCCAAATACCACTTCATTATGTATAAAATAGACTAACAGCACAGAGCTCCCAACATCCACTAACCATTGAGACAGCCAATATTAAGAATAACTACACAGACATTACTCCAGTTTTTCTGAGATAGACAATCAGACCTGAGCTGCACCTGTGACCTACACCATGGCTTACAGCAATGCAGGATCCTTAACCCACTGAGCAAGGCCGAGGATTGAATCTGCACTCTCACAGAGAGTAGGTTGGGTTCTTGACTTGCTGAGCCATAATGGGAACTCCAGTAAAGATATTTCTTCAACACCAATGAGGAAAAATAAGAGGGAACCAAAAGTGTGAGCAAATAGCTCTTTTCAGGACTTTCTCTCCTTCCTGTTGAACTCCTCCTTCCTGTTTGAGTGCCATGTTGTTAACCCAAAGTGCTTTACCTTTCTTATCAAAGCCCCACATGCTAGGGTTTCCCGTAAAACCATGCTCTTGATTGAAGGCAGACAGCAATATAATAAAAGTGAATTTTTCTCTTGGACACACAAGATTGTGTTACTCTTCTGGGTAAAAGAGTTATCCTGTGACCTCCTAGAGGTACCCTCCAAAGGACTGTGTCAATACACAAATGTTGGGCAGGTCCAATGGGAGGGAAATTTGGGTGGAGTATGCATGGCCTTATGATACCCATGATATTCAATCTTCTTGTTCTTGGACAAGCCGATAGGTGTGTGTAAGTGATAATACAGCCTAAAGTCAGGATAAACCCTTACAGCCTCAAAGGGGAAGCTAGAGGGAAAGAGGAAGGGGAGAAGAAGAGCAAAATCAGTTAGGATGACCTGCTATTCAACAGACTGTCAAATATCACAGCTCTCTCACATACCACTATGAAAACTTTTTAGTGTAAGATGACACAGCAAGAGCTTAGGAATATTACTCTAAACAGTCCCCACAGAAAAGAACCCAAAACAGGTGCAACGGCATATTAAATTGTTATCTGAAGTAAGATGAATAAAGAAGAATGTTAATTATAATGAGTGACTGCAAATATTTTAAGACATTGAAAAAATGAAATTTTATCCTGAATTTTCAATGGGAGGACTGCCTTTTGTTAATCACATTTGTAAATGTCCAGTGCTGACCCAGCATAAGAATCTCTTGCTTTGAATCTTGACATAAGAAGTCTTGAATGGATTTACAATGAGATCCTGCTGTGTAGCACTGAGAACTATGTCTAGATACTTACATCTCAACACAACAATGGGAGGAAAAAGTATATATACAAGTATGTGTAACTTGGTCCTCATGCTGTACAATGGAAAATAAATAAATTAATTAATTTTTTAAAAAAAGAAGTCTCGACACCATTAGCACATTCATCTTAACATCCTCCATGTTACATCTGTAATCCTCTAAATTCTTCACCCACAGGAAGAATTGACCTATACTGGATGAAGTTTTATATTCACAACTATACAACTTAAAAGTTCATATTATACTAATGAAACACTGAAATTTTTGGTCTATGTTTAACTAACTTAACAATATGAACCACCTGTCATTTAACTACTTATAATAGAGCAACTGAAGCTGCAGAATGATTGAAAATTAAGAATAAGCAACTAACAATTTCAGTGTATACATATAAAATGAGATTAGTAACATAACAAAAGTCTTCTGGTAAAAACACACTATATTAAAGGGTTTGTCAGCTCTGTGGATGGAAACACATTATGCAAGGTGAGGAACAAAACAATTTCCATGTTAAGCCTAGAAATACATATTTTATAATAACCTATAAAGGAAAAGAATATGAAACATATACCTGAATCACATTGTTTCACACCTGAAAGTAACACAACACTGTAAATCAACTATACTTTGATAAAAAAGAAATAATGATAGAAAATATTGGCAAAGTCTAGAAATGCATATCAAACTCTGAATAGCTGGAAGTGATTTATGAAGGTCTAATTAAAAGTAATGAATACGCAATACATCCTTTCCCCTAAACTCAAAAGAACAAAATGGTTCCACATTTCCTAATAAATAAAGGCACTGTTTACAATAGCCAAGACATGAAAACAACCTAAATGTCCACTGAGATATGAATGGATTAAGAAGATGTCATACATACAAACAGTGGAATACTACTTAGCCATAAAAACAAAGAATTCCATTTGCAGCAAGATGGATGCAACTAGAGATTTTCATACTGGAGGTCAGAAAGAGAAAGACAAATATCATACGATATTACTTGTATGTGGAATCTAAAATATGGCACAAATTAACTCAATTACAAAAGAGAAATAGACTCACACAGACTTGTGGTTGCCAGGTGAGGGGGCAGAGAGTGGGTGGAGTTTGGGGTTAGTAGATGCAAACTACTACATTTAAAATGGATAAGCAAGGAGGTTGTCCTGTACAGCAAAGGGAACTATATCCAGTCTGTTGGGACAGACCATGATGGAAGATAGTATGAGAAAAAGAATGTGTATATATGTATGACTGGGTCACTATGCTGTATAGCAGAAATTGATACAACACTGAAATCAACTATACTTTAATAAAAATAAAATAAAATTTTAAAAAATAAGAAAGGTTCAGGTGACATCATGGCCTTGTTACCTAACCCCTTTTTACCTTAAATCTTTTTATAAATATTCTCCAGCACAGCCTCACTGCTCTGAGCAGCCCAAGTCATAGCACACATTTTTTACCAGAGTTTCATGATGCATGGAACACTTCTATTACATGTCTGTGAAAGGGATGGGAACTAAACAGAAATGGCATCTCTTCCCGTTGGGGAAAGCGGACAACTCAGCAAGTAATTATAGCAGAGATAAGACAGAGAAAGACAAATATCACCGGCTATGGCTTGTATGTGGAATCTAAAAAAAAAAAAAAAAAGATACAAATGAACTTAATTGCAAAAGAGAAACAGATTCGGAGACATAGAAAACAAACTGGTTACCAAAGGAGAAGGGGGGTAATAAATTAAAAGTTTGAAATTAACATATACACACTTTATGTATCTATAACGTAGATAAACAACAAAGACCTACTGTATACTGTACAGGGAACTAGACTCAATATTTTATAATAACCTCTGAGGGAAAAAGACTCCGAAAAAGAATAGAGATATATATGTATAACTGAATCACTTTGCTGTACACCTGAAACTAACATGATATTATAAATTAACTTATACTTAATTTAAAAAAAATCTCTTGGGGTAGAACATGATGGAAGATGATATGAGGAAAAGAATGTATGTGTATATATATACACACACACACATATATGTATGACTGGGTCATTTTTATAGTGATACAACACTATAAATCGACTATACTCTAATAACCACATTTTTTAACTTACAGCATAGGATGATAATGGGATAGATGCCCAAAGGAAGTTAGTTGCAGGAAAACAAGACAAGGCCCTCGATTCAGACTTAAAGAGCAGAGAAGTTTTCTGAGAAGGAGAGCCTAGTTTGAGACTTAAAGGCTGAGTAGGTTCAGGCTCCTCAAAGATGGAGCTGGGGCAAGGGAATCTAGAAAGGCAGGGGGTTCTGTTACCCAGGAAGGAATGCTGCAGAGGTGGGGGGGTGAGAAGGGATAGCCTTGCCAGCTCCCCCTCAGTAGGTTGGTCTCACTCACACACACTCACAGGCTTCCTGAACCACCCTCTTCCTTTCCTCCATCTAGGACACTCTCCATTCTTCTCTGTGGTTGTTAAATCCCAAGGTCCTGCAAATCCATCATCCTTGTGCTATTTGAAAATCTTGGCTAAATGCCAGACAGTCCCTAGAAAGCCTGCCTCCATAGTTCCCTTCTGTGCAACTCTGGTCTTTCAAGTTCTTGAAAACTTATCAAAATGGCACCACAAATATTGCACTCAAGGTTAAGTGTTAACATATATAATTCTGAGACTGTTTCTGGGTTCTGTTACCTCTATACACAGACTTTAAACTCCCTCGAGTTAGGAAATGTCATAAACTGTATGTCTTCCTCAGTGATGAGCACAATCCGTACCAAAGTTCGTTGTGAGAAGGACAAAGAAATGACCAGCCTCTGAGGAGTATCAAAAAATATAAAGTAAGCTGAGGCTTTCAAAGATCACAAATGCAAAAAAAAAAGTATTCTTTTAATTCTTGTTATTATTTCCAGATACAGTGGTGATAACAGCATTTATTGGCTATAGGAAAAAACCACTGGTTGCTGGGGATGAAGAAATTCAAATTCAAGCACCTGACTAGACATGCAGAACTATTTTATTCTGGCTTGGCTTAATCTCAGTTCCTCAAGAAAATATTATTAGATCAGCAAAAGCAAGACAAAAATAGAAATAACAAATTCAAGGCCCAAGGTACAGTATGATGGTAAGTATTATTCTAAATGAATTTAAGTCCATTAATTTGGAGACATTTCGTTACAAAGCACTTAAAGCATCTGCAGATGTGCTAAGAAAATAGTCAAAATCATTCTTTTAAAATATTCTGATAAAGAGTTGATAGAGAGCAAAGGATCCAGTCCTGGTCTTAATTTTCAAAACAGAAAAGGTGGGTTCCAACAACTTTTACCTAGAGAGCTTAACACTGACTCCAGGCACAATTCCTAAAAGATTCTTAAAATTGCAGTATGTAAGCATTCAAAATGTGAAGTGTGTGAAGTGTTGTTACCTACCAGCTAGCAAGAGGTCACAAGGACCTTATCATTACAAACTAACCTACAGCATAGGATGATAATGGGATAGATGCCCAAGGGGAGTTAGTTGCAGGAAAACAAGACAAGGCCCTCGATTCAGACTTAAAGAGCAGAGAAGTTTTCTGAGAAGGAGAGCCTAGTTTGAGACTTAAAGGCTGAGTAGGTTCAGGCTCCTCAAAGATGGAGCTGGGGCAAGGGAATCTAGAAAGGGGGATTGTTTGCTTTTATTTCTACAGGGTTACTTGACAGCTATTCTGCAGAAAGTGGAAGTGCATTCCAGCAAGGAATCTGACCAAGTCTGTCACAATACACGCCTGGGCCACACAAAGGAATATAAACTCTGAGGAAAGAGAGCTCTTTGACTAAAAGCTTCTTGAACAGCCTTACAAAGACGACTAATTCATGGGCTCCTGTAAAGCAGGGATCATGCCAAACAGCCTTCCTGTTCACCATTTTGCACAGTTACTGGATGAGAATATTACCTGTACTGTGATCTGATCTGTTCATGCCTCTAAAGTGGGAAGAATGGTTACTCTGTATCATAGAATCAGAATCCAAAAATATCTTGACCTTCTAGAACAAGAGGCTAACTGAAGGTAAAGATTAAGTTCAATTGCAGTAGGTACTTTATTGTTTTATTTTTATTTTTTGCTTTTTAGGGATGTACTGAGGCATATGGAAGATCCAAGGCTAGGGATCGAATCAGAGCTACATCATAGCCACAGCACCGCGAGATCCGAGCCACATCTGTGACTTACACCACAACTCAAGGCAACTCCAGTTCCTTAATCCACTGAACGAGGCCAGGGATCGAACCTGCATCCTCATGGATACTAGTCAGATTCATTTTCACCACACCACAAAGGGAACTCCTGCAGAAGGTATTTTAAAAAGTCCCAAATCTAGTGGCCAAATGGACAAATTGAGAAGAAGCATATCTGCAAAAGAGTATGCAAAAAGATGCATAATTAAAGTGTAGCATAGATGCAAAAAAAAAAAAATGAGATGAGGACAGGTTAGATTTTAGGATGATTTACCATTTGCTACCCAGAGGAGAAAACTGGGTATAACCAAAAGTGGTAGGATACTCTTTTTTGTTCAGCTCTTTGGACCATACTTTCAGAAAAACAGGAGTGCAGCCAGAGGAGAAATTTACTGATGCTAATAACCTTCTCAAACTATGCCAATTAAGGATGAGTTGAAGGAACTGAAGATTACCATTGACATCATATTCATATTATATCTCAGCTGTCATCTATAAAAGCTTTCTGTATAAGTACTCAAAGAGGCAAAAGTTGGGATATGAATATTATTGAGGCAAATAGCAGAGGTCAATATAAGAAAAGAGTTCTTATGCTCAGAACAAGTCAAATAGAGGAATGGCTCCCATGTTCCCGATTAATCTTTTTTAAATTATAGTTGATTTACCGTGTTATGCCAATTTCTGCTGTAGAGCATAGTGACCAGTCATACATACACACACCTTCTTTCTCTCATACTATCTTCCATCATGTTCTATCCCAAGAGATTGCATATAGTTCCCTGTGCTAGCTTTCTAAATTGATCTTAATATTTTCCTTGAATTTAGAAACAAGGTCATCTACTAAGAATGGAAAAATAAAAATAATTTTGAGTGGATAACCTTGGAAACTCTGGAACATGTATTATGGAAAATTTGATAGGAATTGTCCAAGAAAGAATAAAGGAATTGCCTAGTGCTGTTAACCACCCCTGCAGCTGAAGAGTTAGAATGAATCAGATTCTAGCAGGTCAAGAGGCAAGAGATCTGAGGGTTGGAGCAGGGCTGCCACTGCTATCCAAAGTAAGTGTGGTGAGTAAAGAGAGAGCAGCAAGAGAAATGTGGGAATGGCTGAGGAGCAGTCGCAGGAGAGGAGGGTGGTGAGGGGGGGAACTTACTGGAAGGCCAGGAGGTGGTGGTCAGAAAGACAGTCTAAAATTCTCAGCTTCTTCAGCTGGGCAGTTCTAAATGATGTGAAGGCCGAGGTGGGTGAATACCCATGGATTCCCAGAGGGAAACAGCATAGGCTAAGGTTCTGTGGATCTAATGTGTAGATGTTGAGTGACCTTCTAAGCAATGATGGCTGATCAAAGTGTAGAAAGAAAACCCTCTGTTAATTTAGATTCCCAAGGGAAGCAGAATATTCAGGAGGTCAATAAGCACTGGTCCCAGGGAGAGGGTGACACTAGTGAAGGGTATAAATGTAGAAAGGTAAATGGTAGTTAGGCCATGGTGAAAGGAATAAGTTACAAGCAGTTCTGAACAGGCTGCAGGCCAGGGAGTGTGCATAGGACCAAGATCATGAGAGCTCACGTAGGCTTCTTGCAAAACAAATACTGATGCCAAGATGATATGCTTGAACAGAATAACCTACAGCACCAAGACATCAAAAACTGAATTCAATAATTACAAACACAATTAAGCTTATTAGACACCCACTCTGTGCCAGACAAGGATAAATATCTTGAAACAGAGTTTGATAGTGATATAGACATCTGAACAAGTTTTTTTTTAATTGATTAGTATTGTTTTTCATCTTTTCAATTTTATTGAAGTGTAGTTAATTTACAATATTTTGAAAATTTCTACTGTACAAAGTGATTCAGTTATGCATATACACACAACCATTCTTTTTCAGATTCTTTTCCCATATAGATTATCAGAGAATATTGGGTAGAGTTCCCTGTGCTATATACAGCAGGTCTTTTTAATGTAAGGTGGCATAGAGAAAGAGGACGTGAAGTTATGTTAGGCCTGGAAAACAATTCAGGATTAAGAGGCTTTCCCTAGACTACCCAGATCCCTTTGCCTGGGTGTCCAGCCAACTGTCTCCTGTTGGCTTCTTGCTAATTGCCACTTTGATGAGAAGGAGTTAGTTATATGAGAGTGAATTAACTTGACTTGCCTTTGAGTTTCTGAAAGGGAGGGTTCATCTTAATAAAAAGATTATTGTTGGCCAGAAAGGATTTCAGGTAAGCAACTACAAGCAGCTGAGAATTAGATTTTTGTGGCAGGGTGGGTGGGGGTGGATTATGTCCCAGAGCCCCTCCAGTTTTATAAGGTAGTCACTCTCTCCTGTTGCTGCCAAGCGAGTTTGGCTTAAAGTTCTTCACTCCTGACAAATAATAATCCTATTCAGATTCCGCAAGCCTCGAGGCTATAGGAAGAAAAAGCCTGTTGGCTTGCACTCAGAGGACAGAAAAATAGATGAACTAGGTCAGACACTTCCAAACTTTTTGAAAGAAACAAAAGAAACAAATGTGATTTAGGATGAACAAAAAAATGCCAATGCCAAATAAGTCAACTAATCTAAGAGCAACTACATTTGTTCAACTAAATAACTACAAATTACCAAAAGTTTTCTTGTATCAAGAGGGAGATACTCAACTAAAAGTATTTGTACAGACACCAAACAAATATTTACTGAACATATCTAGGTGGCTAGAAACTAAAAACCATTGAAATCATTGGTATTTTGGAAGGAAAAATAGCTTTCTACAAATATGCAGAAAATTAATAAACAGTAATGTTTAAGAAAAGTTTTGGGTAATTATTTATAATTAAGTGGTATAAAAATCAATGACATAAAAGTTATATATCCTCACAAACATAAAAGAAAACTAAGCTACTTCCTGGCAAATCTGACAGTCATAATGGAAATAACAATTTATCATTTTCTTCTTTACTTTTTAGTACAATATTAATGCCAAAAGGTTTTTCAAAATAGTACCTTAAAAGAAGATTATTTAATAAACGATAGTTATAAGAGATAGGAGGACCAAACTTTGTGAAGCTACATTTCCTTCGGCATGCTCATAAATGACAGAAAACTATCTAGGACATGTTATTTTATACCTGGATATCTCGTAGCAGGAACTCTAAGAGGCTTTTTGTATGCATACACTAGGAAACACCACACCAAGCATAAGTATTTGTATTAGATTTTAAAGAGAAAAATAAAATTCTTACTTTCTCTGTCATACACTAGAAAAAAAAGATCTTACAGCACAAGGAGAAAAAGAGGGTACTATTCTATTCATTACAAATTTCTATCAAATAAACTTCAGCCACTTAAGTTTCCTGATACATTTAAAAACATGTAAGTGGGGAGTTCCCACTGTACAGCAGCGGGTTAACGATCTGGTGTTTCTGTGGCCACAAGGGTTCCATCTCTGGCCCAGGGTGCAGGAAAAAAAATACAAGTGGATCTTTTACATATGAGATGTTTAATTACTGTAACAATATTTTCATTATTCTAAATTTTCATACTATTTTATGTCTACAGGCTTTATAGAGAGAGCCTACTTTTTTGACATGAGAAAGTATAGCTTACATATTTTAACGCTGTGATTCTTATTTTCTTATTGAGTCAAGGATCTCTCTGGATATCTGAGAACTCTGGATTATCTCCCTAAAAATGCAGTGACTCAAATGTTCAAATAAAAGTTTAGGGACTCTAGGACTCCTTGAAGCAATCCACAGACGGAGCTGTTTAATAATTGCTCAGATAGAGAGTACAGTCAACAGGGGCAACCTCCAACTGAAAGCGTAATAAAGTTTATGCAGCTTTTTGACAAATTAAGGTTCACTTTGAAATTTTAGACATTGATATTTTTGTTATATTGTTACTATTATTGATTTTTACCACTCTTTATAATATAGTGCCTGGAATAACAACTCCTGAAAGAAAAAAAAATAGCCATTTTAGGAAAAGCAGCAGATCACTTCTACACTACAAACCAAAAATTTCTACCCATCACTGAACGCTCCAGCGTTTATCTATGTGTCATCAGATGGTTAACGACGTTCCTATTAAGTCCAGTTCTAATAAGTAGGTAAATATTTAATGAAATCACCATCATCACCAATTTTCAGACCCTGAAAATTCCCCTCTGATATGTTATACATGAAGCTTTAATGTAAAAATACACATAGACGTGTTCTATTTAAAATTCAGAGGGCTTTTCAGTATGTTGGAAGCCAAGATGCCTCGGTCATAATTAAGCGACACTTTCAACCTTCTGGTTTACTTTAGAAGACAAAAACTGTTTATCAAGTGCACGGGTGAAGAATGCAGGAACAACCCTGTGAAATGAGTGAGCAAAAGAATGATACACAAAAATTCAGAGCCTGAAATCACATGACCGCATGGCAGCTCAGCCCCCAAACAAATGCCCAGGCGAGGCTGCTCAGCCCACCAAGCACAATCTCCCCGCACAGCCCCTACGCACAGAGATGGTGGTGCCCCCTCTGCTCGCCGTTCTCCAAAGTGTTGCAGTCACAATGAGAAATCAGACCGCCAAGCAGAAATTCACACGCGCGCTCATACGCGCTCAGATACATACACACAGGGACACACTCTCACACCTGGGGAGCCCAAGCAGCCCCACTGGAAGTTTGCAGGCTGCCTTCCTTGCCTAAGTGACCCCGCGATCACAGTCCTCTGCTCTCCAGGAGCGAGATGCGCTCGCTCACCAGCGCAGGTCTGCAGGACGAAGCTGCGGCGACGCCGGGTGCGGCCTCAGTCCCCACGGGTTCTGAGTTCCGGGCGGCCCTCAGCGGCCCCGGCTCCCTGAGGCCTCAGCGCCCCGGCCGTGGGAGAAGAGAGTCCCGGCTCCCAACGTTCTCACGCCCGGGCCCCGCAAGCGCAGCCGCCAACACGGCGCTGCTGGGCGCCCAGCCCCGGCCAGCCCTCCGCCCTCAGCCGCCACGGGTCCCCCGGGCCCTGAGCTGCCCCCGGCGTCGTCTCCTTTGCTCCCTCGCCCTTCCCCGGCGTGGGAACCGGGCCCGGCCCCCGGGCTGGGCGACTGGGAGCATAGGAAGGCTTCCCGGGGGAAAGGGGGGCATGCTCCGGCCGGGCTTCCGCGGCGTGGGTCGCTCCTCCGGGAAGCCCCGACCCTCGTGGGTACGCGGCGACTGCTTACCCTGTGGCTTCCCCGACCTTGGGCTTCGTTCCTGAACCGCCAGCAGCTCCAGGACGCACCCCGCAAATCCGCACTGAGAACGCAGGAAGAGTGGGCGGCAAGGGAAGGAGGTGGTGGGCGGGAAAGGGGACCCTGCGGTGGCACCTGCCAGTCTCTGTGCCAGTGCCCCCACTGCCCGTGCGGCGTTGGCGCTCACTCCGGTCTCCCGGCTCAACAGGCGGGGCGCGACACGACGTGCAGCAAACCCGGTTCCCGCGCTGCGCCCCAGGCTCAATCAGCTCTGGCCCTGGTCTCTCCCTCTCCTCTCTCTCCGTCCGTTCCTCCCTCTCTCTTGCACTGCCCCAAGGATCCCCCACAGAGACTCTCCCAGCTGCCTTTGACTTCTATTGGGAACCCCTCCCCTTCCCAGCACCGAAAGACTGAAAAAGAAAGTAGCGGCTGAGACACACCACGGCGAGGTCACTCTGGACACAGTCCCCTGCCCCCTCGTGGCTCGCCCTTCCCCGCAGGTGTTGATGGCCTGGTATGGCTCCCGCGGCGACTCCCTGCTTTTTGCCTAAAGTCTAGGGCAACCAAAGAGCAGGAAAACTGCATGAAACCTACTCGTGGAAAACCAGCTCGATGCTGAGTCCCACCCACCGCGACCAGACTAGGGCAGGGGCATTGAACTTTCCAGCCGCCTAGTTGCCTTCTCAGCAGTTTCTGTGTGGAGAAAGAGACCAGGAGACAGGGACACTGGAAAAGAAAGGAAAAGGAGGGAGGGGACTCAAGGGAAATTTAGCCGATTTAATTTTTTTTTTTTTTTTTTCCCACTGTGCACTGGTCCGGAAAAACTGTGGTTTACTGTAGTTAGAAACTCCGACATTCCTGCTGGGAAATTGATGTCTGCATGGATGGTTTTCTTGTCCTGGTTTTCGGGTTAAAACCAATCTACTCCTTTTGCAAATGCAATTCTATGGTTGCAGATCATTTTCATCTCTCCAGTAAGGTCCTGCTTCTGCTTGCTTCAGAACTTTTGGTTCTGTTTTTTGGGTGAGCAGGGTGTGTGTGTGTGTGTGTGTGTGTGTGTGTATCCTAGCACAGAAAAATGAGTTCGTATATAAATGTTTTAAGTCACCTTTCTGACTTAAAAAAAAAAAAACTCCATTATGTTGTTTCATTGTGAATTCATAATTAATCCTGAGATTATTGTGGTATTTTTTCACACCCAGAAACTTACAAATTGTTCACATTATCTCCAGTTCTTATCTTTCTCCCCAAACCTATCCATGTAATCTGTTCCATTTCCACTCACTTCCCAGCCTTGACAACTGTGGTCTCCTCATTGCAAACATCAGTCAGAATAAGCAGGAAAAAATAAAATCTAAATAAGAAAAAAAAAAGGTTATCCAACTAAACTTTGCCTTAGTATCAGGCAAAAGTCTGGAGCTATAAGTTTGCATTTTTTGGTTCTGCCATCTCTGAAACCTGTTTCTCTATTCTCTGTGCATGATCATCTCTTAGGTCAAAAGGGCTTTTGTCCTCAGAGTACTTAGAATTTAAGACCTAGAGGAGAAAATAAAAAGGAATATCCAGTAATGCATATTTGAAAGAGGATCTCGTACCATTTTAAGAAAGATGAAGTTAATGATTTGAAAGCTCAAAGAAGAAATCGCTCCAACAGAGGAAATGCTTCATAAGGGAGCATCATTAGCGTTAGGCCTTCAAAGGTAGATACTATTTGGGAAAAGAAAAAACAGAGGAAGTTTTTGTCCTTGGTTTTGTGTTTTTCAGGAAGAGGCAAACTTGCAAGCAAAGGCCAAGAGGTGGGAAGGCATGATCCAGATCGTCAAGAAGGGCATAGAATCATTTTCAAAGTAAATTAAAAAAAAAAAAAAAGTACAGGCAGATGAGTGGAAATATACGCTGAGGCCACATGGCCTCATTTGCATATCCTCTAATTTTCATGCATTGTAAGCTTATATAAAGCCAGTCTGCTTTTGTTTTCGTTTTTCTTTACTGGCATTACTCTCCTCAACATGCCTTTCATCCTGGATCATGATTTACTTTACCCATTCATTCCTGCCTCTACCATCCTCAAATTCTAAGCACACCAAACACCTTGGTCAGGACTGCATTTAAGCTCAGTAACTTCTACAGGACCTACTCAGTTTACCAAACGTAGCTCTTGGCTAGAGGATGTATGCATTCCTTAATGACACTGTAGGCAACATTCCAGACCACCAAAATAAAGCAAATATTGCAATGAATTGACTCACAAATGTTTCGTTCCCAGTGCATGTAGAAGTTATCTTACAATATACTAGGTGTGCAATAGCATTTTGTCTAAAAAAAAAAATCAATGAATATACTTGAACTAAAAATACTTTGTTGGAGTTCCTGTTGTGGCGCAGTGGAAAGGAATCCAGCTTCTAACCATAAGGATGTGGGTTCGATCCCTGGCCTCACTCAGTGGGTCTGGGATGCAGCATGAGCTATGGTCTAAGTCGCAGACATGGCTTGGATCTGGCGTTGCTGTGGCTGTGGCTGTGTTATTGGCCAGCACCTGTAGCTCCAATTCAGCCCCTAGCCTGGGAACTTCCATATGCCACAGGTGTGGTCCTCAAAAACAAAAACCAAAAAAAAAGGAAAAAGAAAAAGCTTTGTTGCCAAAAATCCTAACCATCATGTGAACCCTCAGTGAGTCTTAGTAGAAACATCAAAGATCACTGATCACAGTCACCATAACACATATAATAATAATGGAAAAGTTTGAAATATTGTAAGAATTACCAAAATGTGACACAAAGACATGAAGTGAGCAAATTCTGTTGGGGAAAAATGGGGCTGATAGGCTTGCTTCCTGCAAGGTAGTCACAAATCTTCATTTTGTAAAAATGCAATAAAGGGAAGTGTAATAAAAAGAGGTCTGCCTGTGTTCCTTTCCTGGATTTTTTGGGGAATATCATGCAATGAGTTATGCCTGTATTTCGCATTTTCTGTGGGGTGTGCGGAAAAGCAACCAACCTAGTGTGCTGGAACCACCACAGAGTGATTGTGAAAGACATTCTCTAATCTGGATGATTGATATGCCCTGAAAAGTCACTGAGAGTTCCTTGATGTTAGGGAAGTAATTTTTCCAGCCTAAGTGCCTTTAGATCACAGTAGGAATTCCCATAAAATGACCATTGAGCGGATAAATGAGCCCTTCAATCTTTCACCATATCTGTGGTCTGTTCTGTCTTATAGAAGATAGGTAGGTTAAAACCTGCTTGCCTCCTCTTTATTGAGAAAAGGAAAGTTGTCATGACAACTTCATCAAAATGTTAACAAGGACAAGTATTCAGTTTAAAGTAGTCTTTAAATTGCCTCTTCCTCAGGAAAGCTCAAGTTTTTCTTCTCAAGAGGCTTTGTTTTTCCTGTATGCACAATTGGCAAGGGCACAAAAGCATTCAAAAGTGTATTCTAGTCCCACTTGCATATGACAATGGCAATTAGCAGAGTGTGGTACTTGGTACTCAGAGTGTGGAACTTGGTACTCAGTCTGTCTATCAGCAGCAAAGTCATGACCTGTAACCTTGTCAGAAACAGAACCCCAGGCCTTACCCCAGACCTACTGAATCAGAATTGTCATTTAAAAAAATCACAGTTAACTCATATTTTGGAAACACTTGTTTCCAGCCAGTGCATTAAATAACTACACCTGGGAAATGGGTTTTATGAATTTATTTAAGCATGGGGATCTTTAAAACCAGCTTCTTTCTCTTTTTCTGGGGTATTATTACCTTGTCAGTGAAAACAAATTAATGGGACTAATGGATTCATCACTTTGGCTTCTTTCTAGTCTACAGACCAAAATCACAAATTCCCAAACCAAGGGGAATTTATTTATTTATTTATTTATTTATTTTCTCACTTCATTTGTTTTTTTTTAATTTTTTTTATAATTTTTTTTATTTTCCCACTGTACAGCAAGGGGGTCAGATTATCCTTACATGTATATATTACAATTACATTTTTCCCCCACCCTTTCTTCTGTTGCAACATGAGTATCTAGACAAAGTTCTCAATGCTATTCAGCAGGATCTCCCAAGGGGAATTTAGAAAGAAAGGGGGAAGTGGCAATATAACAGGAGGGAAGAAACGTGAGGGACACTGTACCTACTGTATAGGTACTTTTTAAATAAATGTCAGAGACAGAACTTCACTTTTTTAGCAAAACACTGACTGTACTGTTTATCAAATAAAGGCCACATGTCAAACACAAGAAAGATATGATAAAGTTCATTATCTTTTTTCTCTTTTTTATCCTTTTTTCCTCCTTTAAGATCATTACTTTAAGTTTGCTTGAAACACATCTAGTTAGCTATATTTTACACTGGTAACATGTGATCATTGGGACCATGTTAGCATTTCACTTCTCTTGTGCAATGTGAAGTTTTAATTAAGGAAAAGCAGAATGTGTGAGGGTGGAGTCCCTAAATTTCTGGTCTTGATATAGACAGTCAACTTGGGCTTTAAGAGATTCTAACAGTGACAGAAATATTGTTCATTATATTTTCTCCAAACAGATGGTGTTTGTTTGTCAGTGTTAAAGAGAAGGCTGGCAGAATAAGACCTATCCCCCCTCCCCTGGCCCAAAGATGTCCTTGTTCTTACCCCTGAAATCGGTGAGTAGGTTATGTTACATGGCACGTGGCATTGGGGAATTAAGGTTGAAGGAAGTATTAGGATTGTAACCACCTGACCTTGAGATGGGACAGTTATCCCAGATTACCTGTGTGGGCACAGTGTAATCACAAGGGTCCTCGTAAAGGAAAAGATGGAGGCAAGAGAGTTGGAGAGACGCAGGGTGATGCGGTGTAAGAAAGACCTGAGGAGCAATTGCTGGCTTTGAAGATGGAACAAGATTAGCAGCCAAGAGATTAGTAGCCAAGATTAGTGCAGCTCTGTACGAGGATGAAGCTAGAAAGCCTGTTCTCCCTGAGATCCTCCAAGAAAGAAGCAGTTATATGAACACTTTGATTCTAGCCCAGTGAGACTCACTTCAGACTTCACTTCCAGAAATGTGAGGTAATCCACTTGGGTCATTATTTGTTTGTTTTTGTTTTGTTTTTTGTCCTTTTTTAGGGCCACACTTGAGGCTTATAGAGGTTCCCAGGCTAGGGGTCAAATTGGAGCTGTAGCTGCTGGCCTATGCCACAGCCACAGCAATGCCAGATCTAAGCTGCCTCTGCATCCTACACCGCAGCTCCTGGCAATGCTGCATCCTTAACCCACTGAGCAAGGCCAAGGATTGAACCAGAGTCCTCATAGATACTAGTCAGGTTGGTTAACTGCTGAGCCATGACTGGAACTCCCAGGTACATTGTTTTAAGTAACTAGATTTGGAGTTATTTGTTACAGCAGTAATGGGAAACTAATACAATTTTGGTCCCAGGAGGTGGGGTGTGGCTATAAGTACCTAACAATGTGAAAGTAACTTTGGAGTGGAGCAAAACTGAAAGAATTTTATGGAGCATGATTTAAAAAAAAAAAAAAAAAGCTTAAATTGCTTTGAATGAACAATTAGTAAATTCATGGTTGTTAACTCTGCTAGTGAGGATTCAGAAGCATGGTAGAGAAAAACCTATATCATCTAGAGAATTCTTAATATGTCATGAATGTTAAGAAATATGGCAGAAATATGGATGTTAAAGCGGCTGCCAGGGAAAGCACAGATGGAAATGAAGAAACTGTTACTGGAAAATGAAGGAAAGGAGATTCTTACATAATGGCAGAGACAGCAGAATTGCAGTCTGCACAGGTATGTGGAAATAATGAATTTCGATATTTAGCCAAGGAAATTTCTAAGCAACATGTTGAAGGCACAGGATAATATTTTCTTTCTGCTTTTGTAAAACAGGAGAGGAAATAAATAGGTTGACAGAAGAACCACTAAGCAAAAAAGGAGCCAGGACTTGATATGTGGGAAAGCCTCAGCTTTCCTGGGCTCTCATAGTGTCAGTCTTTCTGGATAAACATTTTGTCCTGGTACTTTGACAACCCTGAGTGGTTTTGTTAATTCTTATATTTTAGAAATCTGCTAAATATATTGATACCCTGTATTTTAATTTTCCTTATATGGATTCTTTTATCCCTGATATCATTACATAATACTGGTGCCCATAAATTGTTTGTGCTTCAAAAGGAGGCCAAAATGGTATCCTATAGATCTCAATATACTTAATGCTTCTTTTAAAATGCTCTCTCATAGGAATAACTTATAACTGCACTGACCTCAGAAAATTGAAAAGAAAATAAGGTGGAAAAGTTGACATAAAAAAATCCCTAAAATGAATGGGTTTATGGATATTGCAAAATAAAATTTGACAAGCTACCTTAAAGGTATTTATTGAGTGTACCTATGTTTACTCTAGCCATTAAAAGTTATATTTCACATGAGTAAAAGGGGACAAGTTTGAAAAGAACAGTTCATCCATGCAAAGATACATTGTCTGTAAAGAAAAAAAGGGGTCCACAGCTAAGGTTAAGTTCTCCTTCTAATGTAGTTAAAAACACACTTGGTTTTCAGTATTGCTTTTTGTTCCCCAGCTTAGTCCCCTACTTCCACTCTACTCTTATAAGACTTCAAGACTTTCTTAAATAACTCCTCATATAAAGACAGATTCTTTTGTCTGAGTCCTTGACTTTGTTCTTTCTTAAATAGAAAGCTGCCAACAAAGAAGCTATTTGAGTGATTTATAATAACCGTAAACTGGAAACCACTCAAATGCCCAGCAACAGAGGAATGGATGAACAAACTATGGTACATCCATATAATGAAATAGCACTCAGCAATAGAAAAGAAGAACCTGCTAATTCACACAGCAACACAGATGGGTCTCAGAAATATTATGCTGAGGGAGAAAACATAAAAGACACAAAAGCATACATACAGCATGTTTCCAGTAATATAAAATTCTAGAAAAGACAAAATAATCTGTAGTGACAGAGTGCAGATCCCTGGTTGC